>NC_133618.1:428491258-428846258 GCF_048593235.1 Sminthopsis crassicaudata | reverse complement strand
TATCTTTTACTGCTTTAGGTTCTACCAGATTCCTTCTATCTTCTGTGGTTATATATTATTGGATATCAAATCAGCTTTCTAGGGACTGTGAGGATCCCATTTAAATGGAATAAAACAAAACAGAAACAAAAACAAAACTACCTGTTTTCAAGTATGTATCAAACAGTAGCCACAATGCTATTAAGCATCCCTCTCTCCCATACACTTTTTGTTTTAAATTCACAGACAGAAGAAAGCTATTTGATCACATACAACAATATTTATCTTACTTTCTGGGCTACTATCAAATAATATAACCTTCTACTTGTTACCAGGCTCAGGTAACTAAAGACAACTCTTCGCTAATGATTTGTCCCCATGCTTTTGCCAAAATCTTATTTGAATTCATCAGCTTAAAATTTTGTACTTGTTGATTTTAAAATTAAATTAATTATCACAACTATGAATTCTAGAAGTGCTCCTATGGATCCCTTGGGGACTGTTGAAACAGGTTGGAATGTAGCAAATTATGCTTTTTGTTCTGCCTTCTTCCAGGAAGGGCATTAAGGGGGTTCAAGGGTTCCTACTAGAGAAGTTTGCTATTCAGAATGCTAGTCTAGGGAGATCAAGCTATCTAGGGCAGGGAACTTGGATCATAGACTTTAGAATTATATGCAAACTTAGAAGAAACCTAATGGACACTGCTTCAGTTATACAGATGAAGAAACTGAGACCTAGAGTGAAAAAACTTTTCTCCAAAGCATGAGTAGTGAGTGGTTTAGTCATGATTTAACCTGTCTTCTAACTCTAGATCCAGTAGTTTTTCTACATCACCAGAGAACCTCCCATTACTCTTAAATGACACCCACCACCCCAGCCCCTAAGACCTTGAAGAGTACTAAGGAGTCTCAAAGTCTTTGCAACTAATATGATCACTGACTCCTGAACATCAAGACAGCTCTACCAGTGTGTCTCCTTTACTCATAGCAGGATTCTGGCTTGGCTTCTTTCAAAACCCAAGATTTCATGAACACAGTCTTGTTTTCCTTCTCTCTGAGTTTTGGAATGGGGAGAGTTCTGTGCTTCTATAGCTGTACTTAGCTTGGGACAGACCATACGATCATGGGATTTGGAGTTGAAGATAATTTTGGGATAATCTTATTCAAAATCACACAGGTAGTAAGTAGCAAGAGTTAGACTTAAGAGTTATCTTCCACCTTCAAATTCAGTACTTTTTCTCCTTTATGACAACCTTTTTAAGGACCTGCATTTCAACTTCACTCTGAAAACTTGTGACTTGTGAAAACATGAAAACATGACTATTGGCCATAGTTCCTCTTGACCTTTGAAAATTCCCTGTTAATTTCATGTAATAGAGTTGGGAGAAGACCTAACTAAATATTTTCAGATTATGTTAAAAGTTTTCTTTTCAAATAAAAACACTGAACACCGCTGCACATAGAGATTGTAGAAAGAAGAAATATCACTACAAATTTTATTTTTTCATAAAGTTAAAGTCCAGGGCATTTAACTCAGAGGATTTGGATCCAAATCCTAGATTGTTTTACCATTTGTGTGACCTTGATAAATGATTCCCATTCATCAATCTCCATTTCCTGGTCTATTAAAAAGTATGGAAATATCTATCTAACTCCAAATCCATAATCTATTATCTATCATTCATAACCCTTTTCATCTTTTTTTTTTCCAGAAAAGGAAAGTGTGTATTTCTTCATGTGTATATGTGTGTTGGAAGTGGATAGAGTTTGAATAGTATGGAAACAGTGGATGGGAAGTTATAGAGGAGATAAAAGGTCAGTCTAGAAGTTGGAAAATAGAATTTAACAACTGGAAGGGAAAACAGTGAGAGAAAAAGAAAAGGGAAGAAGAATTCAAGCTTTTCCAGCTCCATATGGGGTAACTGCAGGAAATCTTTCTAAATCAGTTAAACAACCCAAGGTCAAAACAAAACAAAATAATCTAAAAACCCAGCCAAGCCAACAACTTTAGTGCATAGGTGAGAAGGATCCTCTGTAGAAAGTCCCTCATGCCCAACAGTTTAATGTAGAAGTCTTGCCAGTCAGGGTACAGGTGCAGGGACTTCTAATTTTGCTTTTCCATTAAGCAGGGATTGGCTATTATTATCTCCATTTTTCAGAAAACTGGAGCAAAAAATAATTTGTCCAGGGTCAAACAACCTAAGAAGCAAAACTTATATATCAAAGTCTTTAGGCTCAAGTACAGTGTTGTCTGGAAACACAAATGTCCAATCCATTCCCTCCAAGGAAGGAAGTACTTCACATCTAATACACCAATTCTGTTTCTAAAAGTCCTCTTTCCCAATGACCTCCTAGTCCCTGATTTTTACCCAAGCTTGTGCTCTATTGGCATTCTGGTGACCAACTTGTGTGCTTGGGCTGTAAAACATATTTTCTAGGGAACATTACTCAATTTGAATTTTTAAAATGTTCGTGGTTTTACTTTAAAAGGTGTCAAGGTGCCTATATGCAACAAATGGTTGAACTACTATGACTATGAAGCTCTTGGCAATGAGACTGATGAAAGCAAGCAATTGGAGAAATTTAGGCCAAGAAACTTTCTTCTTTTCTCACCCTCTCAATAACAGAGGCCTGGGAACTCTGGGAGACAGAATAAGTAAGGATACTCTTGTGTCTATTTTGGATGTGGTAGCTGAACGAAAGGCAACATTCAGATGTAAAGAAGAGAGCAGTGAATTTCTGCAGGATGAAGACTTATGCCCTGTACTTACTTCATACTGTTTGACCTGTGATGTGCCCTACTTGAGACCTCAATTTTATCTTATAAAAAGATTTTTGGGGGGGAGGGGGAGAAGTACATAAAATGATTTCTTAATGTCCTTTTAAACTCCCACAATTAAAGTCCCCGTTTAAAGTCCCACAATTCTCCTGCACTTTCTCTGTCTTAACAGCTTAGAATCAGACTTCTTTGGAGTTGGGTTGTCAAATCACACCCCCAGGAACTTAAAAAGTATGGTAGGAAATTTTGATGATGGACGTCTGTCTCCTAGAAAACATCGGATAAGGTTCTGCAACCAGAAAATACTTTTCATAGATTTCAGAGTGGATGGAGAAGTAATCTTAGAGATCATTTTATAAACAAAATCGAATCTTAATAGATAGTATTGAAAAAAAATGGGTCTGTAGGTTAGAGATAAATAATTAACAATTCACATTTTCCTGAGTATTAAGGTTTACAAAGAGTAAAGGTAACACTATGGGTAGATGCCTTAAGCCTTTTTATCCCCCAGACAGGCTATGTCGGATCCGGGATTGAAACCCATTTTACAGCCCCGCGAACTTTCCACTCCCGATTCTGTTTATTCAATTTCAATTCTCACAGTTTCTCCAAAGCTCTTCCTCCCACTCCCATCCTCGCTTCGGTTTTATTAACAAACTCAGATTCTCTGCATTAGAAGCCCGAGGGTATTTTGGCTCCAATCTCGCCTTACCCCTATCCTGCCAGATCCTTCTCCTCCAGCTCGGTTCCTCGAGGCTTGCCCAACTTGAGGGAGATTTGGTATTAGACAAGGATAAGCGCATCTGGATTGGCCCTCGGGACATCTACCGGGATGGTTAAGTGAAGCATTCTTTCCGCCCCCTGCCCGCCTCAGTTTCCCATTACCTTAGGCTGAAAGGGATTAATACCCCTTCCAAATCTAGCTTCTGTGATAATTTTCTGAGCCTCAGTTTTCTCATCTGTAAAATGACTAGTTGAACCCTTCCAACTCTAACCCACGGTCTTCTCCCTTCCATGCCTTCCTATTATTCATCTTTCCAACACACACTCACTTGGAGGTGGGGAGTATCTGCCAGCCTCTTGAATCCAGGACGTCCCGTCCTCCGAGTTCTCCGACTTGACCGAGGACGTCTCAAAGGTTTTCGTAAGCAGCCCGGGGCTGTGAGCTTCCCTGGCACCGTGCCCCGGCAGCAGCATGGTCCTGGAGGTGCCTTCGCTGCTCCCACCGCCGCCGCCAATGCCTCCGCCTCCCCCTGGCATGGAAGACATCTCTTTGGGAGGCTTTTTGTCAGACATGAGTGCCTCCACACTGAAGGGCAGACTAGATACTTTGACCCTGCGATCCTCCGAGCCCAAGTCTGCGACTGCTGCCGGCTGTGCTGCGGGACCCTCTTCGTCCGAGGAGAAGACCTCCTTGGTTTTGGAAGGAGAAGCCATGACTCCGAGCACCCTAAGGTGGAACGCTCTCCCCCGTGGGCCGCGCACGCAACCTCTGTGCGCGCCGCTGCTGCCGCAGTTCGCTCCCTCTCTCCGTCCTACTGCAGCTCCGGATGCACCGACTCTACTACCAACCCTGCAGCTGCTACTCAACTTTTTTTTGGGGGGGAGGGAACGGGGGGGGGAGTAAGGTTGTTGTCTTTTCCTCCTCTGGGAAGGTGAATAAAGCCGGTGTAGCCAATCCCAGGGGGGCGCTGACATGACGTAATGGTAGGCCTATTCTGATTGGTTTGTCAGAGTGGCTGTGGAATTTTTTTTTTTTTTTTTTTTTTTTTTTTTTTTTTTTTGTTTAAAATAAATTAGGAGTTAATTACAGGAGCAGCAAACTGAGCTGTTATTAGCGATCCCTCCAGGGCTATAATCACACCAACACTGAAAAGTCACTGGGATAATTAAGGCTGATTCTATAAAGAGGAAACTCACAGAATCCATTTTTTTTTTCCTTCTCTTTTGACCCCACTTTATAGAGTCCTCCCCCACCTTTGCAAATCTGCTCAGAATTTGAGGATTTTAAAATTGAAGGGTATCTTTTTAAACCTAGAGTCTTCAAAGTGGAAGGGACCTTAGAATATGGAATGTTAGAGATGGAAGGGATAATAGAAATATGTCATCTATTTCAATACTTTCATTTTGCAGACAAGGAAATTTGAGTCTCAAAGATGAAAAATATTTGCCCAAAGTCAAATGAGTAGTAAAAATGATTGGAACCTAAGTCATTTAATTCCAGATCTGATGATCTTTCCATTACATCAGACTCATGCACACAAAAATCGCCTGAACTGTTGTTCCAGAGTTCACTGAAAACTAATGTCCCTTCCAGCTCAAACTCTTACGACTCAATTCTATCTTCTGCACCCTTCCATTTATGCTGTTTTGAACATTGTTCTTTGCTTGAAAAATGGATCGGATATATGGAGTAGAGTGGAAATAAGATTTGAATACTATTATCATCCATCTCTATCGATACACATTAGAGTCCTTTCCATGAGAAAGGTACTGTGTAGATGTTGGGGATTAAAAAAAAAAAAAATTAGTCGTACTTGTTCTCAAAAAGTTAAGCAGTCTAATTGGAGAGACAATATTTACACACAAGTCAAAATATGCATGATGTCCAATATATAGTGGGGACAATAAATACAATATGGAAACTCAGAAGATAAGATCACTGGGAACCCTGGCAGTTTGAGAATGCTTTCAGGAAGTTGCACTGAATCATCTCTAGGGTAATTACAAGTTCAACCAGAGATATCAGTGGTCCCCATGTAAGACTTTGACATTTGACAATTCAGAAATTGATCTTGATGGTCTGTCTATTAGACCAAAAGTCTTCATTCCTAACTCTTTCTCTATATATTTCTATCTGTATCTCTTTGTCTCTCTGAATATTGTATTTCAATATTGAGGACAATCATTAACCTCCCTTTCTCCTTTCCCAATAAAACAGGACATAAGAAGGGCATAATTGCAGAGAGGATTGGGCCCTGTATGATGTATTTGGGGCTTTTGTGTCTTTTATGGAGAAAATATGTATTTCAATTGCAGGTTAGAAAAGAAAAGCAATAGATTTCCCTGTTTCTGATAACTATTTTGTCCTGTAATTATGTACTAGGAGCCACTTTGATGACAGTTTCCTGTGAAGAGGGAACATTATAAGGGATTCCCGATATAGATCCTTAATGAAAACTGGGTTTGAGGAAAGGCAGAACTCAGGAGTTTTAGGTATATGGAAGACAGGTTTGTGTGTGTGTGTGTGTGTGTGTGTGTGTGTGTGTGAAAACAATTGTCTTCCATATACTTATAATTATACACACATGCATGCATGCACTATACTCGGTGTGTGTGTGTGTGTGTGTGTGTGTGTGTGTGTGTGTGTGTGTGCATGTGTAAAACCAATGATATCATGGAGAACATGATGGAGCTGTAGTGAGAAAACTAGGACCTAGTTCTTGTCTTTGACACTGCTTAGACCTGGACAAGTCACATCACATCTCTTGGAGTCATATGTAAAAATGAAGTAATAATCCCTGCACTATTTACCTTAGGGTAGTTTTGCAAAAAGCACTTTTTAAACCTTAAAGTATTAAGAGAAATATGGGTATTATTATTATGAAAAGGATTATATGCTGTTACTTTCTTCCCAAATCCTCCTGACCAAGGTATACAAACCTAATGAGAACTTTGAGGAAAGTGAGAATTTGCTTTTGTTATTTTAATTCGGATGCACAATGATTTATTAGGTGGCTCAGTTTTTTTTTTTTTTTTTTTTTTTTAATGTAACCTTAAGACAACATGGTTCTGGATGTTGTGCACTGATTGGCTTCCTACTCAAAATTTTATAGAGTTGTGCTCTTTTCTGTCTGAAAAAGCACAGGCCTTTTGCAGCCAGAGGTTCCTATCTCAGTCCTCTCAAAGCTCTCAGATCTATCTGAGAAAGTTTTTGTCTCCTCAAGGCTGATTTAGGCCTTTTTACTGATGTTGGGCCAGCAGGAATATGGGTCACACTGACTTTTTTTTCCAATGTCCATATCTTCTGTACCTTCTGGAGGTATACTGTCTCTCCTCAACCCCCATAGCTTCCTTCTACACTTTTCTCAAGTCATGGAGAAAGTTTACAATTTATAAAGGATATCGGGAAATGTCTAAATTCATAATGAGTTGTAGTTAATTTGATATGAATCTCAATGTCCTAGCAAAGTTCAAATTGGAGATTAAATTACATAGGATATATACTAAATTAGGTAGGGAGACTGGGAAAGGCAAAAAAGGAAAACAAGAAAGAAATTAACCAATTTTTTGCAAGCAAACTTTAAGTTCTTTGTTGTTGTGTAATCAACATTTATCAATTTTTTTTGGAGGGGGAGTAATTTATTCCTAGAACTTTTATATAGTCACTTTTTTATTGTTATCCAAAATGAGTCGTTAATATTTATCGCCTTCAAACATAGTATCCCAATATTTTCTTACTAAAGATTCCATTGGATCTTTTTAAGTGGTCTGAAAAATCTGCTTGAGTTGTGAGACATTGATTCTATAATTTTTTTGTTTCTATTTTTCTAAATTATGTGCAGTGGTCCTAGCTCAGATTACTGCTTATGTAGGAAAATAAAAATGAATTATTTTTGTGAATCTGAAAACAATACAGTTTGTGTGCTCATGTACATCTTGGTTTTACAACATGTATAGATTGTGTGTGTGTGTGTGTGTGTGTGTGTGTGTGTGTGTGTGTGTGTGTGTGTGTTGGTGACTGGGCAAATATACATAATGCAGATAAATTATAATTCATAATAAAATCTTAGTAATACAATCACTCTGTACCTGGACTGGGAATTTTCTGGGTTTGCTGTTTATGGTATTACTGCATTATCTGGGCAAGTCACACTAGGTTTTCACTTTCCTCATCTGTAAATTCAGAGGGATTCCTTGATTTCTTCTTTACAAGCACTAAATCCAACACATATATCATCTCAGAAGTCCTAATTGATTAACCTATGTTCACAGAGGTCAGAATAAAACAGAGGAAGAAAAAACAGACTTCAGACCAGTTTTTCTCTAGGCCACAGGAGATTATTGCAGTGTAGTAAAGAGTATGGGCATTTACTTCAGAGCCCCCAATGAAATCAATGTCTTAATTAAAAACAAACAAACAAACAAACAACAGATTTGTTGCTACTTATTATCAAAGAACTAGGCAAGATTCAAACTGTAGGTCTACTTTTCTTTACCTACAAGATGGAGGGGTTATACTAGAGCATTTCCAAGAACCTTCTCTCCTAAATCTATTAATCTAAAACAATTCCATCATGTTAATGGATGAAAGAAATGAGGCCTAGAATCTCTTGCCCAAGTTTATACAGTTTTAAAGTTATTGAAGAAGGGTATAGAACCCACCTTGTCTGACATCCAAGTCCAGGCTTCTTTCCATTTCATTTTGCTAAACGTGGAAGTGGGTCTCAGATTTGTGATCAGGCCCCACCGTCTCTAAACTTGGGAAAAAATCACTTTCCCTTTCGGAATTGTCTTTCCATCTAAAATGAAAGGATTTAACTAGAACTAAGGTTCTTAACTTAGGGCAATCGATTGGTGGGGTTGTGGTTTTTTTTTCCTTTAAAAACATTTTGCTTACTATATTTCGGCACAATTAGTTTCCTTTATAATCCTATTTTTTTATCTTTTGCATTTAAAAAGAATATTCTAAGAGGTAACTCAAAGGCTTTACCAGACTGTCTAAAGGATTCTCAAAACAGAAAAGGTTAAGAACTCCTTGATCTGTAAAGTTCCCTCAAGCTCCAAATCCTCTAATTCAGATTTTAACTGGATCTGAGCGACCTCAGTTCTTTTCAAGTTCTCTCCCTTCCCCTTATGCACCCTGTTCTCTTGGGGCAGGGAACCCAACTGTTGGGAAGTCCTTATCCAGTTCCCTGGAAGGGCTGGGAATAGGAGGAGGGCTGAGGAAGGAGGGAGAGGAGGGCAGAGGCGGGGAGAGGGGAAGCCGGGAGGGGAGAGCAGAGAGACTTTGCAGACGAGCTGAGGCTGTTCGCCGGCGCCAGGAGCGGAAAGATGAAAGGGAAGCTCCTGGGGGAAGGGGCTGTGCTGTTTGACCGGCTCCAGCAGCCGCGGCGGGGCTGTCCCAGGCAGCCCCGCCCCCACCCCTTCCCCAAGGCAAGAGCTGCCCCATACCCACGCCGGGTCCTTCATCTTTGCAGCAACCACAGCAAAGGCGAGGGGCGGAATTCGGCTGCCGCGGAGGCGGCTACATCCCGAGCTTCGTAATTGTGATAGGCATTGCTATCTATATTAATAACAATAACCATAATGGGCTTGTTATTAACAGTACTTAATAGAATTGATGTGTACGCCTCCAGACCTATCTCCCTAAATCACATGGATTTATTGAACTATGTTGTTGGACTCTCATTTCTTTACCTCTTTAAGGTTTGAAGAAAGTAGTGCAAGTTTCTCAATATTACGAGGAAACTGAGACTAGGAAAAGGGAAAGTTAGTTTGAAAAAACCTGAGCTCTAATTTGAACACAGAACTGCAGTTCCCAGAGCTTGCCTTAGAGACAGAAGAACATCTTCCTACCATCCCTTTCATAATAACCTCAGGGGTGAAAGTAAGTTAAGGGACCGGAACTAGTAAATTAAGTGAAGGAAACTAGAACTAAGAAAGATCCCTAGAGTCAGATAAGGGTCCGAAGCCAATACAAAATCAGAATTCGAATCCCGACTTCTTTCTTCCTCGCTAAAATGAGAATTCCTTATCAGCTTTAGCTCTTCTGATTTTTTATTAAGTTTCAAATGAGAAAAGTCTCAGAAAGGTGAAATGACTTACCCCAACTCGAGATTCGAATACCGAAGATTGGAATTGACTTAGTCATTTATTAAACAGGGATAATCTCTCTGGAAGATTGATATTAAATGGCAAACTTGGGATTTTGCGGAGATCAAAATCAGTGATTCCCCCCTCCCCCACACACACACCCCTCCTCCACACAAACAACTCCAGACTTCTAGGACTGTCGGCTCTTCCTCAGGTACTGGAAGTGCTTCTCCTCCCCTCATCCAATATTGCCCTCAAACTTCCTCAAGGGACAAAGGTTGGCACCGAGATCCCAGGACTTTCATACTGCCCGGAGAGCGTACGCCTCCCCCTTTTCGTTCCTCTTCTCAGAAAGCAGCGCACGGCAAGTCTTCAGGCTCTCCACTATTCTGGGCACGTTTTGGGATGAAAGAACTCAGCCTCGGTTTACAGACTGAGATAGATATATATAGAGATATATTTTCTGGGAGATGAAGAGTAACGCTCGGAAGTGAAAAGAACAGTGGAACTGAATCCAGAAAATCTAGACGTATAATCTTGCAAGTTACTAAACGCTTCTGTGATAATTTTTCCCTCTGTAAAATGCGGGGCGGAGCATGGGGCAAGTAAACTTTGATGATCTCTAAGGGCCTTTCCACATCTAATCTGCGATCCGTCCTTACCTTAGGAAACGGAAAGCCCAGAGCAACAACGGGAATCTAAAAAGCTGTTAGTTTGGACTTATTCAAACACTGGTCTGTAGAAACAGCTGGGTGGGCAAAACAGCCTGGAGTGTGAACTTCGGGAAAGTGAACCTGCTACTAAAGTACCCTAGTCTTAGAGCAGAAAGGCTTAATTTGGTCAGAGACGGGATTTATGAATGGAAGGGAAGAGATTACTTGGTCTTTCATTTTAAAAGTAGAAAACTCACGGCCCTCTTCTGTGAGATGCCCAGAACAAATGCAGTTAGGAACTAGCAGAGCCAGGATTTCGAACGTTGGTCTTCCGCCTTCAAATTTAATTCTATTATTAGCGCTTGCTTTTGTGCGCTACCTTTGGACACCTGGTCTCCAGTTCCCTCTGTAACACTATCTGATATCTTGAGCAAGTAATTTCCATTCCTCCAGTCTAAGTTTCCTTTGAAGATTCTGCTCTTAGTCCCCACTATCACACTGAGAGATTACGGAAAAAATGTTTTGTAGATTGCAAATAGCTATGGAAATAAGAACGCTCCTCTGAATTTAGAATGGATGACCCGAAATTTAAGTGGTGAAATCACAAGATTCTTCCGTTGACTAAGGAGGCACAAATTCCAAGATTCCACACCTCACCTCCTATCTCCTTCCCTTTTCCTCTTCTCCCGAAACCACGTTTCCCTAAATGGTATTTTGGAAATCTTTTTATTGTTGTTATTTCTTTTTTATTTCCAGTGGGTTTTAGATAGATTATAATATCAAACTGAAAGGGTGGGATGGACTGGAAAGAGAAATTTATCTCGGGCTGTTAATAAAACAATCGATTTATGAGAATGATTGTGGAAAGGAACAAAAGCTAGGCTCAACGCACTGGGGATTGCTTCCAGCATCCAGAACTGCCACAATGACCTCTTTAGACTGGGTATCCTATAATTGGACTGATGGAGCAATCTAATGCTAAGAGGACCCTTCAAGTTTTAGCTGAATCTATTAGTATTGACCCCTGGTAATCTCGTCCTTCAGTAAGATTTTTCAAGTCTGAAGAAATCAAGTAAAGGATCCCAACCTGACAAGAACCTTTTTCGACTTATCTCACGCAGTATCATCTCGTTTGAGCTTTTCTTGGGCATTTCTAATAACAACTCCTGTTTTTAAAACTCCAGGTTTACTAAAGTTTCCCCCAAAACTTTCTAAGAGAAGTAGCACAGCTATGATTATTCTCATTTTAAAAACCGGAAAACTGCGGCTCAGAGGTTTTAAGTAATTTAGGATAGAAGCATTTTGAATTTGGAATGGACTTGAGAGAACATCTAATCTAAGAGTTCTTAAGTTTTATGCATGTGAACCCTTTGGCAGTCTGGTGAAACTCAGTAGTACTGTGGTTTGTTGCCTATATTCATACTTGAAGACAATACTAGCTTTCAGTTAGAGGTTAAAGAAAATAAAGACATTATTTCTCCCCTTCCAAGTTCACAGACCCCCTGAAATCTCTCCTCTGATCCTCTTGTGAACCTCAGGTTAAGAATTACTGATGTAGTCAAACTTCCTCATTTTGCAGAAGAGAAGAGCAAGGCCCTGAAGGAGATACAACAGACATTTGAACTCAGGCCTCCTGACTTCAAGTCCTCTTTTCTTTCCAAAACAATACAATGCTTCATTTACCAAATATTATTATATGTTAAAATTACTTAGGTACATATTTTTCTTGCAGTAAACTGAGTTCCCTGAGGGACTATGACTTAAATTCATTCAGGCATTGTGCTGATTGATCCCTGGGATACAAAAGACATTCTCTATCGTTCATTTGGTGAAGGAAATGGCAAACTATTCCAGTATCTTTCAAGAAAACATCATGGATAGTATGTTCCATGCTGTGATCAAATAGTATCGACAATAATTCTCAAGGAAATCTCACAATATAATGGGGTGACAACAAACAAACATATAGACAAGCTAAATACAGGGTACTAAATACAAGATAAATAGGAAATAATGTTTAAAGGAGAAGATACTGGAATTTAAAGAAGTTGAGAAAGGCTTCCTATAGAAGACAGAGTTCCAACTGGAGCTTAAAGAAAGTCAGGGAAGACATTGGGAGATGGGAGAACATTCCAGTAATTAAAGAAAATGCACAAAGCATAGAATGGTAAGGAAGTCATCTTCACTGGATCAAAGAATATGAGTAAGATGTAAGAAGACTGGAAAAGTAGGAAGGGATTAGATTATAAAAGACTTTAAACGTCAAATAGAGAAGTTTATAATTGATCCTGAAAGTAATAGGGAGCCCCTGGAGTTTATTGAGTGACAGGATCAATCCAGCACTTTTAGAAAATCACTTTAGTGGCTGAATGAAGATCAGTTGGAGTGGGGAAAGACTTGGAGCAGGCAGGCAAGTTATTGCAATAGTACAAGCATGAGGGGATGAGGACTTGAACTAGAGTGGTATCAGTGTCACAGGAGAGAAAAGAATGCATTAAGAGAAAGGTTGGAAAAGCAAATGTGACAGGTCTTGGAAACAGATTAAATATAAGAGACTCAAAGGTAGTAAGGAGTTAAGGATGCCTATTAGGTTTTGAGGCTGAGGGACTAGGAGTTTCATGATGCCATTTTCCTTAATAGGAGAGCTAGGAGAACAGGGAAGAGGGCTTAGGGGAAAAAAACAAATTCAGGTTTTCAGATATTAGGTTTAAGATATCTATTGGGCATTCGATTAAAGATGAGTGAAAGGCAAATGGAGATGTGAAATTGGAGGTCAGTAGAAAGGTTGGGGCAGAATAGGTAGATTTGAGAACTAACAGCATAAAGACAATAAATAAATCCATTGGTGGTGATAAGATCATTTTCTTCCTCCTTTCTTCTCTTCCTCCTATTCTTTCTTCTCTTCCTCCTTCCTTCCTTCCTTCCTTCTTCTTCTTCTTCTTCTTCTTCTTCTTCTTCTTCTTCTTCTTCTTCTTCTTCTTCTTCTTCTTCTTCTTCTTCTTCTTCTTCTTCTTCTTCTTCTTCTTCTTCTTCTTCTTCTTCTTCTTCTTCTTCTTCTTCTTCTTCTTCTTCTTCTTCTTCTTCTTCTTCTTCTTCTTCTTCTTCTTCTTCTTCTTCTTCTTCTTCTTCTTCTTCTTCTCCTTCTTCTTCTTCTCCCTCTGAACCTAACATGGTGATATATATCCTATAGCCAGTAGTCAGTTGACTGTTTATTTTAGTAGTGGGATTTTTTTTTATCCCCCCCTATTTTTGTCTGCCAACATTTTTTATTTCCTTCACAGGCTAATGGCACACTGTTTCAAATCCGATTCTTTTTGTACAGCAAAATAACTGTTTGGACATGTATACATATATAAGTATTTAACTTATACTTTAACATATTTAACATGTATTGGTCAACCTGCCATCTGGGGAAAGGGGGGGGGGGGAAGAGGGGAAAAATTGGAACAAAAGCTTTGCAATTGTCAATGCTGAAAAATTACCTATGCATAAAATTGTAAAAATTAATTAAATAAATAAAATAATTAAATTTAAAAAAAAGAAAGAAAAATAAATGATGGGTTCATGCATTACAAACAGCTTCATGGCTAAGTAATCATAGTTCCTACTGGTGGAAAAATGCTAAAATGCACTTTATTGTTGAGGATTTAGACCGGTACTCTGGTTTACCTTCTGAAATGTTCCATCTCCTGTTACAGTACATTCAGTGAAGTTTTTGAACCTTCCAGATCCAAGGATTTGATGAGCTTTGTGCACACTTTTGGTGCCAAATGGAAAGATCACACAATGCCAGAGCTGTAGAAAAAGTCAGCAGTAGGTGGGGTGGTATATCCAAAGAAACTTCCCTCTCCATTTCAGACCCTCTTTTCCCAGCCCTACTAACATTTTAGACCTATATTCCCACTCTCCTCCAAGAGCTGATCAAGACTTGGAATACTTGACTGCTCTTATGGAGAAAAGAAATATACATATATTGCTCTAGACCTAGGATTTCAACCATGTGGAAATTCTCTAGTTTAGAGACTCCCACTACTAATGAAGATTGGCAGCTCAACTGAATTATTTATATTCTTAAACAACTGCCTGAAGGCACTGAGAAATTAAATGACATGTTCAGGATTGCAAAACTAATATTCCCCAGAACATTTGAATCCAGGACTGCAGGATCCCAATTGCCTCACTGTCCTCTGAGAAAATTAATGGGAAATAAACCATCATCAAGAAAAGCAAAGCCCTGACTTGAATCATTCAAAAACTCTGCAGCAAATCAATATAAGTAGAAATATGAGTGTAGAAAGCAACCTATGACTATAAGTTACAACTTGATGATATGAATGGGTAGAGGAAGATTCCACACTGAGAGTTTCTGATGGCTGAAATGACTCATATGGACAAACCCTTCTCCTGCCCTCCAAAAAAAAAAAAAAATAGGAATATATAAGCTTGTTTATATCTCTGTGTCTGTCTCGCTATTTCTCCCTTCCTCCTGTTTAAGTTCCAGTGGGACCTAAAAATCATCAACTTATCAAAAACAAAATCTAAGGAGGAGGAAAAGTTGGGGGCTCAGCATTCATATGCCTGGACTTGATTTCTCCTTCTGCCTCTCTGTTTTCACCTTCAAAATTCCCTAATCAAGGAAAGAAAATGAATCCTTTGCTAGGAAGTATTCCAAAGGCTAGAAGCAGTTCCCCCAGGAATCTTAAAAGAACGCATAACCTAGTTTCGTTAGCAGAGTGAAAACCCTTTGGGTGGTACTTCCTCCCCACCTCCCAGTACTTTATCCTATTAGAATCTTGGGAATAGGACCACTAAGCTTTTCCATCTAGAAATGGAGGAAAATGGAAGGAAGGAAGGAAGGAAGGAAGGAAGGAAGGAAGGAAGGAAGGAAGGAAGGAAGGAAGGAAGGAAGGAAGGAAGGAAGGAAGGAAGGAAGGAAGGAAGGAAGGAAGGAAGGAAGGAAGGAAGGAAGACAAATATCACGGAAAAAGCAGCTATGACCAAATCTAAAGAGCATTGAATAAAGGAGCCCAAAGATTTGACTTCCATCCAGAGCTCTGTCGTCAATTCTCTTGGATAAGCTCTTTCTCTTTTCTGAATCTTAATTTCATCATCTATAAAATGAAGGGGATTGCATCTCTGAGGTCTCAACTTAAAGTTCTGATACAGTGTGATTGCCTGGGGGTTGTGATGAAGAGCCCCACCTTTACCCTAGGTCAAGAGATTAGCAATTCTGGCTCAGAGTAACTGGCAGAGAAAACTACATTTTCTTGTCTGTAAAATGGGATTAATAATAAGTAGGGGACCCCTCCACCAAGGCAAGTCTGCACCTGCTCAGCAACTGAATATTGTAGAGTGTAACCAGAGGCACTGAAAGGTTAAATGAGTTACCAGTGGTCACACAATTAATATTTCTCAGAGGCAAGACTTAGAACATTTAAGATGTCACTACTTTATCTTCCTGGTCTTTATCCTTACAATCCTGAGCTACTAGTAAGGTGTGGAGATTATTTGCTATCCCTGTCTTTGTTTCTGTCTCTGCCTCTGTCTCTTTCTTTGTCTCTCTCTTTGTCCCTATTTCTCTCTCTGTCTTTTTCTCTTCCTCTTTCCCTTACTCTCTCCCTTTCCTTCCTTCCTTTCTTTTTTTTCTTTCTTCCTTCCCTTCTTTTCTCCTTCCTTTCATTTTTTCTTCCTTCCTTTCCTTTCCTTGATTCCTTCCTTTTTTCCTTTCTTCCGGAGAGGAGAACCTCAGGACTTTTGCCTGTGCCCCCATTCACAATTCAGAAGGGTAATTAGATTACGTGTGTATTGCACTTTAAAGCCAACTCTTGTTATTGTTATTTCTGAAAGTCACGGTTCTTTGAAGCTACCTGGGCTGGGGATGGGGGGAATCCTTGTTTTTTTCGAGTATTGGGACATTTTTATAATATCTTCAGCTAGAAGAGTGCAACCCTGTCATTTTACAGTGAAAGAAATTACGTTCCCGAAAGGAAAAGTCATTTATCCAAGATGACATGCATAAAATAGCAGCAGAGCTGACAATGGAATGCTTAGTTTCTGACTCTTAGATGCGAAAATAACCATTACGCTGTTAGTTGAGGATGGTCCTGGATTTCATTCTCCACAAAGCTGCTTTTTTCTCTTTTGATAAAAGCGATAGTTTCTCTTTAATTAGACTTATTTTAAAATTGAAGATAAACAATCCTCTTCCATGTACTTATTCACCAATTAAAGACGGATAAGTAATCTGAGTTCCAACATTAAATAGATTTGATTAAAGATCATTGAAAAGCTTAGTTGAGTAGACAATGTGGAAAGAAAAGACGGATTTGGGGTCTAGTGTACTACATCTAATTCCAATTCTGACATTTGGTCATCTTGGCCAAAGGACTTGACCACTCTGAACTTTAGTATTATCATCCGTGAAATGACAATGATTTTACTTTGTACTCCCTACATTGCAGAGAGGCAGTGACTTAGATAGAGAATAGGGACCTGACTCTGAAGCAAGGAAGACGAGATGTAGTCCCATTTCTGACACATAATTGTCTATGTGACCCTGGATAAATCATTTAACTTGTAAGTACTTTAAACGATTTAAAAGTCTTTAAAGCACTTAAACGACATTAAAACCTTAAATTTCAGAGATGTAGCACTGCATTTGGTAAAAGAAGTCCATCTCGTCGTTGCAATCTCCTTCGTCCTCTCCCTTCCTCCTTCTCCCCCACTTCCACCAATCTAGTGAAATCTCTGGTCCAAAATCCTGACTAATAGGGTTTCTATAGGCAAAGTATTTTGTAGACATTAATCTGCTATGGTTTGGGATTTATTAGTGTTATTTCTGGCTGAAGCGATGAAAGCAGTGTTGCTTCAGTCACCCCCGGGACTGGCGGCTGAGGGGACAGGTGCTACCCACAAGCCATCACAATCTCCAGAGGAATAGGACGTGTCTCTGAAATAAATTCCGTCGCGACAACTGATTTAAGAGCTGAATTCCAGACTATTTGCTGGGATTCCCCAGCCCTTCAGTATTGTTTTGCTTATCTTTCCTTACGCAAATGCAGATACTGAGGAAACAATACTAAGTGTGTATTTTGGGGATGGGGGAGGGGAGCGCTACTTTAGGGGTTAGAATAGCCTTAAGGGTTTTGTCTCTCAGGTTTCTGATCTTTACTGACTTCTGATTGGTCCGCACAATTATGTGCAGATTGTTGGTTTAGTGAAGCTTCCCCTCTACCTGTTTTTCAAGTAGTCAGTTGATTTGTGGATTGAGTTGGAAGAGATCTTATAAACAATCTAATAGCTAGATCCTTAAACTTTTGCTGGTTGATCGAGGCAGCTAGATTCATTTTCCCGAGTTCAAATTTGGCCTCAGACACTTAATAGTTGTGTGACCGTATTCAAGTAATTTAACCCTGTTTGCCTCAGTTTTCTCATTTGTAAAATGAGCCGGAGAAGGAAATGGCAAAGCACTCCAATATCTTTGCCAGGAAAAGTCCAAAAGGAGGTAAAGAAGAGTCTGACATGACTGAAATCAACAGAACAATAGCTGGTTGATCTCCCTGCGACCGACCTGTGTCACCACCCAAGTCCATCTTCCTCTCAGTTATCAAAAAGATCTCCCAAAATCGATGGTCTGAAAATATCATCTGTCACCTCTTCTACTCAATGTCTCTATCATTTCACTGTTTGGCATTGGACACTGTTCATAACTTGCCTCTCCTACTTGAATCCTGAATCCTTCCATCCAGTGATGCTGACTTTCTTGCTGTTCTTCTCACGTCTCTCCTTCTCTTACCTCAAAGCATTTCCTCTGGTTGTCCTCCACGCCTGGAGTGCATTCTTTTTTCATTTCTGACTTCTAGCTTTTCTGGCATCCTTTAACTTCCAGCTAAAATCTCACTTTTGTTGCAACAACAACAAAAATTTTACTTTATTCATTCTGAACTTAAATACAAAAATGACAAAAAAGCATTTCCGTGTACCTAGCATAACACAGAGACGATTCAATATGAAACTATGAATCTCCATTTCATACTGTTTGCTTTTTTAAACTATTTGAAGTATTTACACTTTTCAAAATTACCATGCTTTTCTATCTTTTCTTCTAAGATTTTTTTATTTATATATTTTAAAAAATTCTTTCTAAAGTTAAGTAAATATTTTATTTCCCCCAATTACATGTAAAACAATTTTTTACATTTGTTTTTAAAACTTTAAGTTCCAAATTTTCTCCCTCCTCTCCACATTGAGAGGATACATGTGAAGTTATGCAAAACATTTTCATGTTATTTTGTGAAAGAAAATATAGATTGATTTCTTCCTCTCAAAAAAAAAAAAAAAAAACCCTTAGGAAAAATAAAGCAAAAAAAAAAAAAAAGTATGTTTCAGTTCATTCTCTGGGTATGAACAGCATTTTTCATCATAAATCCCTCAGAGTAGTCTTGAATCATTGTACTGCTGAGAGCAGCAACATCATTCACACAACCTTGCTATTACTTTGTACACAGTACATTTCACTTTGCATGAGTTCATGGTTTTTCTGAGGGCATCCTGCTCAATATTTCTTATAGAACAATAGAATTTCATCATAATCACATAACATAATTTATTCAGTCATCCTCCAATCAATGGGCATCCCCTCAATTTCCAATTATTTGCCTTGAAAAAAAGAGCTACTATAAGTATTTTTGTACTTACAAGAACTTTTCCTTTTTTTATTTTTTAAATTTCTGTTGGTATATATGCCTAGTAGTGAGTGATATTGTTAGGTCAAAGGGTATGCATGATTTTATAGCCTTTTAGGCAAAGTCAGAAAGCCTTTCCTGATTCTCTTTAATGTTAGCTTCTTCACTCTGCTATTTATTTCCAGTTCACCATAAATAAACACACACACACATATGTATATATTGTTTGTATACAGTTGTTTACATGTTGTTTACTTCATTAGACTGTGAGTTCCTTGAAAGCAGGGTCTATCATTTTTCTTTCAAATGACTTATTGATTTATTGAATTTTAACTCCAAAATTCTAAGAATCTGTGAAAGTTCTAGAAATTAGAGGATGATAAGATTATTTCTGGAGGTAAGTGAGTAAACTTGGGTTAATTGTTCATATTGAGAGTGATTAAAAACAGCATTGCTGGGATGAATAAAGATCATATAATTATTTGAGTTAGGGACAGAGAAGCATTGGAAAAAATATTTATACACCTCCTCCTATTTTTATAGATGATAAAACTAAGTATTAGCGAGAACTTAAACTCTCTTTTAAAATGTATTCTGCAGAGAGAAAATTCATTCTGTAGTCAATATAGACACATTCTCCCACAGATTCAGATCCAGACTCTTAATCATAAATAAGCTATGCTGGTGGGGAGTGGGAATGCTCCTACATCAGTCTTCTGATGGTGACACCCTTCAAATTTATGTAGTTTGGTCCTTATAAACACAGCTTTTCATCCCTCTGGTTGAACTTCAAAACTTGCCAGTTGGGAGGAATCTGCAAAGGATTCTACTTTACTACTCTAAGAAGCAAGGGGTAGGGGGAAGCATGTATATAGCACCTACTATGTATTGGGTACTGTAATAAGCACTTTACAAATACTATTTTATTTGATCCTCACAAAGTGAAGTAGGTGCTATTATTATTCCTATTTAAGGAATTTGAGGAAATAGAGGCAAACTGAAGTTAAATAACTTATCCAATAAGTTTGAGGCCGAATTTGAACTCAAGTGTTTTTGACTTCAACTGGAGCATTCTGCCCAATATGCCACACAATTAATATAACTTTTGAAAACCATCATCTTCTTGGATTCTTAGCAGAAAATAATTTGAAATTATGGCAAGGGAATGGGAGAAAGAAAGATATCTCTTAGTTTATACTAAAGTTATTTTTCTTTAAGTGTCTTAGCTGTTATTATATTGTGTTGGCTCTGTCTCCACATGTAGGATGCATTATTTAGACTTCTTCATAGTGATGTCCTCTCATAAGCTAACCCTAATCATAACATATGGTATATAATGTAGAAAGAATTAACTTGGATTTTCACAGCTCCAAATGTAGTTTATATCCATGATTTGCTTGGTTCTCTTTTGTATTATTTCTAATTATGCATATAAAGGGTTTTGTAAGAAAGTCAGTCTGGAATAGAAAGAACGCTGAATAGGGAATTAAAACATCTGGATTCTGGCACTGGCTAGCCTACTTATTAGCTGAGTCACCCCAGGCAAGCTATTTACTCTCTCTGGGTCCTAGTTTCCTGATCTAATCATGAGATTAGCTACCCAAGGCTACAACAAGTTGGAAAAAATGAAAAAAATATATATATATATATATTTATTCATCAGTTGCTTTGTCACTAAACAGTCTAAAATACCCAGTTTGGCTAAAACACTTTTAAAATTCACAGACTTACTTTGATTTTCTTGGATCTAACTTGTTTCCTTTCCTCTTTAGTCTGATTTAATGAACATTTATGAAGCATATGAAGTATGAAGCTAAGTACAAAGTATGCTGTGTACTAGGCCGGAGGATATACAGGTGAAAAACAGCATAGTTCCTGTACTCAAGGGATTTATAATCTAGTGATCAGCAAAGTTATAAACAAAATACTCTTTTAACAAATAGTTATTATGTGTTTCATATGTGTAAAATTAGGTGGTCCTTAGGACGAAAGATAAATGTATAGGCCTTGTCTTCAAGAAGCTTATAATGAAATGGGGAATGGAGGGATCTATGGAAAATGAGAAGTTCAGGTTGCAAGGAAAAATTACTCCATTATGGTGAAGTAAATTAAAAGAGACTTCTAAGGGAAGAAAAGGGAATGAATATTTACATAGTACCTACAATATGCTAGATACAATAATAAATGTATTTTAAAACACTTCCCCAAAATTAAAAAAAAAAGAATGTTAAAAAACATTCCACATATAATTGTAAAAATAAAATATTTAAAATTAAGAAACAAAAAAGACTTCTCACAGAAACCCTATGATATTGATGTTAGTATTATTCTATTTTATAGCTGAGGAAACTGAGGCAAATAGAGTTATGTGATTTGGCATGAGGAACATAGCTCATAAAAGTGCTGAGACAAAATTTGAATACAGGTAGGTTTTCCTGATTCCAGGCTCAATTTTCTATCAACTATACCACCTTTTACTCAGGGAGTATGTAATTATAAGAGAAGATTTCCTGAAAGAACTTGCATCTAAAGTGAGACTTGAAGAAAAAGAGATACTCTCTCAATTAAAAATAGTTATGGGAAGACAGCATAAGTAAAAGCATCAAGAATAAAAACAAAGATAGAAGGTCCTTTGGCCAGAAAATTATACAGAAAGGGAACAAGTTTGTACAGGAAGGCTAGAGCTAGATTGTGTAGGGAATTTAGTGCCAGAGTCCAGATTTTAAACTTTATTTATTTATTTATTTTGCTTTTTTTGTTTTTTGTATTTTGTTTTTTGAAAACATAGTCACTTTATTATAAAAATTTTTGACAATACATATGCATGAGTAATTTTTTTATAACATTATCCCTTGTAATCATTTTTCCAAATTATCCCCTCCCTCCCTCTAACTCCCCCTCCTAGATGACAAGAAATCCCATTGATTTTACATGTGTTATAGTATAACCTAGATACAATATATGTGTGTAAATCCAATTTTCTTGTTGCACGTTAAGTATTGGATTCTGAAGGTATAAGTAACCTGGGTAGATAAACAGTAGTGCTAACAATTTACATTCACTTCCCAGTGTTCCTTCTCTGGGTGTAGTTGTTTCTGTCCATCATTGATCAACTGGAAGTGAGTTGGATCTTCTTTATGTTGAAGATATCCACTTCCATCAGAATATATCTTTATACAGCATTGAAGTGTACAGCGATCTTCTGGTTCTATTCATTTCACTCAGCATCAGTTGATGTATAAACTTTATTTATTTGGTAGGAAATGGAAAACTATTGAAGATTTTTGAATACAAGATTGATATGATCAGAGTAATTCATTAGGAACATCCTATTGGTTGTGTGTGGAGGAGATTCTGCAGAAATTACTTTAGATTAAGAGTTCTTAATCTTTTTTCTATCTAATGAAGCCTATGGACCCTTTCTCAGAATATTTTTAAATTAAAAAATAATTACACAGAATTACCAAGGAAACCAATTATATTGAAATACATTTGCATTTTTTTTCCCATCTGAGTTCATGGTTCCTCAAGGGATCTCTGAATCCCCTGAGGAACAGTTTGTGGATTCCCAGATAAAGAATGCTTATTACTGATATGTACCATGCTTCTTGTAGAAAGATATTTCCCTGAATCATTAGTCATAAAACATGGCCTTTAACTTTTACATATTCCACCCATCTTAGATTTTTATATGGGGAGGAAGAGAACCTTCCTTATTCAAAAGTTTTCTGAGTAATTAGAGAGAATTAGGAAGAAATCTTCGAACAATTTACTTAGATTGATTTAATCTAATTAGAATGATTATTTTTGGCATGGGTACTTTAAATAAGGGAATCTTGCAAAGAATATTCACTGAGCCATTGGGCATATCAAGAAAAATTGTGAGAGGATACCTAAAAAATATCTTTCAGATTTAACTCATAGTTTTGGCAATCTTATTTGGGGTATTTGAAACTAGATCCTGAAGCTGGAAGGGATTCTCTAGATCAGGGCTTCTTAAACTTTTTCCATTCATGATCCCTTTTTACCTAAAAATTTTTTACCCTGTATACATAGGTATATTATATATATATATATATATATGTATACAAATTAAACATTTACTCATAATAAATAACAAATTTATTTTAAAATAATTCTTTAGTATACATATAATTTTATATTCATTAAATACTAAAGTAAATTTGCATATTAATAAGATGGAGGTGTTTGCTCATTTATTTATTTTTTCTGAGGCAATTAGAGTTAAGAGACTTGCTCAGGGTCACACAGTTAGAAAGTGTTAAGTGTCTGAGGTCAAATTTGAACTCAGGTCATTCTCCTAATTTCAGGGCTGGTGCTCTATTCACTGTACCAGTTAGCTGCCCCTATTTATTTTTAACATAATGAATGAAATCTTAGTGGAATATTTGATCTTTGATTGTTGCCAAATTTTTCATGACCCTCCACATTCAGTTATATAACTCCATGTGGGGCAATGGCCCACAATTTAAGAAGCTTTTCTACAGATCAGGGATTCTTAACCTGTGTGTGTGTGTGTGTGTGTGTGTGTGTGTGTGTGTGTGTGTGTGTGTATGATGGATCCCTTTGGCGGTCTGGTGAAGTCTATAGAGCCCTTCTCACAATCATGTTTTTATTTATTTATGTTAACTTTTTTTAATTGAAAATATTTTTACATGTATTTGAACAAATAAAATACTATTTAAAAAAAGATTTTGTATCATGCCTATTGGAATGGACACCATAGGAGATACCAAATAAGTTACAAAGCAAACAAACAAAAACAGGCTCCTACCTTCAAAGAGTTTATAATCTAGTGAAGAAGATAAGACAAGCTTACTTGAAAAAACCAAAACCATGTTTTTAAATGTGTAAAATAGAATACTAAGATTACAAAAGATATTAATTATATTGAAATGGCTATCAAAATACTTTTAAAAGTTCAAGGGTACCTAAGCCTAAATGAGAAGTCGAAATAAGGTTTGTTTAATAAAGGAATAATAAGGGAAAGGATTTGTTTAATGTCATAGAGAAAGTAAACAGAAAAACTGGGAGTTGAACCTACATCTCCTTACTATAGGCTCAGAGATCTTTCTATAACTCTACATTGCTGCAAATTCTGGAAGGATAAGGACAAACTGAGCTTTATTCACCATTGAATCCTATCTATCCAATGACAATTTAATGCCTTGAACTTCTGAATTGAGCTAATATTTACTGAAGAAAAAAGATCATAGGAGATCATAGATAGATGATATGTCTTCCAGTATGGAATGCTCTGTAGTATACTAGAAAGAGTAATAGTTTGGGAATTAAGAGACCCCAATCACTAACCATTGTCATTAACCAGTTATGTGGTAGAGTCACAAGAGAGCCTTAGTTTTCTATTTAGGAGAAAGGGAAATTAGATTAGATGAATTCTGGTCCTTGATATAGTGTATAGAGTGATGGACCTGGAGTTAAGAAAGCCTGAGTTCAAATCTAGTCTCTTTGACATAGCTCTGTGACTTTGTGCAAGTCATTGAATCTCTCATCATCATGTAAAATGGGGTTTGATAGTATCTATTTCAGATAATTGTTGGGAAGTTTGAGTGAGACAATTTTGAAGTAGATAAAGTTTGGTTTTGGTGTATAGTATCATATCTCCTTTCTAAAAGTGTCCTTCATTCAATTAATCAGCAACTATTCTTTTTTTTTCATTTTTTTCTTTAAAAATTTTAATAATAGCTTTTATTTTCAAAATACATTAAAACATAATTTTCTATATTTACCCTTGTAAAACCTTGTGTTCCAAATGTTTCTCCTTCCCTACCCCCGACCTCCTTTTCTAGACAGAAATACAAAATATGTTAAACACATGCAATTTTTCTATACATATTTTGACCATGTTGCCTAATAAAAATCAGATTGAAAAGGAAAAAAATAAGAAAGAAAAAAAAAAGCAAGCAAACAACAACAAAAAAGGTGAAAATATTATGGTGTGATCCACATCCAATTTCCATTGTCCTTTTTCTGGATGACATGTCTCTCTCTCTCTATCACAAGTCTATTGGAATTGGCCTATGAAAACAAGCAAGCAACAGCAACATTTAGTTCCAGATTCAGCATTTAGAAGTAGTATGACCTGAGGAAATCTAAATGATTTGAGACTCAGTTTTCTCATCTATACAATCAGGATTATAAAACTTAGAACTTTCACTTAAGACTATGTTTTGAGGGAAAGTAGTTGATTATTAGTGGCATTTGCCTATAAGTGTCTTAGACTATGATTATATAATTTTTTTAAAACAATGTATAGAGCTTTATTCAGAAGCACCTAGTTACTTATTGATGGTTTATTTTTAACCTGTTATGCAGATAACTCAGAGTAAAGGAAGGATCTTCTAAGGTTTAATTTTGGTTTGAAAATTCATCCTTCATGTTTAATGGAGCAATATTCTTTATCATTTAGATGTATTATAAGTTTTTACTACAGAAAGTGAGATCCCAAAGTAACTATCCCACAACTAGGCCTTAACTCTCGAAAAAATCAAAGGGGGTGGGAGGGAACTATACATATAAAATATCTATAGCATCTCTTTTCATGGGAGCCAAACATTGGAAATTAAGGGTGTATCTTCCTTTTGGGGAATGGCTAAACAAATTGTGATATATGAACATTATGGAATGTTATTGTACCATGAGAAATGGATACCATATTGTACCATGGAAATAGATATTTTCAGAGGAAACTGGGAAAACTTTTATGTACTTACACAGAGTGAAGTGAGGCAGAATTAGAAGAACAATTTATACAGTGATAACATTAGAGAGGAAAAGGACTTTGAAAGACTTTTGGACTCTGATCAATGCAATGATAAACCAGTACTCCAAAGAATGCAGATGAAACACACCATTCACTTTCTAATAAAGAGGTGATAAACTTAAATTGCAGAGACATATTTTAGATAAGGATAATGTGGCACTTTTTTTTTTTTTTTTTGCTGAATCATGCAGTTATATATTGAGAAATTTTTTTTAAAATGTTCAATGAGAGGGATAGATTAATTAAAACAATGTGTTAATTGAAAAATAAAAATAGTAAATTTGCAAAATTTGAAGCACTTCACTCTAATGGTCTAAAATTTCACTGTAGCATAAGGTGTATGTTTGGGTGGGGGAGAAGATGTGACTATGAGTTAGACTAAAGGAACTCAGGTTTAAGCAGGTCCTACCAAGTTGGAAAAGCTTTAAGAATGATCTTAATAAAAAAAAAAAAAAAAAAAAAAAGAAAAAAAGAAAAAGAAAAAAGAAAGTAAAGGGGGCAGCTAGGTGGCGCAGTGGACAGAGCACCAGCCTTGAATTCAGGAGGACCCGAGTTCAAATCTAGTCTTAGACACTTAACACTTCCTAGCTGTGTGACCCTGGGCAAGTCACTTAACCCCAGCCTCAGGGGGGGGAAAAAAAAAAGAATGATCTTAATGATAAGACTTCATCAATCAATGATAAAGTGAGCTAAGCTTAAATTTGATGTCCTGGTTGATAAAATTTTTTGGAGAGAGGGTAGCTACTAATTCACAAAGACTGCCTACTGAATTTAGGGGAATTTAGGATTTAAACTGATAAAAATCTCTGATACTCAAAGCAGAATGGAGAAAGAACTGGACTTGGAATCAGTAAGCCATGGATACACATCCTGCCTCAAACTTTTACCAGTTGTGTGTCTCTGGGAAAGCCATGTAGCATCTCTGACCTTCAGATTCCTCATGAGTAAAATAGAAATAATAGTAAATAACCTTACATAGTGATTAGAAAGATCAAATTATATCAATTAATCAATAAGAATTTATTAAGTACCTATTAGATGCCCAAAATTATGCCAAGTACTGGGCATACAAGAGCACAAGTTAAAATTTCATGCTCTCAAAGAATTTCCATTCTAATAGGTAAGAAATTATATACAAAGTGTTTTGCAAACAAAAAGGTGCCATATAAATGTCACTTATTATTTGAACTAATACAATTAATTTTACACATGATATAACTGATGAGGAAAGAGGTAAAATCACCCGCCTGAAGTAACAGAGCTAAAAAAATTAGCAGAGACATGTTTGAACTCAGGATTCAGATTCTGTAGCCCATGATCTTCCCACTGCAACATCATTTTGTGATCTCTGAATAGTGGAGAAACTACTTATATTGAAGAAAAAATGGGTCCTTGACAAAGAAATCAGAATAGTGATAATGTCTGATTTGGTTCCACAGATTAAATAAACTAACCCATTACCTAGCAAACATATTGGAGTATTCTGCTAATTTCCAAAATCTAATCTGTATGTAGTACTCTTTCTCAATTTGAACTTGCTCTGATGGATGGTATTTCTAGAGGGTTAACTTTTATTTTCAGTTTTAAGATAATCCTCTGAATTGTACTTCTTGAACTTCCTACTTAACAACAATCATCCAATATATTAAATTAGCTCTTAACAAAGACAAACTAAAATTACATTGTAATAAAAGTAGTTACAAATAATTTCCTCCAAATCCTAGTTATATTCTTCCACAAATACTGTGGGAAGAGAATAGAAATAAACTTAAAATACAATGGTAGTCAAATATATTTGTAGGAAACAGAAGTGACCACAATTCTAGAACTTCAGGATCTTGATCTCTTTCATCTGTTTGGAGAATCTTTGCAAAGTTCATTTTGGGAAATGTTGTGATGGATGAGTCACTCTATTTCTAGATTAGTCTGGCTTTTTATTATTTGTGGTGTCTCATCTGACAAGTATCTCAGTTTGGTTTGTTTCTTGCAGTTCACTCAGTTGGACAAGTAGATCTATTAGACTCCCCAGACTTGCTCTTCAATGGGCAGCTGACACTTCTATCATTTACAGTCTCAAGCTCCAAAGAATGCTAATTTGCTCATTTGGTTAAAGTGCTACTGCGCTTTTTACAAAGGCCAAGGATCTATATTGGAAGAACCCTCTTTAGTTCTATTCCTTCATGACTTTTTCTCTGAGGTGTGTCACTTCCCAGGCAGAGGGTGAGAAGAATAATCTTCCTGGCTCAGAGGTGGAATTTATTGATAAGGAAATTTACCCTAATTTATTTTGACCATTCAATATATTTTCCCAGTTCCTATTGATCTATTCAAATGAATGACTGGATGAAATGATATTAGAAGAGTCTGTGCACTGAAAATTCAATGTTTTTATTGGCCTTCTTTACATGTAGTGGAGCTATTCAATGCTTTCAATCCCCTACAAAGTGTGGAATATTTCATTTGCACTTCATAGAATCTCACCTTACATTTACTTGTCTCAATTTTTGCCCCTTTAGATCTTCAACCTTGAAAAAGTCTTTCCCTTCAAAGAACATAGAATCAAACAGTACTAGCTATAAAACTATAGGATCATAAATCTAGAACTGGAAGGGACCATAGAGGCTATCAAGTCCAACCCCCTCATTTTACATATGAGTCATAGATATATAAGGTGAATGGCTCAGGGTTACTATCTAACTAATATATGAATCAAATAGTATTTGAACTCAGATCTTCCTGACTTTAAATCCAGTGTCCTAGTTGGAAATCCAGAAAATATTGAAGTACAGAAGGATAAATGATTTGCCCAGGATCTTCTAGGTAACCTCCCTATTCATCTCAGGTAAAAGGAGAGATTTGAACCTTAATATTCTGAATGTAAATCAAGCACTCTTTCAAAAATTGTATTACATTGAGATGTCTACAAAGAACCAATGAACTATATGATGTCACAAAATCGTGGAACTATAAGCTCCAGTTGATTTATTCTCAGTTGGCATTTTAAGCCACGTGCTGAAAAACACACGGAAAAGTGTATGTTGTCTATCATTTGAAACATCATTTTATTTTATCAATTATAGCAGCATCGGATAGGCCAAAGCCCTTGGGCAGCTTAGGAACATATGCTCTAATTAAATAGCTCAGAATTCCCAGGGCCAAAGATGGATTTAGCATCCTCTCTCATTGTTGATGTTGATTGTCTTTAGTTCTGGAGAGTCGTGTCCCTTAGGCAAAGTATGGAAGAGCACAGCCTGTTGTTTAATGGAAAGGAAAGAAGCAGGAACAAACCTGCCAATTACACATGAGATGACTAATTGACCTTGTTGTTTTGTCTAATCCTCATTTATTTGTTTTTAACCTACAGAACATTTGACAGGGAGTGTATTAAAAAGGAATAATTATGATTCCTAAGAGTCTTTTGAGATTTGCCTTTTACCTATTTGTCCAGGTTTACCTGATACTATTTCCCATTCCCATCTTCTAGGTTATTATGGGATGGTTCTTTCTATCTCCTCACCCTCTAACTTTTTCTCTGAGAATATTCCTCTTTCTGCCTCTAACTCTGTCACTTGATTAGGTAGTCTTCCATATCTAAATGGATTTTTCCCTTTTTTCCTCTTGAAATCTTCCCTTTTCTTCAAGCCCAGATCAAGTCCAAGAAATCTTCTAAACCCACCCCTACTCCATTTCCCTCAGCTGAAAATTATCTTTCTTCAGTTTTCTTAGAATATTTTAGTTAGTGCTCTTTTTTGTCCTTTCTCTTTCCCTTGTAATATAAAATTATCTGTGCTCTTATAAGCTGCATTTAGAGCTGAAAGGAACTATAGAGCTCATCTAGTAGGGCTCTCTTATTTTTCAGATCAAGAATTGATGAGAAGGGAAAAGAGTACATCTAAAAATCACACAACTACTTAGTAACAAAGCCAAGATTTTAACCTATATCCTTTGACTGTGAGGCTAAATGAAGTGTCTTCCCACTTCCTAATCTCTCACAATCACATTTACTTTTTATTTTTATTTCTTTTGAAGGTGCACAAAGGGACAAATTTAGGCCTTATGTAAGGAAAAGACTTTCCAAAGATTAGTGCTTTTCAAAAGGTTTGTCTATCTTAATATCTAACCAAATTCTACCTCACCAAATGACCATTTGTTAAGTGTATTTCTTGGATTAGATGACCATTGAATTTCCTTCCAATTCTTAAACATTGTAACTAAGTGATTGTAAACTCCTTGAGAGCAAGGTCTATGTCAGCTTTGCATTTTTAATCCTGAGGACCAGGATCATTTTACCTAGAAGTTGCCTCATCAAGATTAGTTGACTTGAATGACTGGGCTGATGTTGTTGACATTGGTACTCACAATTTCTATCTTTGCTCACTGATAACTTTTGGCTAATAAAATGAGAATTGAATCACAGCTCATTAAATTAAAAAATAAACTTATCTCCCCTCCCCCTACCTTAAATCAGAACTTCATTTAGGAACAATTCCTTAAAATAAACAGCAGGGCTAAGAACAGCTATTAAGGTATACAATGCAATAAGGCTTTCAGACATGGAGACCGCAGAACTAGTAGTCATAGCAGACCTTCAAAGCCACCAGAGAACTGAAGATAATAATCAGTACAGGACATCCAGTGTGGCTTGGTGTTTGCTCAGTTCTCAAATAGTTTAAGAAATCGTTATGTGCTCTTTGACAATAGGTCCTTCTGACTTTATAATTAGCCCCATTCTACTATGAGGAATTGCTTGAACACAATGTCAGAGAATGCCATGTCTGAATGATTCAGCGCTGTATGTTTGTAGCAAACTCATAATAATTCCAGGGCAATAATCCAGTCGGCTTGGAGGCACAAAGCATATGTTTACAGAGATCTATGTATTTATATTCATTTAGGCCTTTGCACAAACATTTGATGATTTGGAAGTGGGAATGAATTATTCCTCCTTAATTTTCTAGCTTTTACACCAACTGAATTCCCTTTTCTCCTCTTGACAGCATGGATTCAAATAGGCACACATTTATAATAGCATTTTCTTTTTAAAGTAATTTCAAAAATTACATACGTAGTAACCATCAATAAAAACAAATTTTCAAATGAGCAATTATAAGCAATAATATAAATTTTAAGAAATCAATTATAAATGATTTATAATTTATAAAAATGAGATAGTGGAGCTTAACTTTTATAAATTTATAGGATCATAGATGTAGATCTAGAAGGGAACTGTAAGGTCAACTCCTTCATTTTATAAGTGAATAAAATAGCCTGGGAGGTTAAAAGAGCTGTGTACATAGTCACAGAGGAAACAGTTAGGATTTTAATCTGGGTTATATAATCCAGTATAATCTTGAATAAGGAGCATCATGGTGTAATGGAAGGAGCCCCAAATTTTGGAGTCAGAAGTTCTATATTAAAATTTCAGTTTTTCAGTTTCCTGGTATAAGACCTGGAATGAGTCACTTACCCTACCTGGACCTCAGTTTCTTTATCTGTAAAATAAGAAACTGTATTAGATGGCTTCTAAGGTGCCTTCCAACTCTAAATCAGTAATAAATTATTTGTTTCGGTGTCTCTTTCTAATCCATTTTTATCCTATATTCTTTGTTGGATTTTCTTGTTGTTAAGTATTAATTTGTCAATCTGTATACTTTTTTATGATTCTGCTTCCTTCTTTTTGCATTATTTTTATGTCTTCCCTTATTTCTTTGTATGCTTCATATTTGTCATTTCTTTGGATACAACAATATTTGTTTTTGTTGAATATTTTTATTCTGCACATTTTATTCATTTATTTCATAATTTTGGGTTTTTTATTCATTCATTTATTTTTGCTATGCCAAATAAAGAAACTATATATATATATATTTAAAATTTATTATTATTATTATTATTTTACATTATTTTTCCTATGAACATAAGCATGTTTTAGATTCTTTAAGCAACCAGTAGAGTTGTTCACACTTTTAGGAGGAACTTATAAAAAAAGAGTTGAGAATTTTTCTTCTATACACTTCAGTCCATTTCTGTGGCTGGATCTTGGTTACCTAGGAAACAGCCTTACAATGGAATCTGATTGACGGTCAGAATTGTGGGTTAGTTGTTTGAAGCAGTAGCAGTGGGTGTGGGCAATGCATAAGTTTTTCCTTGCCTGGAAGAAGAGGAGACTTTGTATTTGCAAAAGTTGTTTGGGAGTAAATGGGGTATAAACCCCCTGGGCTAAAGGGAACTCAAGTTGGGGGAGGGGACAAAAACCCAAGGAACTGAGGGGATATTCTTCCACATATTTGTTTAGGAAGACAATGAAAAAAACAACCACTCTGTGTTATTTTTATTTGTCTCCTGTGGCGTGTGTTTAAGCACTCAAAAGCCAGGGTGAGTAATGACATAGGCACTTTTTGAAACATAGACAGCATGGTTTACCCTTACTCCAAAGAATCACAGTCACAGACTGCCAGGGAGAAAAGGGGTCCTAGAAGACCATAGATGAGAAGTGACATAAAAGACCATAGGAATCTCTTTCAATAAAAAAGAAATGTAGATCTAGCCAGAGAAAGGAACTTGCCCATCACAAGGTTGCAGAATTAAGATGAAACATTTTATTTATTTTTAGTTTTTATTTTTTAAATTAGCTGCTGAAGTAAATGAGACCTTACTTTAGTAAACTCCATCTCAATTTTTCTGCTTATATCCTTCACAACATTGGGCAACTCCCACTGAGCATCAGTTTTCTCATCTGGAAAATAATAGGATTCCATGAGATTATTTCCAAGGTTCATTTCAGTTGCAAAACCTAAGAATTTATGTGTAACTAGCTAACCACTATTCCAGTTGGCTGTGGAGAGAGGAAGTGGCTTATAGTCCATAGGATTTGTAAATAAAAATAAATTTAAAGATTATCTCTAATCTATTATTTTTATTTTACAACTGTAGGGAATTGTGGATTCAGACTTCTCTTTCCAGACTTTTCTATTATTCCACTAACTGCCAGTTATTGCAATTATTTATGCTCTAAAACAGCAGTACTGTTATTCAATCTCATGGTTCTTGAATTTATCTCAATATTTGACAGCTTCTGATTTTTCTGCTTCCATTCCAGAAGTGTTCTATTCTGACTTGTGGTATTAGTTTAGATTTAGAAAGAATTTTCAAATCTTGTCCTTTCTGTGCAGCATTCTTGATTCTACCAAGGACTTAGGAAGTAGAATTCCTGGGTTAGGAATAAGGAAGCTTGTGCAAATACCAAGATAGTGAAGGAGGGAAAATGAACAGTAATTTGAGTCAGAAACCTGAGGTTAAGCTCTTATTTCAATTATTTGTTTCTTCTGTTACAGAAGGGAAATCACTAAACCTCTTTAGGACTCAGTTTCCTCCTTTCATAAAAATAAAGGCATTGGACTAAATTATTTCTAAGAGTAAATCCTCTGGTCTTTTATGTCACTTCCCATGGCCCTAGATTAATTGACCATTGAATTTCCTTTCAATTCTTAAACATTGTAGGATGCTAGAAGTGATTTCCCTTTTCTGGACCTCAGTTTCCTAAATGCAAAATGAGGGGGTGAACCCATGAGCTCTTATATCTTCTGTAGCTCTGGAGCTCTAAAGTCCATGTTTTAGTGCCTCTAATGTAAACTATAGCACTCCATTAACAGTTTAAAAGTTATGGATCTGTTCTCTCTTCAGCCAACTGATTTTTGCTGTTAAGAAAACCCAATGTGATCAAAAAAAAAAAAGTTTGGATGGAAAATAAATAAAGATAGGGTGTAGAAAGGAAAGCAGAATTTCCTCATTATCTACAATGTTGCTTCTATAAATAAAAAAAAAAAAAAAATTTGTATAATGCACTTATCTTCCCTCTCACCTCTCCACTCTGCACCCTCCCCCAAATGTTCAACTCTGCTATAACCACAGAGGTCCTGTAAGAATTGTTGCACTGTTTCCATTATAAATTCTGTTTTTCTGGAGTTTATATCTCAGTTGTAAAAATTTGCTCAAGGCAAACTCTTTAGCACATTAAATGTCATCTCAGAGGCAATTGCTGGTAGTGGTGGGCTTCTTTTTTTTCTTTTTACAGACATGCCTGGGGGAAAGGGAATAAGGTTTTTTGTTGTTGTTGTTGTTGTTGTTGTTTTGTTTTAAAATCCCTATTTAGGTATTTCTGTTCTAGATCCTGTGCTTTTACTGGGGAGGGGGGGAGGGCTTTTTTTCTATGGAATTTTGTTTCCTGTACTTGCTTCTTTCTCTAATCAAACATGGCTGTATAAAAACTAAATACCTCTGCCCAAAGGAGTCATTGAGTGATAGTTACAGTAGCCTAAATGGTCCCTGGAGATCTAATGCCTGAAATTTACCTCAGTGGTGGAGTAAATCTTATGTTTATCTCCAGAGTCTACTCCACATTGGGAAATGGGTGTGGTCAGAATGCTGCCACAGGCAAACTGTACCATCAATCAAGTAATATATTCTTCTATTTACCAAGGAGAGCAATTATGGTTGAGTCTCTCTGTGTCCCAGGAAGTTTATAGATTCCTGAAGCTTGAAAACAATCCCAATGTCACTGCTAGTTTATCTAGTAGTGGCCTTTCCTGTGCAGCTGTTTCTTTCTGGGCTTCAGTTTCCTCATTGGTAAATTGAAGAATTTGAGGTGATTTCTACAGTTTTTTCCAGTTTAAGAATCCTATGATCTTCTTAAAATCTGGGAGTTCTGTGGTGGCAGATATGTTGGTAATCAAGCTGCTGATTTCTAATTTATGCTTTTATTACCTCCATTACAATATCCTTCTAAGGCCATTGAAGTGTACAGTTGACAAGTAGCATTGGAAAGCTATTTGAGCCCAAGAGCTAGCAAGTTCTCCCAAGCTGGAAAGACTTTGAGTACATCTCTGGAGAATCATTCTGTGTCTGTCCTGTAAGGACCAGTCCAATTAAATGAAGAGAGGTTCATTATCTGAAGACTGCTCATCATGGATAAAGGTGAGGATGAAGATGAGTATTGTAATATTAATAGTAATAGCTCATGTTTTTATATTATCTTAATGATGACAATACACTTTTCTCCTAACAACCTTGTAAAGTACATACCATGTCATCTATTCCATTCATTGAATAAGGACCCTGAGAATCAAAAAGACAAGACAAGACTTGCCCACAATCACACAGCAAGCAAATGATTAGTACATCTTAGATTATATTGTATGTTTTCTGACTTCAGGTCCACTTCTTTTTTTCCATGATATCACAGTTGCCTCAATAAATACATACACACACACACACATATACCATAGGAATTCATGAAGACTATTCATATTCAGCTCCATTTGATTTAGCATGTATTTATTAAGTGCGTACTACATATGAAGTGCTGTATTAGGTGCTAGGAAGCCAAAGACAAAAAAAAAAAAAATTAACTCTGTCCTCAAAAAAGTTACACTCTACAAAAGCAGAACATCTCAACCAGGAGTTCCTTGACCTTCCCCAAGGAGTCTGAGGAAATATTTCAAGTAAATTGTGAAGTTGGATAGTAAGAAAATAAATCTTTGTTTTTACTGACAACTAACTAAAAATGAGCATTTCATCTGACATGAATGTGGGCAACAAAGCATTATTCTGAGAAGGGATCCATACTCTTCACTAGATTGCCAAAAGGCTCAATTACAAACAAAAAGGCTTAAAACATTTGTCTTAAAGAGCTTTGATCTGTTCGAAAGGAGTGAAGACCAAAATTACAAAATCACAAATCCCTTAAATTATCTATCTATATCCATCCATCCATCTAATTATTTATCAATCATTTATCTGACTCCATCCATCTGTGTATCTGTTCATTGTCTGTCTAGCTACCCATGTAATGATGATGGGGATATAAGTGTGGATATACTCAGAAGACTTGAAGGAGAGCATAGCATGAATCTAATGTATCTAGGTATCTTTTGGCAGGTTCATAGGTGTGTCATGTACTGAAAAAGTTTGAGAAATATGGCCATAGAAGATGAAAAGGAAGGAGCAGTAATTACTATATGTCTTTCATTTCCTACATGTTTTTTATTCTTTGAGATTCAAATCTTTCATCACCTCATTTTCTCTTTTCTATCAAGTCTGTAAGAGGCCCCTCTCCCTTTAACTCCCTATTACCACCCACAGGCACATGCAATTGAAAATAAGAAGAGAATAGAAAATATGGCCTTTTTCCCTTTAATGAAGAATATATTTTCATACATATGATAACTTTGAGACATTTTCTCTCTATATATGTATATACACATATATATGTATATATACATATATACATAGGTTCTAGTGTATGTTTTGGCTTCAAGTGAACTTATATGTATGTGTGTGTATGTGTGCATACACTCTCACAAGTGGAGGAAATATTTAATAATGACATCTGTAATAGCTTTATTTCACTATTCTATGTAAAAATATACCCAAATACCCTATTCCCTTGGAAACATTAAAAGGGATTTTAGCAATGTTGCTATTAGGGTCTTTGTTACAAACCCTGACAATTTCCTTTAATATTTCTAGGAGAATAGGTATTTGAGGCATAATTTTTACATGGAATAGTGAAAGAAATCCACCACAAAAACCCTTATCTAATACCTCCTCCTGGCTTTGAAGTGACCCTGGGTTCCTAAAAGTTTTGCCTGAAGAACAGAGTTTTTGGCAGATACTGCCAAGCTTGTAACCATTGGCAAAAACAATAGATCTGGAGTCAGAAGAACTGCAAATACTGATTGTACCATTTACCTCATGGAAAACCATTGACAAGTTACTCCCTCTTGCTGATCCTTCATTTCCTAATCTGTGAAATGAAGGGTCTGGACTAGATGATTCCAGCAGTCTCTTCACCTTTAATCTATGAGCTTTTGTGATTTAATTAGCTTAAATACTATCATTCTTTTTTTATTTTAAATTTTAATAGTTTTTATTTACCTGATATATGCATGGGTAATTTTACATTAACAATTGCCAAACCTTTTGTTCTAACTTTTCCCCTCCTTCTCTCCCCACCCCTCATGGCAGGTTGACTAATAAATGTTAAATATGTTAGAGTATAAATTAAATACAATATATGTATACATGTCCAAACAGTTGTTTTGCTGTACAAAAAGAATCTGACTTTGAAATAGAGTTCAATTAGCCTGTGAAGGAAATCCAAAATGCAGGCAGACAAAATTAGAGGGAATGGGAATTCTATGTAGTGGATCATAGTCATCTCCTAGAGTTCTTTTGCTGGGTGTAGCTGGTTCAGTTCATCACTGCTCTATTGGAACTGATTTGGTTCATTTCATTGTTGAAAATGGCCACATCCATCAGAATTGATCATCATACAGTATTGTTGTTGAAATATACAACGATCTCCTGGTCCTACTCATTTCACTCAGCATCAGTTCATGTAAGTCTCTCCAGGCCTTTCTGAAATCATCCTGTTGGTAATTTCTTACAGAACAATAATATTCCATAATATTCATATACCACAATTTATTCAGCCAATCTCCAATTGATGGGCATCCACATAGTTTCCAGTTTCTGGCTACCACAAAGAGGGCTGCCACAAACATTCTTGAACATACAGATCCATTTTCCTTCTTTAAGATCTCTTTGGGATATAAGCCCAGTAGTAACACTGCTGGATCAAAGGGTATGCACAGTTTGATAACTTTTTGAGCATAGTTCCAAATAGCTCTCCAGAATGGTTGGATGTGCTCACAATTCCACCAACAATGTATCAGTGTCCCAGTTTTCCCACATCCCCTCCAACATTCTGCATTGTCTTTCCCTGTCATTCTAGCCAATCTGACAGGTGTGTAGTGGTATTTCAGAGTTGTCTTAATTTGCATTTCTCTGATTAATAATGACTTGGAGCATCTTTTCATATGACTAGAAATAGTTTCTATTTCTTTATCAGAGAATTGTCTGTTCATATCCTTTGACCATTTATCAATTGCATATTGGCTTGATTTCTTATAAATTAGAGTCAATTCTCTATATATTTTGGAAATGATCCTTTGTCTGTATCCTTTGACTGTAAAAATGTTTTCCCAGTTTATTGTTTCCCTTCTAATCTTATCTGCATTAGTTTTGTTTGTACAAAAACTTTTCAATTTTATATAATCAAAATTTTCTACTTTGTGATCAATAATGATCTCTAGTTCTTCTTTGGACATAAATTCATTCGTCTTCCACAAGTCTGAGAGGTAAACTATCCTATGTTCCTCCAATTTATTTATAATCTCATTCTTTATTCCTAGATCATGAACCCATTTTGACCTGACCTTGGTGTGCACTGTTAAGTATGGGTCAATGCCTAGTTTCTGCCATATTAATTTCCAACTTTCCCAGCAATTTTTGTCAAAAATTGAGTTTTTATCCCAAAGGCTGGGGTCCTTGGATTTTTTCAAACACTAGATTGTTAGAGTTATTGATTATTTTGTCCTTTGGACCTAACCTATTTCACTGATCAACTAGTCTATTTCTTAGCCAATACCAAGTGGTTTTGGTAAATACTATCATTCTTAGCTTTTTAGGCTTTGAGTATAGAGCAGTGATGGGCTCTATGTTTGTTGTTGATTCTCTACTACATCCAAGTTCAAAAATAAAGCTCTCTATTTGGTGTTCACAACCTGCTCCTACCCCTATCTTTCCAAAAGTCTTATCTCCCTCCATGTACTCAGAGATTTTGTGAAAATGATCTCTTACCGTTCCTCATACAAGGCACTATATTCTCTTTCTCCAAATATTTCCCCCAAGCTTTCTACCATGCCTGGTATGCTCTTCCTTCTCATCTCTGCCTCCTGACTTCCTTCAGTCCCAGCTAAAATCCCATCTTCTACGAGAAGTTTTTCCTGCCTTCAGTTTCTGATGCTTTCCTTTTATTGATGATTTCCTATTTATCCCGCTTATATATTGCTTGTACATAGTGGGTTTTTTTGTGTTGTTTCCCCTGTTTGATTGTAAAGGACTGCCTCTTACTTTTCTTTGTATTCCCAGAGATTTCCACAGTGCCTAACACATAGTAGGTAGTTGGAATTTATTTGATTGACTGACTTGTCTAAGGACTTCAATACTTGCTAAGTTTGGAGACACTTTAATAGCATTGGTTACCAGGTGAGGGTTGTTGGTTAATTTTCTTTTTTTGCCCCATGACAATATAAAAAATACTTTCTAAGAAGGCATAGATGGGTTATGAAAAGTAAGGGGATCTGTGGATAGAGTACCAAGCCTTAAGTTAGAAAGATTCATCTTCCTCAATTCAAATTTGGCTGCTGGAACTTACTAGCTAGATGATGTCACTTCACCCTATAAAATGAGTTGGAGAAGGAAGTGGCAATCCATTCCAGTATCTTTGCCAAGAAAATCCCAAATAGGGTCACAAAGAGTAGGATTGAAATGACTGAATTACAGTATAAATGGATTATAATTGGTCCAACTACTAGGAGCACATTTAGTAGGGAAGTATCACATCTTTTAAGCAACAATTATAGGAATGGATTAGCATAGTACCATGCTTCCAGTGACAATGTCTTGTTCTTAACCTTTTGAGTAATGAGACACACCTACATTTTTGGGCATGGTAAATGTGTACATTGTTTTGTTTTATTCTGTTTATTTGTTACAAAATTGTTTGTTTATTGAGGAAGGAGGTTTAGGAGGATTCATGGAGACTTAAAATATATTGGAAAGAATTAAAGGAAGTTCAGTAGGAAATACAAAACCAGATCTACTTTGAAAAAAATATACTAAATTTACTATATAGTCAAAAAAATAAGTTCTACATAAAGGAAATATATATTTTCACATGTAATCCTCTTTCTTTTGGCTTGCATGAAGAAAACATTTGTGTGTGTGTGTGTGTGTGTGTGTGTGTGTGTGTGTGTGTATATTAAATTCAGGTAAAACACAAAATTTTAAAAATATTAATTCTTGATCTTTTGCTTCTTCATTTTTTTCTTTGTATCTTTAACATAGTGCTGGGGATTCCATAGGCTATTTTTGTTATTATTTTGTCTAGTTCCATATTTCCACAGCAGTTTGATTGATATAGCACTGAATTTGTAGGTTTATTGAGGTAGCATTATAACTTTTATTACATTAACATGATTCAACCTAGAACACTGAATATCTCACCAATTAATTAGAATTTCCTTCATGTCAATAAACAATGCAATATTTATATGTCTTTAATGGTTAATCTTGTGGATATTTTCTGTATTTTATAGTTATTTTAATTAGAACTGCTCTGTTTCTCCTGCTTATTGTTTATAGCAGTTCTCAAAGTGTGGTCCAGAGAATTTTGGGGTTCTCTGAAACCCTTTCAAAGGGTCTACAAATTCAAGATTAGTTTTTATTTCTAACATGGTAAATATCTACAAATATAATTCACATAAACAAAAACTATTTGGACAGATTCTCAATAATTTTTAATAATATAAAGATATTGAAAATGAAATGTTTGAAAACTTATAGTTTATAACATACAAAATAGATCAAACAGATTAATTGATTGTAGACAGCAAACATGGTATTCTGCATCTTGTTTACCCACATCCCTGTACTGTGGGAAATGATCTCCATTAGCATAGGTGGGCCTTGGATTCTGGGCCTTATTTTTCCAATGATACATACTGATATCAGTATCTCTATTAACTTAGCAGCCTGCCTCCTCATCACACCACTTAAAATTACTTTGCATGTTGCATATATAATTTGTTCCCCTCAGTTAAATACAAATTTATTGAGAAAGGGTAAGTTTTCTCTTTTGTCTTTGTCTCTTGAAAGCTTATCAAATACAAGGCACTGTGCTAAGTACTACAGATATAAACACAACAGTTCAACTTTCCCTGCTTTCAAAAAGTTTATAGGATTAGACAAAACACATAAGCCAGTGATGAGGTTTTTTGTCTTAGTAATTATAAGGGTGGATTGACTTTTCCTTTGAAAAAGTAATGGCGGTATTGATAGCTATCTTTTTATCCAAGCAAAGGGTAGAAAAAGGGGGATAAATTGTGCATGATGAGTGAACAGGTGGAAAGATGTTTGGGGTAGAAAGTAGGATGAGACATGAAACATGGTCCACTTACACATTTACCAATGCATACAGCTTAACCCCAGAGCTAGAGTTCCAATGTGAGGCAATTAACTTCCTCAGGGACTGGGGAAGTGACTTCTACAGGTCTGGTCTGCAGGGTACTATTCCAGAAAGTCACTAGAAGGGGCAGAGTATGTGGTAGACATTTTATAAATGTGTGTTGAATTGAACAGAATTTGCAAGAGATTGTTGGGCATCAACTGATCCCTCTCTTACTCCATCCCCAAACTCTTCCTTTAAGGTTCTGTTTGAGACTTTGTCTTGTTCTAGTTATGGTTCTAATGGGAGGTGTCAAAGATAAAGTAAGGGAGGCAAAGGTAGGAACTGAGTTTGTTTTTATTTGAGAATTGCATAGCAATTTGTCTTCAATGTTATCATATGCTGTTTTTGGATATGTAATTTCATTGGTGTTTCAGGTGAGGAAACTTTTCTCTGCTAATGCTATAGAAACTTAAATTCCTGGACCCTAGAATACTGAAAGATTAGTTAATTCACTCAGGATCATGCAGCCAATATATGCCAAAGGCAGAATTTGAACCTGGTTTCCTGACTTTGAGACTAACTCTATATTCACTGTAGCTTGTTGCCACTTATTTAGGATTAATACTAATGATGATGATGATGGTTCATATTTATAGTTATTTAAGATTTGCAAAGTATTTTCCTCAAAACAACCTTGTGAGTTAGACTACAAATATCTTAATCCTCATTTTACACGAGACAAAGCTTTAATAATCACATTACTGTTAAGATTCTGTGGTAGCATAAAAAATACAAGTCTCCTATGTTCCCATAGCACTCTCTTCTACTTTGTTAGACTAAAGAAAAGATCAATTAGTCTCAATCCATTTATTCTCCAGAAGACAGGATGGATGATGTTAAAAATGACCACAGTGTACATCCTTATGGCATTATATAACTTTGGAGAATTAACTTCTCAATACAATCACTTATGGCACATCCTTTTGGTTCTCTTCCATTTCACTATTGGTGCTGTTGAGGTGCAGAAAAGTCAAATGAGTTGTTAAAGTCAGTGGAGGATTTAGTCACAATGCAAGTTTTAATGGAAGCATCTTGGGTATGATCTTGGGTAACTAAACCCTGTAGGTCTCAGTTTTCTTCTTTATAAAATGAGAGTGTAAGATCTTTAAATTATTTTCTTATTCTAAATAATCTAACCCTTTTGTTTATTTATTTATTTTTGCTTTGGTAAACTTTAAACATTTCAGAAAAACTGGTTTTACTTAGGAATTATTCACTCCCTTAAGTGTCTAAACATAGCCTTTAAAGCCCATTAGTCTATGCTAATAATTCATAAATTGGAAAGAGGACCAACAATCCATTAACTTTCTTGAATTATGCTACCTGGTTTTGGTTAATTATCATTCTTTATAGTTAACCATCATCTTTAATGTGCAAATTTCCAAGCACTTTATAAATATTAATTAGATTACCCAGCACATTAGAGGTGTTAGTGTTATTATTTTAATTTTTAAAATGAGGAAATAGGAGCATCTGGTAGGTCCTTAAGGAAGAAAGCCATTGGGTAATATAAAAATACATACTTACAAAAGATAAAGAAAATTAAATAGCCCAGAATTGAATTTGATTTATAAGGGAGCATTATTGCTTCTTCTTGAAGTCTCTCCTTTCCCATTTTTGACTGTTGAAATCTGAACTATTTTAAAAAATGTTTTGAACCACCTTCTTCAGGCAGCCTTCCATGATCTCGCCCACCAAGCATTTGACTCCCCTCTAAGGTACTTTTCTTTAAAGCTGTATACTATAATTATCTGAGGTTATGTCTTATCCTCTTGAGATTACAAATTCCTGGAGAGCAGGGACTCTGCCATACCTTAGTTTTTAGTTTTTTGTTTTTCTCTGAGCACAGTTCACTGCCAAGAGCCTGTCCTTACTCAATGAGTAACAACATAAAGAAGAGCTTGTACCCTTTATCTGCTACTTTTTCCATTGAGTGGCACTTAGCTCTGGGCTCAAGTGTATGAATTGGGTTCCCTTCTGGGAATCCTGGCCTCCAGAGAAAAATCAGGCTCTCTTTAACAATTTTTTTTCTCTTTCTCTCTCTGCCCCATCCTCTCCCTATCCCAAAGCCCCAGAGAGACACCACTTACACCTTAGATTTGGCTTATTTCTAATGCTTTCCCCAAAAGGGATGAAAACAGACATCCAATGCATAGTGTAAATCAGATATGGGACAACTATTTCCTTCACGCAAAAGAAATGATTAACATACAAGACTTATTATAAGTACACATTGACAAAGACTAAAACAAAAAGCACCTACTGTTAAAAGTGTTTGTAGAATACCATTGTTCAGTGACAGACTGACTACAACTCTCATGCTCTGTCAAACAAAAGGTACTTTCTTTGTACCCATAAAATGGGCTGATGTTTGAAAGGTGCATTATCAGATTGTGAACTAATCTATTATCAACCCTCTTGGTTGACATTATTCCCACAGGTGAACTATTTGGATACAAATGGTGAGCAAGGTGAACAAGCTTTAAAACAAATAAAACTTTAAAACCACCATAATTCAGTTAGTACATCTTGATGACTAATGACACAACCTGCAACATAATGACAAATGACACTTCCTCCAGGAAGCCTTTCTTAATCTCTTTACTGGTTGCAGCAGAATGGGAATGAACTTTGGTTTTGTCAAAATAATTACTCTTTTCTATTTTGTTGATGTCTAGTTAGAAGTCTATGACCCAGGAAAATTTACACTCTAATAATTTCACAAAATTTCCTTAAGCAACATTCATAGCTCCATATATTCACTATATCCAGGTCTGCCATGGGGTTAGTATGATTTAACACAGATTACAGCTGTCATTCCAGAAATAGATACTTAACTTGGAATGAAAGTGGTTAACTTTACATAGGTGCTGAATAACACACTTCTTTAAGTGGGGTAGAGAAGTGATTTTGGAGAAAGAGCTGTCAATCATGAGTTAATTTATACAGCTTTATATGCCTTCATTATTCCAAACAAGCCAAGGCTACCACTGCCCAGTTAAGGTCAAAAGGAAGCATGGCTTTTATCTCTTTAGCTACTTTGGAAACACAGAGGGGACAGGCCAGAATTCACAGAGATCTCATCTTGAAAACAAACGGGATCCTTATAGAGCCCCCTCAGTGGGTTGGAGAGTGTTCTCAATCAAAGCTGTAAAAATCTCCAAACAGCAGGATTCCCACCCTGAGACTAGGGCTGACTAATAAAGAACTGAATGAGAAGAATGACCCCGAACTGGAAGAAGGGGTCCCTGCAGAGCTAAGGGCCTCTGTCCCCAACAGAGGCTGTTAGAGTCCTTTTTATTTTGATAACATAAAAGGTCATGTCTCATTAGTCAATGTCTTACATTAACCCTTTAAAAAAAATTATTGATAAAGGAAAGAAGGAAGGAGGAAAAAAGCCCACAAAAGGGAAATTGTTTCACATATCTTCTTGAAATTGTTATTGTTGTCATAAGGACCAAAATTCATCAAATTTTCTTATTCTTTCTTTCTTCATGGAAAAATAAATAAGAATTGATCTGAAATAAGGACTTAGGTTTTTATTTATTAATTTTTTTAAAAATTGGCAATAGATGACAGTGTAACTCATGCAGTATCTGATCTGCTCAGTTCTTTCTTGCCCTTAAGAAGACTTAAATCTGAGATCCCAGTGAGGAGTTACTTTTATATCAAAGAAGGAGTTATTAGATTTAGAGCTGGGTTATTCTTAGAGATCAAATTATCCAAATTTCTCATTTGACAGGTGAGATAACTGAAGGCTGGGGAAGGGAAGTAAATTTACCCGTGATCATCCATAGTAAGTAATGGATCTTCTGACTCAAAATCCATTAGTCTTTTCAGTTTCTTAATGATATGATCCTCCAGTCTCCTCCAATTGTTTCTGAAATTAAAAACATTAAGACTGTACATTTCCTGTCTTTCAATGTGTCATTGGGTCCATAGCTGAGAAACAGTGGGACTTGAATGACTTCAGCAGACATTCCATGGCCAGGAATTTTGTCTTTTTACACTTGCTCTTGACTACAAACTGGATCTATGACCTTGGACAAGTAACGTTACCTCACTTTCTCCATCAGTAAAATGAAGGTGATGATACCTGCTGATATTGAGATGTTGGCAGGATAAATTATTTAGTATGGCTTAAGGAGATACTGTTCATTATAGATGTGATGGAGAATCATGATTTAATTTTCTTTGTTATTTAATTGCCAAAAGAATTTATAATTTTCTGCTGTCATGTATTTATGGTGTCATTTTTTTCTTTTATGAGCTGGGGTGACATTCTTGAGCTTCTAGAATCATACAGTCACAGCATTGTGGTTATTTGGAAGGGATCTTAGATATCATCAACCCCAATACCTCTATTTCATTTAATACATGGTAAGGCTAAGCCCAAAAAAGGAATTTGGGGTAAATAACTTGCTTCAAGTTATATAGATGACTATTGGTCAAGTTTAAAATTCTACCAGCAGTGGAAGCAGCTAGTTGAAGCACTGGATACAACACTGACCTTGGAATCAGGAAGATCTCAAATCTGACCTCATACACTTAATACTTACTAGCTATATGGAATATTATTGTTCTGTAAGAAATGACCAACAGGATGATTTCAGAAAGGCCTGGACAGACTTACATGAACTGATGCTGAGTGAAATGAGCAGGAGCAGGAAATCGTTGTATACTTCAACAACAATATTATATGATGACCAATTCTGATGGCCATTTTCAACAATGAGATGAAGCAAATCAGTTCCAATAGAGCAGTAATGAGCTGAACCAGCTATATCCAGTGAAAGAACTCTGGGAGATGATTATGAACCATGACATAGAATTCCCAATCCCTCTAATTTTGTCTGCCTGTATTATGGATGTCCTTCACAGGCTAATTGTACACTATTTCAAAGTCTGATTCTTTTTGTACAGCAAAACAACTATTTGGACATGTATACATATATTGTATTTAATTTATACTCTAACATATATAACATGTATTGGTCAACCTGCCATCTGGGGGGGGGAAGGAGGGGAAAAATTAAAACAAAAGGTTTGGCAATTGTCAATGTTGTAAAATTACCCATGCATATATCTGGTAAATAAAAACTATTAAAATTTAAAAAAAAAATTACTAGCTGTGTGACCCTGGACAAGTCACTTACCCCCAGCTGCCTTGCAAAAAAAAAAAAAAATTCTACCAGCATGTAAACTCCTTGGGACCATGGGACCATGGGTTGCTTCATTTTTGTCTTTGTGCTTTTGTTGCTTTATAGAGTGCCTGGAACATAAGATGCTTAATAAATTCTTATTAAATAAATGGTGTTTCCACTATACAAATCTTCTCTATCCCAAGCAAAAAAAAAAAAGTGTGCATTTACTTTCAAATATACTCAGAGTCTTTCAGAAAGTACATCTTTCATCCTTTCCAAAATACAGTTGAGTCTTCTCTGTCAAACTAATCTAGTGAATGTGTGTCATTAGATTCTGCCAGGTATAAGGAGTATGCTACTAATCCAAGGCATTTTTGCAAATAAAAGAGACATCCATGTTATGGTATATGAATGTGATAGAATACTATTATACTGTAAGAAATGATGAAAGGGAAAATTGGAAGACTTGTGAACAGAACAAGGTGAACAATTTATACAATAACAAAAACACAATAAAAAAACTTTTAAAAAGTTTAATAAACTTCATCCACACACTAATTCCAGAGGATTGATGATAAAGCATACTACTCACTTCATGGAAGAAAAATTCATAAAATCATGGTACAGAATGGCACACACACATATACATGCACATACACACATATGTGTATATATATAGATACTATGTATGCATATGTGTATGTGTGTATTTATTATAGTCAATGTAGGAATTTGTTTTGTTTGACTGCATATTTGTAACAAAGCCTCCCTTCCCTTCCCAAAGGTGAATATATGGGAAGGAGTCAAAATTAATTTTTATTAATTAAAAAAATTTAAAGAAGAATTTATACTTCCTGGATGAAGCCCTCACTACAGCTTTACTATGGAAAAATGATCTCTTCCTAAAGTCCTAATTAAAAATCCATATTCATCAGGGAGTCAAGCCCCAAGGACAGAAGCCTCCCCCGGAGGGTAGGAGGGAAGGCAAATAAGGCAACTAGGTGACACAGTGGTTAGAGTACAGCAGTTGAGGTCAGAGGCACCAGTTAAAATCCTGCCTTAGAGACTTAGTAATTGTGAGAATCTGGGCAAGTCACCTAACTTCCTACAGATTAATTTTCTTCCTCTGTAAAATGAGGATAATAATAGCATCTATCTTATAGGATGATTGTGAAGATCAGATGAGTAAACATGCAAAGATCTTTGCAAACCTTAAAGTTCTATATAAGTGCTGATTAGTTTTAAATGGGCTACAGCAGCAATAATTCATTTTATTTTTTTTTCCAGGAACAATTTGTCTCTACTTTCTCCTCCTTTGCCTTCCATGGTCAGCAACAAGGAACTCAGGCTCTTTCTCAGGGCCTGCTTTCCATCACAACTCCTGAAATACAAATTCTGGCCTCTCTTTTGCTCTAATAATACATTTTTATGCTACTTATTATCATGGTATCGGGCCATTTTGTATATATGTATATGTATATAAATGAATGGTTTTTGTGTTTTTGTTTTTCAATCTTCAAATTTTCTTCCCCCCCTCTCCTTTAAGCAAACGCTTTTGTACATAGCAGTCACATAAATGTTTGTCGAATAGAAATGTTTAGGTCATGTCCATGGTGCATCCATTATTGTATTTTGTCTTAGACAGTGGCATCTGATGGTGCTGAGCCGTGGGAACAATCAGGACTTTATCTCAGATATCCTGTTTTCTTTTAGTTAACCTATTGTGAAATAATATATAGAAAGGCATGTTGAAAATTGCATCAATAAAAGATATAATGAAAAAAAAAACATTTTGGAAATGTTTTGTATCCTGTACTGCCCCTTGTGGGTAATGATTCCCCCAAAGTTCGCTCTCTGCCATTTAAATCCATGTTTGTCTTGAAATTACCCATCTCAGGCTCCAAGAGATTTGAGAATACTCAGATTCTGTTGTATTGGGGTTTTGAGATGCAGTGGAAAGAATAATGAGCCTGGGTTCAGATCCTGAACCTGTTATTTATTAGTTTAGAGTCTTTCAGAAAACATGTTTTTCCTCTTTTCCAAAGTAATGCCAAGTCATCTCTGTCAAATTAATCTGGTGAATGTGTGTCAATAGATGTCAGGTATAAGGAGTATGCTACTAATCCAGGGCATTTTTGCAATAAAAGAGACATCCATATTATAATATATGAATGTGATAGAATACTATTATGCCATAATAAGAAATGATGAATGGAAAAAATTGGAAGACTTGTGAGCAGAATAAGGTGAACAAGTAACAAACAATAACAAAAACAGCATAAAAACATTTTAAAAAGCTGAATGAGTTTTAACCACACAATAAGTCTAGAGGATTGATGATAAAGCATGGAATAAAATTGATTCAGCAGAAATTCCATGGCCAGGAATTTTCTCTTCCAACACCTGTTATTGGCTACAGACTGGATCTATGACAAGTTTTAAGCAAGCTTGTTTTCCCTCTCTAAGTCTAATTTTTCTCAACTATAAAATAAGGCAGTTGGATTTAATCTAGTCTAGTTCAGATCCTATAAACTCTATCTGTGCTATCGATACCCATTTCAGTTTTATAAACTTTGATCATATCTTTACTCAATCTTCTCTTTTGAAACAGAAGGGCACTAATCCCTTTAGTCTGTAATTTACAAAGATCCATTTTGAAATCATGTGGGTTGGTGCCGTGGGAAAAAGTGAAATTGAAAACATTTACTTTAGAGTCAGCAGCTGGGGTTTACATGCCCAGCTCTGGCTCTTACTCATTGCCTGTAAGATCTTTTATGCATCACTTTTTGTCTCTGGGCCTCAGTTTCTTAATTTGCAAAAATAATTAATTTTTAAAAAGCTAGACTAATAAATTATTTCTAGTCCTTCCCCAGTTCCCTTATGATTCTGTGCAGATGCTCTTGCTGTTTGTCCTTCATTCTGTAATAGGACCAATGACATCTGTAGGGTGGTGTCTTGACATGCACAAGAATTGGATTTAATAGAGGCAAAGCTGTGCAAAGTCATGGGTCTCTGTCCTCAATGAAGGAGGAAGTCCCCCTTCTCCACCTTGGGTGAAACATCAATCTAATACAGCAGCACCTTTCCTAAAACTATCTCCAGTCTGAGATAGTTACAGAGTGAAGAAAACCTCAGTGAAAATGTATTCTCTTTCAGAGCTGAGCAGTAGGGGTTTTTTGTTTTTTGTTTTTTGTTTTGCTGGTGTTTTGTTTTTAAGAGATTGACATTTCATTAGTACTGCAGAGATAAATAATGACAGATAAGAGGCCTCGTGTTTTATGACAGAGACTTCAAGCTTCCTTTGCAGAGAAAACATGACATTTCTGGCAGGGGAGAGTTTCCTCTTAACCACAGGGGTGAGAGCTGGCTAGCTGCTGAGTTCTGCCCTAAGGCAGTTTTTTTTTTTAATTCATTGTTGGAAGCAAGTTTTGACAACAGCAATGCTAATTGATTGAATGTTCTAATCAGAGATTACAGCTAGAGGAGTGATAACATTTTTATTTCATTCAGCCTGTGAAAACATTCCTTTTTAAGGGTGGCATATGCATATACATAAGTATTTGTAAGCACATGCCCAGTGTGTGTATATGTGTGTGCATGTGTCAATATTTTAATATTCTATGAGTTCAACTTCTTCTATGCCTGTCTCTGATACTCCATTTGTGTCATAGAAGGCAAAGTGACTTTTGAGCTAGAGGCAGCACTGTATAGTGAATAAGATGCTGGACTTGGATTAGAAAAACCTAGTTTCAAATCTCATCTTGTATTTATCAGTATTGACCTTTGGAATGCCAATTTTCTCATCCATAAAATGGATATTAGAATATTTGTATTACCTACTCCACAAGATTTTCTAGCTTCTTATGTAAAGTATTATATCATTGTCAATCATACACATTTTTCTGAAACTCTTCCATAAGGGAGCATTCATATGAACTGGGGTTCCTTCTTGATGTCTCTTGGGGTCTTCCCCTGCCATATTTATTTAGAATATATATATTTTTTAAACTAGGTGAAAGAGGAGATTCTTTGTCTCAATTGCTACCTAGCCTTAATCACTGAATAGGTCTAGTCTCAGTCAAACTGAGACCTGTTGAAGACCTTAGCTTAAAAAGGCCAAGATTCCTCATTGCATCCAAGGTCATCTCCAGTCATCCTGATCTGTATTTGGCCACTGGTCCAGCTGGTTCTGGAGGGGAAAGTGAGGTAGATGACCTTGCACAGCCCTTCCTCACTAAAATCCAATTCACGTGCATATCATGACATCATTCACTGATATCATGGCCCTCTTCAAATGAAGGACAAACAACAATCTCTGTGAGTAGAGTCCCCACTGGGGACCCAACTTGAACTGGTCAATTGGGAAAATCTTTCTTTTTCTCCCTCCTCTCCTCCTTTCCTCCTTCCCTCCCTTCTTCCCTTTTCCCCTCCTTTCCTCTTTCCTTTCCTCTCTTTCTCCCTCCTTCCTTTCCTCCCTTACTCCCTCTTTCCCTCCCTGCTTCTCTCCCTCCTTTCCTTCCTCCCTCCTTCTCTTCCTTCCTTCCTTTCTTCCTTCCCTTCTTCTTCTACTTTCTGTTCACATACCCTTACCTGCAGATATATTTAAATTATTTTTTATTTGATTGCTGAACCCTCCCAAGATATCTTGGATTTTACTGCTTAGATTTCTTTCAAGGACTATGCCTTAAACCCAAATTACTCTAACTCTCATCGATTGTCTAATGATAGTTTGTAGACCAAGACCCATTTGGGTACAGATTGATTCAGAGTGAATGTAAATAGCAATCATTTCTATTTTGAACACAGCCTTGAATGTCATGGCATCATTTCCCTGATGTCATGGTCCTTTTAGAGAAGGAAGCATAAAACACAAAAACAATAAGGGGCAGCAAGCGGCTGTAACCATACGGTGCTAATGAGCATGTTTGTAGTAAATCTGGAGGATGAGATCTGTAATCAGTAAGAATGAAGAGAAGAGTGATATGATATGATCATGGCATGCTCAAAACTGGTAATATCAGAGCCAAGGGTAAGAGACTTCAAATGTTCTCTAATCATTCTGAGATTTTAACTGTCCTGTTTGGCCTGAATTACTGAAAAGAAATATGAGTGGCAGACAACTCAGAATCTCAATTAACTCCAAAGCTATGAGTAATAAAGAGACTTTGTTTTTCATTTTCCATTCTTAAGGAATAAGATGGAATAAGGGAAAATTAGATTATTATTTCTCTGAAATTAGAATAGAATGCACTCATTTGCATATATATCAGATATTTTTTCTTGTTACTTAATATATTTATTAAATGTTTTTGTGTCTTTATGTGTCCCTTGTGTAGACTTTCAATAAACAGTATATTGGAAAGGGGTTGGCCCATGAGTTGCATAATTTATTACTCTCAAATGCACCAAATTGGAAAGATAGTAAGGTAGTATCGAGCCAGTCATGTTATTACATGTTGTGTATTATTACATAAATTTACTACATTTAAAAAATCTACTCATACTAATTTTGTTTTCTGTATTTGTTAGAAATTATGCCAAATTTACACCATCATTAAAAAGATAGTACAGTGTAGATTAATGAGCACTGAGCTGGGACTCATGAGGCCTGTTTCTCTGGCTTTACCACTGATTGATTTGTGCCCCATAGCAAATAATTTAACAACTTGTAACCTTGATTCCTTCATTTGTAAAATGAATGCATTTAAACTAGATGATATCTAAGGCTTCTTTAAATTCTGATCTTATGTATTCTTCATTCTAAAGTTCTTTAAGCTCTGAAATTTTAAGGTGAAGTACATCTTTCTTTGAGGTTCTCTTTTCTAACATCCCTTTCATTTCTTACATTCTGTGATAAATATTCTGGGGTTCTTACTTGCTCTTCCATTTTATGAAACAATTTTCAAAAGTGATTAATATCCTCCCTAACCCCACCCCCAAATACACTGAAGGTAATTTTATAGGAGATAGGGTAAACAGATAAATCCTATTTCAACACTTAAAAATATTTCTCAAATATTTTAAATTTGATGGAAAATCCTGATAGGGCATGGTATTCATCAAGTAGGAAACTTTTCACATTAAGAGAAATATGATGTTACATTTTGGAGGCGTGTTGCTATATAGTTTATCTAAATGGCAATTTGTGTGCTACTTAATTTCTAGGAAACTTTTATAATAGGTTTTAAGGACATCCCTTGATTCTTTGTTTCTCTTAAATTTTCTGTTGTGTGCAGCTTTCAACCATCCCTCCAGCCTTAATTCTAGCTAATGATCTTGAAGTTAACATTTGGTTTAAACTGTCTAGTCCAAAACATCTATTTGTATGGGGGGAGGGTGAGAAAGAACCCAGACTCTTCCAGTATACATATAAATCACTTGCCACACCAGGCTTTCAGTTTTTTCCTCTATAAAGATTATTTCTATTGTTCCTTGTGTTGCCAGATGACATTTCAAAACTGATCAACTCTCCTTTCCCACTACTTCCATTATGCATTTCTCCCTTTTGTCCTGGTGCAAAACTAAACAAGTGAAGAGGCAAAAATAAACAGCTACTCACCTCCAGTACTTCTTAATACTTGACCTTTGCCTGGCATCTATACATCTTGCTATTTCTAGCAACCATTTTGTGTGGATAGGGAAAGCTCTTTATAAGGCATCATTACAGTATTATCAATCAGATGAGAGAATTCCCAGGTAAATATATTCTCTTGCTTTACCTGAATCTTGTTTCTGGTAATTGTTGCTTATGTGAATTTGGACAATAATAATTATAGTAATTATAATAACAGAGACAACAACTATAATATTAATAATGAACATTTATATAGTATATTAAAGTTTGGAAAGTGCTTTACATATGTTCTCAATTTTTCCTGACAGCAACCCTACAGGATAGGGATTGTTATTATCCTAATTTTAGAGATGAGGAAAATGAGACAAATAGAGGTTAAGCCACTTGCCAAAACCACTAAGTATCTAAGGTTGGATTTGATTTGTATTTAATGACCAAGGAAAGGAATTACTTATCCAAAGTCATGCAGAAGGCACAAGCAGAGTGACTGAATTAAGTGACTTGCTTAGGGTCATACAAGTAATAAATGTCTGAGGCAGGATTAGAATTCAAGACTTCTTGACTCCAAATCCAGAGCTATCATCTATGCCACCTAAGTAGGGATAGGAAGGAGGGATGGTACTAAATAACCTTTCAGGTGTTTTCTGCTTGAAATACTATGATCCTAAGAGTAATACCACTATTGATGCTTCTTAGAGACAGCCTGCTTAGCAATTAGGTATGAGCTGTAATTTGGTTGAGAGTTCCAAGTGATTACCAGCTCCCCCATTCTTATGGTCAAGAAGATAATTGAAAGGAGGCAACCAGGATCCACATATTTATTCTCATTGGTAGAAGGAGAAGAACCTGCAGAGCCTGTAAGAAAGGGCCCCCTGGGTCTGAACTTCTGATAAGTTTTGTGTCATTTGATGCTCCCCTTTTCATGAGGTTTGATGGGTTATTAAGGCTTGCCTTGTCTTACTGGTTCATTGCCTCTGGCCCTGGGTAGAGTCAGCCTGTCACTGGGAACTAGGAGGACCTGTACAAAGAAGGGGTTTTCCTTTCTTCTTTTTCCATCCCTTGTTTGCCCCTCCTCCTCTTCCCTGAAGCTTTCAGAGGCTGGATCCCTTAGGAGAAGAATGCCAAATTTCTCCTTCAGCAGGGCCTTCAAAAGCTTTTTAAAGGTTTCTGAAGTCTCCCTTTATGAAGGTGTGAGCCCATTTTACAGAGAGGTTCAGCTGTTTTAAATGGTTGGGCATGATAGTTGAAAGGAAGGGTGAGGCAAAACTACTGACATTGGTCATTCCTGATGTATATTCAATAAATTTGCACTAGCAATACTTGCAAGTAATCACTCTGTGTAGAATTCATAGGATTTATATTTTGTAGCTATATTTGGGTCATGTCAATAAGCAATGAGTTCCCTGTTATTTGAAAATCTTAAACCAGAAACCATTTAGCCACTTGTTTGGGATATTATAGAGGGAATTCCTTTTCAGATTTTATCTGGGACTATTTCTGTGATTATATATACATATATCTATATATCTATATCTATATCTATATATCTATATATTTGGTATCAGAAAGAAAAAAATTATTAAATGCTCATGATGTAGCAGGCAGTGCACAAAGTACTTCATAAATATTTATAAATGTTACTCTTCCTAATAGTCTTAGGAGGTCAGTACTATATTACCCCATTTCCCAGTTGAGAACACTGAATCAGACATGGATTGCGACTTGCCTAGAATCACACAACCATTTAGCATCTGAGACCAGATTAAAGTTGGGTCTTTCTGACTCCAAGGCCAGTTGTTACCAAGTCACCTTGCTGCTTCTACAAAGTCAGCTGGAACTCTTCTCTAACTTTCATTTTTTTTTTCCCCTTTTTCTGAGGCTGGGGTTAAGTGACTTGCCCAGGGTCACACAGCTAGGAAATGTTAAGTGTCTGAGATGAGATTTGAACTCCGGTCCTCCTGAATTCAAGGCTGGTGCTCTATCTACTGCGCCACCTAGCTGCCCCTCCTCATTATCTCTCTTACTTTCCAAATAAAAATAACTCTCCCTGACTAAACATTCTCTCTCTTTTATATTATTTATACAATATTACAATGTATTGTATTACTAATACAATAATATAATATATTTCCACCAGTAGAATGTGTTCTCTAAGGTAGGGACTTAACTTTTAAAATTTGTTTTATAAATATCTAGAACATTGCTTGTCATATAAGTGCTTAATAAATGCTTCTAATATCAATTCATCTGTCTACAAAAGACAGAGATAGAGAGATGCAAAATAAAATGCAGTGTGAAATCTGTGGAAGAATTTCATTACAGGCCACAAATCAGAGAAAGATTCATCTAGGAGAAGCCATTGGAGTTCAGTTCAGTTCAATTTAATAAACATCTCTTATTTATCTTCATTTTAAAGACCATGTTCTTTAAAGGCTAGGTAAAAATTCAGTAGCTAAAGAAGAGGAAGGATTCATTCCAGCTTCAGAGAATAGTGTGTGTAAAGGCATAGGTAGATGATACATAAACCGTTTCTGGGATGAAAATTAGTCCAGTTTTGTTGAAGGGTAGCAACATGGTATAATGCTGGGAACGTAAGCTATTGTCAGACTATGAAGAGTCACAAAGCCTAGAAAAAGAATTTAAACTTCTTTGGAAGTTTAAGGAATAGAGTCATTAAAGATTTTTGAGAAAACAGGTGACATAACTAATGGCAGCTTCAGAAATTGGATGAAAAGGAGGACTGAATGGAAAGACCTGTTGGAAAGTTCTAAAAATAGATCAGTTCTCAAATAAAGTAGTTCTCAAAATAGGAGATAATAAGGAGCATTACTAGGATAGTGACAGTGGGGATAAGAATAGAAGAGATGGACTCCATAGATGTTTCTTTTTTTTTTTTTTCCATAGATGTTTCAAAAGTGAAATTGTCAGCACCCAGTTATTTATTTGGGTATGAAGGGTAAGAAAGAGGGAAGAGTAGTTGTTAGAAGATTGCTGGAGTCATATAATAAATATTCAAATGTTAAATAACTACTTGAATCTAAGAACTCTGTTCAAGAAACTGTAAGAGAACAATATCTGTCTGGTTACAAGTCCATGGTACAAACTTGAGATTTATTTGTAAAACTTGTGAGATCTCTCTCTCTCTCTCTCTCTCTCTCTCTCTCTCTCTCTCTCTCTCTCTCTCTCTCCCCCCTCTCTCTATATATGCAAAGCTATACTTTGACCCTTGCTTGAAGTGTTTAAGTCTTTCTACTCTGATGGAAGCTTGGATCTTGACACTTTAAGTCAGTAACTATCCTAGCCTAAAATTTTCTCTATAGTTTTTAGTCTATCTATTTAGATCAACTGTTTGAAGCATAGAGACCAAGGTCATGGGTTAAATCCCTGAAGGAGTCAAATTAATTTGTTTTGATGGTGCAACTAAAGGCTACACCTCAGCTTCAATCAAACCATGTAGTAAACGACTATTATTGGTTAATGGACAAGAAGGGATGTTTAATGAAAATCTATTCTCACTAACAGAAAAAAAAAGCTCCAAACTCCAGTAACATTATTTTGCTTAGCTAAAGTAGATCAGGCAGCATGACAGAATATATTGAACAAAGATCTTTAAAAGATTCAAGGCCTCCTTCTAACACATACTGGTTGTATATGCTTGTGCAAGTCATGTATCTGTAGGCAATCATAATTAGAAATTGTAGAAAATGTGTTGACCTGTATCGATAGAAAGACTTTCCTTATATGAAAATTATTTCTACTAATGAAATCACAGGTGTAATCCCTATTCTTATTCCCATCACATATAGCAGTTTTTCATGGCCTAATAGAACCCCAAATCTTTGTATCTTGTTTTTTAAGTATGGAGCAGAGCTGACAGACAACATGGCAGCATGTTCTCTTTAAAATTAGGAGAACAGCTGTCATCATATTATTTATAGTACACATCCTGCAATGGTTAAGCTATTTGCAGTGTGGGACAGTGGAAAGAAAGCCCATGTTTGGCAATTAGAAGACCTGGGTGTGAATTTTGGCTTCTGCCACTTTGAGGTTTAGAGTAAGTCCCTTCTCCAATTTGGATTTTAGGTTCTTCCTCTGCAAATAAAATGTTGGATTAATGATTTCTAAGGTCTTTCCCTTCTCTAAGTCCATTATCAAATCAAGGCATGAAATTTATTTCTGTCAATAGAATCATCCATTTACTGGAAGGGATATATACATGCATACATAATATATGTGTTTGCATTGTGTGTATGTATGTGTATATATTAACATATTTTATATATAAACATATACATAAACACAATCTTTTAACAAGGAAGTTGAGCTTGTTTTGTTAACAATTCTGAATCAATCTTTTTTTTTTTTTTTTTTTTTAATGTTTCCTTTAGTGACCCTCTGTGAGGCTCCCATAATGAATGAATGAAGCTATATGACCACACAGAAGCAAAGTTCAAGAAATGGAGAACTATAATTTCTTTCTTTCTTTCTTTCTTTCTTTCTTTCTTTCTTTCTTTCTTTCTTTCTTTCTTTCTTTCTTTCTTTCTTTCTTTCTTTCTTTCTTTCTTTCTTTCTTTCTTTCTTTCTTTCTTTCTTTCTTTCTTTCTTTCTTTCTTTCTTTCTTTCCTTTTTGCTGAGGCAATTGAAGTTAAGTGACTTGCTCAGGGTCCCATAGCTAGGAAAGTGTTAAGTGTCAGATTTGAACTCAGGTCTGGTGCTCTATCCACTGCACCACCTAGCTGCCCTGAGAATTATATTTTCAAGAGACTCAGGTCCTAATTAGGAAACATAAGTTTTAGTCCTGATCTAGATACTGAATGATTGACTGTGGAATATGACAAGTTGCTTCATTTTTTCAATACTTCAGTCTGCATCTGTACACCAATTAAATACACACACATTCTTTCCTCTAGCTATGACGACAACACTTAATAGTTTTTTGATCTTGAGCAAATTACTTTACCTCTGAATCTAATTTTCTGACTTGTAAAATGAGGGTGAAAATCTATTACCTGCTTCATAGATAAAGGACTTTGTAGGACCTTAAAATACTTTATAAATATGAGTTGTTATGATTGTTTAACTAATTCAGTATTGATAAGAAAAGAAACAAGATTATATATGTAAAGCATTTTATAAACTTGATAGTTCTGTGTGAATGAAAGCTATTATTTGATTATAATTTTGTGAGGTAATAGATCTGTGTCATGAATAGTTATAATAAAATTTTTTTTTCATGAAATAGTAAGTCTTTTGGAGAAAAGACTTTTCTGAACTTCCTTAGGCTGATCTTTGGATATCAGATAAAGTCTAGGCCTGTGCTCATTCCAGTCTGGTAAAACCTTAGGGGTAAGGACTAGACTTGTGATTTCTCTAGTACAGAGAATACCCAGGGGGATGAGACTCATTCTACTAATACAGGCCAGCACTTTCTCTTCTATACTGTTTTAGATTGTTGCCTGAAGCAACTAAGACTTTAAGTGACTTGTCCAGGATTATGTAGTTCATAATATGTGACCAAGCTGCTTCTCTTCAAAATTAAAACATTAGATCAACCCAAATTTGTGTTTTTCCATTTCTGTTTACTACTCATCTAGCTGCCTTTTGAGTCCAGAGATCCTTTTTCACTGACATCACTTTTGAGAACTCAGGATGGCCACTGAGCTATAAAAATGCCCCAGTGGAAGACTTATGAATCATAGAGGATCATAGATATTAGAGAAGAGCATAGCTGTTAGAGCTGGAAGGATGTTAGAGGTCTTCAACCTAAATATCCTCCTCTCTCCTCCCTCCTCTTCCTTCCTTCCTTCCTTCCTTCCTTCCTTCCTTCCTTCCTTCCTTCCTTCCTTCCTTCCTTCCTTCCTTCCTTCCTTCCTTCCTTCTCCTTCCTTCCTTCCTTCCTTCCTTCCTTCCTTCCTTCCTTCCTTCCTTCCTTCCTTCCTTCCTTCCTTCCTTCCTTCCTTCCTTCCTTCCTTCCTTCCTTCCTTCCTTCCTTCCTTCCTTCCTTCCTTCCTTCCTTCCTCTTTCTTCCTTCCTTCCTCTTTCTTCCTTCCTTCTTTCCCTCCTTTTTTTTAGCTGATGAGAGAACTCAGCCCGGACAGTGAATTATTTACTCAAAGTTATACATATAGTAAATGGCAAACCTTAGAGTTAAACCCAAATATTACTGATTTCAAGTTCATTATGTATTCCAATAATATATAGGGGTGGACAAAGTCTTACACTGGTGGAGGAAAATACCCACTACAATTAGAATGGAAAAGAACCAAAAATAGAATAAAAAAAGAACTGGCATTCAGAAACATTCCTATTTGAAGAGTAAACTACGGGTGTAGAATGAGGCATATAGTGCCAGTTGTGGCTTGTATGTCACCCTTTTTACATTTAATTGTAATTGTTTATTACAAGGGAGCGTTTCAGATTCATTTTGAGGTAGGGTCAAGGGAGTTTTAAGAAAATGTCAAGCATCAGCAAAATATTTAATTTTTTAAAAGATTTGAAAGCACTTTGATCTCTTTAGAATAAATTTATTCAGAATATCTTCATTAATTTTTCATCCCACTTCACTTTATCTTCCCAAAGTTTTTAGGAAAGAAAGAACTTAGTTTACCAATGCTGGCTGTCTACATGAATCAGATTCATTGGATAATTGTTATGTTCTCTATTTCCCATTGCATGGGGGGTGAACCAGACTGAGTCTCCCAGGCTAATTCTTTCTTGAAGGTTTTTTTTTTTTTTTTTAAACTGCAGAAAATTTCCAGGGCAGACTTTTCCAACAGTAATGTGCTATTTTGTGTCAGTTCACATATCATAGAGCTGTCAGGCACCCAAAAACGAAGGAGCATGTTAATGTCCTGCACAGGAATGAGAGAAATCCCAACCTGAGGATGAACTCTGTGGTTTGACTGTAGGATTGACTACTTGCCTCTTCAGTCTGTTTGGAATGGCTTAGGGACTTATTAAGCTTGTTTGCTTAGCCCTGTTACAGACATCCAAGATTTGAACTTGTGGCCATCCTCCCCTCACTCATAAGTGGATGACCAGGGTAGTGTTAGATGTCCATCTTTTCTCAGAATAATACTTTGAACACAGATCTGAAAAAAATTTACTTGCAAAGGAGATTAAAGCAGACAGAGACAAAAGAATGGAAATATTAATATGGCATTAAGGTTAAATACCTATAAAAGCTAACAGTGTGGATTAGATGCCTTGTAGTTAGAGAGTGAGTGGGTGTTGCCTTACTTAAAAAAAATTAGAAACAGACAGAAATAATTTTTAAAAGCTCTAGCCATATGAGTTTTCATTGTTATTCTCCTGGGGGGGGTGAGGGAGGAAAGAATTAGATATTAATTACTCTAAGCAGAAAATAGCAATCTGGTAGTAGGGGAAAAGGGAGTTATTATGATAGTTTTAAAATAATTCTTATCATAAGTTTTTAAAATATCAAACAATTTTAAAAGTTAGGAAGGTGGTCAGGTCATAAAGAGCTTCAAATGCCAAACAAACAAGTTTCTATATGATTCTGGAGCTAATGAGAAGCCACTAACTTTGATTGGTCTGAGGATGGTGACACAATCATACCTATGCTTTAGAAAAATCACCTAAATTTAGATCAAAGATACAGTCTATCTCCAGAAATAGAGCCTGAATGTATATTGAAGATTTTAAAAATTATTTTCTTTAATTTTCTTATTTATTTTATTTATTTTTGGTCCATGCTTTCTTTTACAGCATGACTTCTATAGCCAAGGTGTTTTTTCATGACTATACATGTATAACTTATATCAAGTTGCTTGCCTTCTCAATAAGGGGGAAAGGGAGGGGAGAAAGAATTTGGGACTCAATGTTTGGAAGAAAGAATGTGAAAATTGTTTCTAAATATATTTGGAAAAATAATAAAAATTAAATAAAAAGAGGAAAAATTATTTTAGAAGCTGAGTAGAGTTGAATGGAAGGAGGATTGAGGCCAAGGAAACTAACAGGAAAGATATTGCAATAACACAGGTGAGAAGTCATAAGGGAATGAACTATGGTGCAAGGAGAAAGTATATAAGTGGAGAGAAAGAAATATAGAAAAGATGCTATGAAGATTTTTAAAAAGTGGACAAGATTGAAAATATATGGAATATATGGGATCAATGCAAATAAGGAATTTGAATGTAATACTGAAGTTGGGAGCTTAAAAAACATGGTAGTGGCCCTATAATAGTAAAGTTTGGGAAAGACAAGGATTTGGCAAAGGGAAAATCATGAAGTCCGTTTTGTATGTGTTGATTTTTGACAGTTCAGTAGGTCTTTCAATTAAATTGCTCAAACTGAAGAATAGAAGATAGGATCTTATACAAAACTATGAACTTCTCTTATGCATATTTTTTAAAGTGTCATAAAATTAACATGATTAATAACAAAATGGCTCTTCTGAATTCTGCTCTTTTTTGTTTTAAAAAATATTATTTTGTCTTTTCTTCCTTTCTCCTTCCCTTCCTCTCTCCTTCCTTTCCTCCCTCCTCTTCCTCCCTACTTTCCTTCCTTGCTTCCTCCCTCCCTTCCTTCCTTCCTTCCTTTTTCTCCTCCCTTCCTTCATTTCTCCCTCCCTCTCTCTCTCTTTCCTCTTTCTCTCTCTCTTTCTTTCTTTCCTTCTTTCCTTCTTCCTTCCTTCCTTCCTTCCTTCCTTCCTTCCTTCCTTCCTTCCTTCCTTCCTTCCTTCCTTCCTTCCTTCCTTCCTTCCTTCCTTCCTTCCTTCCTTCCTTCCTTCCTTCCTTCCTTCCTTCTTTTTCTTTCTTTCTTTCTTTCTTTCTTTCTTTCTTTTCTTCTTTCTTTCTTTCTTTCTTTCTTTCTTTCTTTCTTTCTTTCTTTCTTTCTTTCTTTCTTTCTTTCTTTCTTTCTTTCTTTCTTTCTTTCTTCCATTGCTATCACTACCTACCAACACTCTCTCTACCTATATGTAGAATTCTTTTCTGGTTTAAATATCCCCAAGTAAAACAAGCCAATACATTAATTGTGTCTGAAAATCCATATTTCTTTCTGACACTACCTTTCTATCAAGAGGCAGGAAGCATTCTTCATTATCAGTCTTCTGAAGATGTGATTGTTGAATTGATCATCTTTCTGAAATTTTAAAGTTATTTTACATTATATTATTGTGGTCATCATACAAGAAATTATAAGAAGTTCATTTTATTGATCTAAAGCAGAAATTCTTAAACTTTATCCACTCAAGCACCTTTCATCTGAAAAAAAATTTTATGTGACCTCATCTCAAATCTGAGTTGAGGTGTTTTTAGCAGCATTCGTGCATGTGTAAGGCTATGGTCAGAACTAAGGTTTCAGTGAAGTCATGGGATGCAGCACAGGCAAGAAAAACCTCAGATACATTACATGTTTGATTTTGAATTAATTTCTGTTCATTGCATTCAGAAATCTTTTATTATTGCCAAATTTTTCATAAGCACCCCCCCATTCAATTACATGACCCCATATGGGGTCATGACCTACAGTTTAAGAAGCTTTGGTTTAGAGCAAGGGAATTTGTTTTTAAATTATTTTATTCAATTATATGTAAAATAATTTTAACATCATTTTGTTTAAAAAAATTAAGTTCCAAATTATCTTCCTCTCTCATTGAGAAGATAAGCAATTTGACATAAGTTATACATGTGTAGTCATGCAAAACACATTTCTTCATAAGTCCTGCTGTGAAAAAAGCTCAGATAAAACCAAAACAAAACAAATACTCAAGAATAACAAAGAAATTAAAGAAAAATTATCTTCTTTCTGCATTCAAGCTCTACCAGTTTTTTCTCTAGAAATAGACACCACCCACCTTTCATCATAAGTCCTTCAGAATTGTCTTGGTTCATTATATTGTGGAGAATAACTAATCAATTCACAGTAGATCATCATACAGTATTGTTATTACTGTGTATAATTTTCTCTTGGTTCTATTCACTGCACTTTACATCAGTTCATATAAATCCTTCCAGGTTATTTTGAGAGCTATTGATCATTAAAGCACAATGCTATTATATCACAATCATAACAAAAAACAGTTCAGCCATTTCCCAATTACTAGACATCTCCATTTTATAATTTTTTTTTGCCATCACTAAAAGAACTGAATAGTAATGGTATTGCTTGGTTAAAGGTTATAAATAGGTTTAAAATTCTTATGATTCCAAATTTCTCACCAAAATGGTTGAATCAGTATGAAATTTCACCAACAATGCATTAACATTTTAATTTTCCTACATTCCCTCCAATATTTGTTAATTTTTTTCTGTCATGTTAGCCAATCTGATATATATGTGATGGTAGTTCAGTTTTCATTTGCATTTTTTCTAATTAAAGCATTTTTTTTATCTGCCTATAGATAGCTTTGATTACTTTGTCTGAAAATTGCTTGTTCATATTCTTTGACCATTTATCAATTGAGGAATAACTCTTTTATAAATTTCATTCAGTTTTTTATGTATTTGAAAAATGAGGCTTTTATCAGAGAAACATGCTATAATTTTTTTTTTTTCACAATAATGGTTACCAATTACTTCCCTCCATCCTATTTTCCCTCTGTTTATCCTACTTTCATTCTTCTTTCTTGCTGTCCATTTTGAAAAGTGTTTTACTTTTCACCTATAATGAGATATAATGACAACTGAATGTGTGTTATTCTTCTTTTGAACCAATTTTGGTGAGAGTAAGGTTCATGCATTTCTTCTTTTTCTCTCTTCCCCTCCACTGTAAAATCTCTTTTATGTAAGATAATTTAGGATTCTCTTTCTACCTTTTTCCCTCTCCCAATGCATTCTTCTTTTTCACCTCTTAATTTTATTTTTTAAAGTTAATCTGCCCAATGTACCTAATTCATGCCCTTGTGTTTTGTCTATGTATATTCCTTTTAACTGCCCTAATAATGAAAAAGATTTTAGGATTTACAAATACTATTTTTCCCATGTAGAAATGGAAATAGTTAATTTTATTGAAACATTTATAATTTATCTTTCCTGCTTACATTTTTATGCTTCTTTTGAGTCTTGTATTTGAAAGTCACATTTTCTATACTCAGCTCTTATCTTTACATCAAGAATACTTGAAATTCTTCTATTTCATTGAATTTTCATTTCTTCCCTTGAAGAATTACATTAAATTTTGCTGGATAGGTGATTCTTATTGTCATCCTAATTCTTTTGGCTTCTGGAATACAATTTTCTAACCTTTCTGATCCTTTAATGTAGAAACCTAAATCTTATGTCATACTGATTGTGGTTACATAATATTTGAATTGTTTCTTTTTGGCTGCTTGCAATATATTTTCCTTTACCTGCAATTCTGGAATTTGTCTATAATATTACTGAGAGTTTTCGTGTTGGGACCTTATTCAGAAGATAATTTGTATATTCTTCCAATTTCTATTTTACCTTTTGGTTATATAATATCATGGCAGTTTTTCTTGATAATTTCTAGAAAGATAATTTTAGGGTCTTTTTTATTATGGGTTTTACGTCCAATAATTCTTAAATTACTTCTTCTGGATCTGTTTCCCAGGTCAGTTGTTTTTTCCAATGAGATATTTCACATTTTCTTCTACTTTTAAAATTATTTTGATTTTATTTTATTGTTTCTTAATAAACTCATAAAATCATTAGTGTCCACTTTTTCAATGCTAATTTTTTTAAAAATTGTTTGTTTTTTTAGTGAGATTTTGTATCCCCTGTTCAATTTGGCCTATTCTCCTTTTCAGGATATTCTTCTCTCCATTGAATTTTTATATGCATTTTGTCATTTGGCTTATTCTGTTTTTTAAGGTTTTTTTTTTAAACATTTTTTGTGTCTTTGTTACTTAACTACTAACTTTTTTCTCCCATAACTTTCTTGCATCATTCTCATTTCTCTTCCCATTTTTCTTCTATTTCTCTCATTTGATTTTAAAAATCCCTTTTAATCTCTTCCTTGGCCTGGGGTCAATTAATATTTTTCTTTGAAACTTTGGATGTGGAAGTTTTAATTTTGTTGTTTTCTTCTGAATTTGTGTTTTGATCTTCCCTGTCACTATAATAACTTTCTATAGTCAGAATCTTTTTCTACTCTTGGCTCATTTTCTTGCCTATTTCCTGAATTTTAACTCTATGCTAAAGTGGAATGAAAGGGACACCATCCCAACCTTCAGGTTTTTTTGTGAAGCTGTTTTCAGAAGTCATTCTGGGGGACTTGTAAGTTTTCAGTTCTTCCAAGGTGTTATGATCTAAGGAGAGGTATATTCACTCCTTTCCTTACTGGTTTATGAGTGACCATTATCCCTCTTTTCAACTCCAAAACTGTGACTAAAGTCCCAACTCCCCTGTGGCTTTAAGTTGTGTTGTGCTGCTGCTCCTCCTCATACTGGAATTAAAATCCAGAACTGTGACCCAAATCTAAGTATGGGAAAGTCACCTCCAGTGCCAGAAAACACACCCCTGTAATCTCTTTCTGATCAGCTGCCTGGTTTCCTTACCATCTGTGACTGGAGAGGTTTAGAAGCTATCACTGCCCCCACTGATTCAGTTGTCTCCAGAGACTGTTTCTGCTTTGTTGGAGCCTGGGATACACTGGAATAGACTGCATTGAGTTATACTCCACTCTAAGGTGCAACAGCTTTTTCCTGTTAACCTTCTAAATTATGTTGTGCTGGTAAAATGCTTCCCTTCATTCTTTTGTGAATTCTATCACTCCAGAAGTTGTTTTGAGGCATTATTTAAAGGTATTTGGAGAGGTTTGGGATAGAGCTTAAATGAGTCCCTGACTTTTCTCTACCATCTTGATTGGTCCTGAGCAAATTCTGTCCTGAATTCTCTTCTGTGAAATGAGGATAATAGCCTGCATAACTCCTAAGATGACTGTGAGAAAAGACATTTCATTCTTGATATGTACTCTAGAAAATACAAGTTCTTGCCGATGCTATCAAATTAGAAAGATGTAAAGTTTGATCCAATAGATTGTATATTAATTAGTTAATTAACTATGACTTAGTTAAGTTCAAAAAGGATCATGAAATCATAGGCCTTATGGGGAACCTCAGACAGCATCTTGTTCAGTCTTCTTTTTTTAAGTGTATTTATTTATTAAACTTTAAATACAAAAGAAGGAAAAAGCCCACAATAGACAAAAAAAGAAAAAGAAAAATGTTAGCATGTACACAGCAGAACATGAGACATTCAAAACTTGAGACAATAAATTTCAATTTCAAGAAAGCCTATGTAATAAATACTACACATTGTGTTCAGAGCTGTCCATCTTTTCTTGGTTCCATGTAGGTTTATTTTTGTTCTCTACTATGCATTTTTTACTTTATCCTTTTATACGAAGGCTACAATTAAGTGCAAATATATTTATATATAAACTCATATGTACACATATACACATAAATATATATAATCATACACATGCTCATTTATCCTCTATTTCTCTTAAGGTAAGTGATAGTATCTTTCCAAAGTCTGAGCCTTTCCATATTTTTCTAAATCTACCACTATAGCAATATTCCAATCTTATGCTATCTAGTTACTTTCTTTAGTCTAAAATAATATTGATTAATATAGCAGATAGAAAGAGTAGTTTGCCTAATTTTTCTTTTGATTAAATCTATTTTAGTTTTTATTTTGAGATTAATGATTATTACCCCTGTTCTTTTTCTAATAAATTCTACCCTGATCATTATTATTATGTTTGTATATACCTCTTATTTCCTATCCCTACTAATTCTTCTGCTTTACTTTTACTCACTACCTTGCCTTGCTATTTCTTAATCTACCTGATCTCCAAGGATCCTTCCCATATCCCTTCCCCATACCCTTTTCCTCCCTCTTTATCACATTCTTGTTAGTCAACATACCTTATCCCATTCCCATTAATGTACACACTCTTCTATATCCTCTTATCCTATTTCCTTTCCCTCTTATATATTTTTGTAATTTTAGAAGACTTTTATACACACATATGTATACATATGTACATACACATATGTATATATATGTACATACACATATGTATCTATGCATTATTCCCTCTTTAACCCATTCCCAATGTGAGTAGAATTCCAGAACCACCAGCCCTCTTCTCCCATTTAATTCCTCTATGTCAGTTTTTGCCCTTGCATCTCATTTATATAACATAATTACTCTTTTTATATTTTCCTACATGATTTTGCTTTTTAGGATCATATCATACTTAGTTTTATCCCAATCTTTTTTTGAACTACCCAATTACTAATGACAAATTCTCTCTTCCTCTTGACCCTACCCTAGCCATTAATAACTTCTTGTTCTTCTTTTTTGAAGAGGACCGAAATGATATGTTGGGATCAAGATACTCTGTCTGACTATGCATTATCAGAAACAATGTGATTTCAGAAAACCCTACACAAGTCAGGCATAAATAGTCCACATGAAAATTTGGAGTGAAAATATCTCTAAATCTGAGCATCTCACATTTTCTTTGAGTTATTGTAACTTTGATTCACTTAAGGAATACATTACCTTCTTTGATGGAGGCGTACCCATATTGGGTAGTGCCAGTGTCTCCCATGTCTCAAAATCAATTCCAAAATTTCTTCAGAGAGATCTTGAGAGTATCCTTGTATTGTTTCTTCTGACCTCTGTATGAGTACCTTCCACTTACCTATATTTTTTTATTGATTCCCTGAATATTCATGACTTTTTGTTCTTCTAGGTAAATTTTGTTTTATTGGTATTATTTATATTATTGTAAATTATTATTGCTCTATAAAATATTATTTTGGTGGTTTGATTGGTTAGGCACAGATTAAGTAAATTAATTTTGCCAAAATTGTCATTTTTATTATATTGTTTTGATCTATCCATGAACAATTACTATTTCTCCAGTTGTTAATTATTTTTTCATAATTTTTTTAACCTCACTATCGTTTCTTTTCTCAATTTTCTTCTATTAGACAATACAGGTCTAGCACTGGGCAAAGGACAAGTGTTGTTGTTGTGGTTTGTCCTTTGTTCTCAAAAAGGACCATCAGGGAGGTGATGGCATGACATACAAGTGATTTGGATTTAAGGAAGGGAGGGCTCAGCAAGGTCATCTGCCTCACTTTCCCCTCCAGAACCATCCAGGTCCAGTGGCAATATATAGATCAAGAGGACTGGAGATTGCCCTGGATGAAATGGGATATTTTGGCCTCTTTAAGCTAAGGTATTCGACAGGTCTCAGTTTGACTGAGGTCACATCCATTCAGTGATTAAGGGTAGGTAGCTATTGAGGTGGAAACTCCATTACTCATATTCACTTCCCAGTCTCAGTTCCTGGGAGAAAAGGGACCCTTTTGGTCACAAGGCAGCAGAGACCCTTATGAGCAAAACCACTTGAGGATGCAAGAGAATAAGTGCCCTTTCTGGGTAAGAACCAAAGCCCAGACCAAAAAAGTAATAATTATACCTTTCCTTGGATTCCATGCTTTGGAAGCACTAGAAACTTCCAAAGTCCCAGAGTTAGCTCTAAAAAATGAAAGTGCAAAAGCTTAACAGCAATAAACAACAAAAACTTGAAGTTTGGGATAGAGTCCAAAGTCAAGAAAAATAAACAAATAACAAAACAAAAACTTGACCATGAAAAGCTAATATTGTGACACGAAATATCAAGATACAAACTTAGAAGAAGGTGATAATGTCAGAATAACTACAAGCAAAGACTCAATGAAAAAAAAATGTAAATTGCATACAAGTCCAGCAAGAATTTCTGTCATAGGAAAAGAGAGCTAGGGATTAAATATTGAGTAGAAATACTAACATGCAAATGGGTTTCCAATATATTATTCTTTTCATCTCAGCTCCATTCTCTAGGTTTTTTCCTTCATGTCACAAGTTGCCCTGCCACCTTAGAGAAATCTCCTTAATTCTACCCTGGAGACTTTAATCTCCTGCCTACCCAGGGCATTATTTCAGGAGGGTCTCCATCAGTGCTCCAATTCTCTCTCAGATCTACTCTCTAGACTTCCCTTTTTTGTTTTCTTTCTCATTAGCCTGACTTGACCATCTCTCAAGGGTTTTTTTTTTTTTAACTTATTTAGCCCAGAACCAGGCTACTTCTTGGTTACATTCATCCTCTTCAGATCTTTTTTTTCCTGTTGTTTTTTCACAGTAGAATATAAACTTCTTTAGGTCAGGAATTGACTTGCTTGCTTATACTTGTATCTTTAATACTTATCACAGTGCCTAAAATATAGTAATTTCTAGTTTGACTCCTTTCTACCTTTTCTTGATTCTATTTCCATCTTTCCATTCCTTTGTGTGTCTTTCTCTGTCTCTCTGTCTCTGCCTATCTCACACATATACATATATCATCCACCAATTCACTCATTGTTTTTAATCTATCTATCTATCTATCTATCTATCTATCTATCTATCTATCTATCTATCTATCTATCCATCCATCCATCCATCCATCCATCCATCCATCCATCCATCTATCTATCTATCTATCTATCTATCTATCTATCTATCTATCTATCTATCTATCTATCTACCTACCTACCTACCCCCATTGCCTATTGATCTATATACAACTGACTCTCCTTGCCTACTTTAATTCTGGCTTTCCTGGCATATTTTGGGTAACCTATCAAGATATTGATATACTATACTTATACTTCTTATACTACAACACATATGATCACATTTCAAATTCGGCATGTTTATAACAATGATAACAAATGTATATAGTTGGGAAAACTGGAGAGCTTCCCATGAAATTGGAAATGTGCTTTTTTTTCCTTCTAGTGTGACACATGCTTTGGTTCCTTGATAAATGTCCTGATTGAATCAGTAACTCTTGAGTAGATCCTGAATTTTTGTTCTTGGGGTGGGTGGGGGGAAATGTAAAGGATAGTTGATCACTAAATTGAAAAGAGCCATCTCCTTAGTAGACTATAAGAGAAAAGAAAAAGAAACAGTTTTTGGATTAATTTTCAACACATCTACAAGCAGATTCCCTTGGACTTCTTCTGGTGGGGGGTAAGCTGGGGAGGATGATGGAAGAGGAAGGACTTTTCTTTCTACAATCCCAGTCCTAGTGGCCATGAGGACTACTTGCACTTGGCAATAAGAACATATGCTTTTCTAAATTAACCTTAGACTTCTCATACTTAAACTTTGTTGACATTTCTGTTATGAGGTTCTTTTCATGAGCCTTAGAGACTGAAGCATATTCCTGAAAATTGGATGTTTCCAGCCTTGGTAAGTACTTTGTGAACTACTTTTCCTGGTATTTTTTAGTAGGTAATGACTTCACAGGAAGAGGTGTTTAATATAACTATAAAGATTCTCAGGGAGAGAGTGATCATTTACAGGAACATCCTGTACCTGATAAGAGTAAAAAATTATGTCTATGTCAGACTGGCTCTAAGATTTGCATGAGATATTCACTCGAACAATATAGATTAGACACAAATGTGAAATATCTAAATGGAAGTTCTACAAGGTTGTTTTTTCCTCTTGGGGTAGTATGTTCGATTCTTGTTTTAAGTGTTTGTTAATATATGATTATGAGTCATTTGTGTTTAAAGCTTTGTGTGTGTGAAATGAAGAAAATCAATAACTATTCCATACCTGATAGTGATTTTGTGAAGTGGATCCTTTTGTGAAAGTGACCCTGTTATAAACCCTTTTGAGAAGATTCTAGAAATGAACCATACCAAAGGTTTGTTTTAGAGATTTTTTTTCTTAGCAATGTACTCTGGAATTAGGATATAAGAGAGAGACATATTCCCCTTTTTAATGTTCGTTTCCCTCAGAATAACTTCAGGCTTTTTGTGAGGCCTGAACCTCTTTTTTTGAAAAGGCCATAGGTACACATGTCTGAAACAGATTCTATTATCTTTCCCATGAAATCCACCCCTTCTGCTATCTTTCCTATTCCTTTTGAGGGCATCACTGACCTTCCAGTCACCCAGATTTATATCCTCAGGGTTATTCCAGGCTCTTTATTATCTCTGATACTATTGCCTTCCTCTAATCAGTTACCAAATCTTATTGATTCTACCTGTACAACCTTTCACATCTAAGCTTTTTTCACCACTCATAAATTTACCACCTTGGTTCAGATGTTCATTTCTTCTTGCCTGGACTGTTGATGTAGCCTATAAGCTGGTTTCCCTGCACCAGATGTTTTTCACCTCTCCCCCCCCCACATCCAATCCCTCCTCTTTCCAGTTTCCAAAGTGATTTTTCTAAAGCATTTACACATAATCCCCAACTTTCATCAGGTTAACATTCCTAGGAAACAGTCTGAAATTGGAAATAGGGGGTTAGGCTTCCTTGAGCACCCAAAAGTATAATCTTTTACTAGAGATTTCTAAAAACATGCTTTTCCTGCATAGAATTCTTTGTAATAAAACATTAATTCTGATAATAGTAATTTTCCCTAACACATTAAGCATGAAACAACTTATAAATGCAGGGGAGATGAGAGGAAACTCTGACTGGGATGGGAAGGGACAAATATGGCATTGTCAGAAGAATATCTGGGTTAAAAAAAGGAAAGGGGTAATTTTCCATCTCTAATCTCCCTTTTAATTCCTTGATTGAACTGTTCCTCCATGAAAAGGGCATGCTTCAGGGTGCTGGCTGGGACTGCCCAAGAGGCAGAAACCTGATCTACTGCTCAGAGCCAGTCTTGGCAAACTCTGAGGAGAGTATAGCCACTTTTCCATTTTTCAGTTCCCTCATTGCACACTTGAAAAGTTAACTTTAGCACTTTCTGGAGAGGATTCATGCGTACATCATGCCTTTCTCTTTTTTTCCTCTACTGTGCATAGTTAGGAATATGTAAGTTTGCCAACATGAAAGTGAAAATGAGGTAACTTAAAAAATCACGCAATGCTTGAAGTCAGAAAAATTAAACTAGGGAATGTCGAGGATTGACTGTCTCTGACCATATCATGTCCCTATTCAAGGGGCTTAAATAGTTCTCAATTATTTCCTAGGTTTGGCACTTAAAATCCTTACTAATCTAATTCCAAGCTACCTTTCCACTTTTATTTTATGACACTCTCCTTTATGAATTTGACACTCTAGCCAAACTAATTTATTTGCTGTTTCCTGTATATCAAATTCCACCTTCCATCTCCATATTTTTGCATAGGCTATCTCAATTCCTAGAAATGTTTTCTCTTCATTTCTATCTTTTTGTAATCTTAAGAGCTCAACTCAGGTGCTACTTCCTATATAAAGTCTTTTTTAGTCCCCACTTTCATTTCCTCAATTGTTATTGCTCCCTTTGTCTCTCTGCCTGTCTCTGTCTCTCCCTCCCTTTCCCCTCTCTGTTTCTTTCTGTTTTTCCCTTTAAATTACTTTGTATGTGCTCTGTATTTACTTATCTGGGTACGTGTTACTATCTCTCGCCCCCATTTCCAAGAATGTAAGCTCTCTGAAAGAAGACTTTTTTTTTAAGCTGTTAAATAAATAAACATTTATTGAGTACTCACTATGGCACTAGACACTATGTTGAGGTAACAATCAAAATGAGGGAAAAGACAGCCTCTTCCCTCAAGAAGCTCATAATCTAATGTGGAGGATAACAAGCAATTATGTGCAAACAATACAAAAAACAGTGAACAGAAGAAATGTGATAGAATTAAAAGGGATTGGATAATGCTTCCTGCAGAAGATGGGATTTTAGTTGGGTTTTGAAGGAAATCTGGGAAATCAGTAAGCAGAGATAAGAAGGGAGAGCATTCCAGGAATAGGGGACAACTACAGCTAGAGAAAATGCCCAGAGCTGAGAGATGGAAGATCTTGTTTTGTAACAGCAAAGAGGTCAGTATCATTGAATCAAAGAGAACATAGCAGAAAGTAAGATATAAGAAGTTTGGAGAGGTAGGGATGATTAGGTTATGGAGGGTTTTGTACATAAACAGAGGATTTTGAATTTTATTTCATAGATGATAGTGAGGCATTGGAGTTCATTGAATAGAGATGGTGAAAGAAGTGGATATGATCAGACTGATGCCTTACAAAAATCACTTTGGTAACAGATTGCAGGATAGATTGGAGAGAGGATTAGAACCATCCATAGGCTATTGCAATAGTCCCTATATAAAGGGTCTGCCTGCATCAGAGTGATAGAATGAGGAGCTAAAGATGACTTTAGGTTGTGAACTTGAGAAAATGAGAAGATGGTGTTACCCTATTCAACAACAGGGAAGGTAAGAGGAGGAGGAGTCGAGAAGGAAAGATAATGATTTTGATTTGAAACATGTTGAGTTCAGGATTTCTATTGGACAGTAATTTTGAGATATCTGAAAAGCAATTGTAGATGGGAGACTGGAAGCCAAAAAAAAAGGCTAATTATCAGCAAAGAGACTAAACACATGGGAGCTGATATGATCAACAAGTGGAGCAATATAGAGGAAGAGAGGATGAGAGCTCTGGACAGAACACTATGGGACATCTAAAGTGATCTGGATGAGGATCCAATAAAGGAGGCAGAGAAGGAACATTCAGATAGGTAGAAGGAAAACCAGGAGAGAATGCTGTCCTGTATACCTAGAGAGAAAAGAGAGTCATCAACAGTGCCAAAACCTAAAGAGAGGTCAAGAAGAATGAAGACTAAGAAAGGTCATTGAATTTCACAACTAAAACATTAGTAGCTTTGGAGAGAGTTATTTAGATTAGGTCAGAAACCAGATTATAAGGGATTTTGAAGAGAGCAAGAGGAGATAAAGTAGAGACATTTATTGTGGATGGCTTTTTCAAATTGTTTAGCCACAAAGGGAAGATGAAGCATAGGATGATAGCATGAATGGGAGGATCAAGTCTTTATATCCCTATTGCCTAGCACATAATAGGGGCTAAATAAAACATTGTGAATTGGAAGGAGAATTTAAGGAAAGGAGATTTTGTTGTGGGCTAAATTGGCAGAAAGGCCTTCATGGGATAAGTGGGACTCATGGTAGACTTTGAAGCAAGAGTAGGACTCAGATAATCAAAAGGAAAAGTGGTTGGTTTTCCCAAAAGGATAAAAGATATGAGCAGTAGAAAGGAAAGAAGGAACAAAGGAAGGAAGGACAGAAGGAAGGAAATTTGGAGAGAAAGAGAAAGGAAAGAAAGAAGGATGAAAGAAAGGAAGAAAAAAGAGAGAATGTAAGGAAGGAAGAGAACAAACACTGATTTATAGAATCTCAAACCTGAAAGGACTTTAGAAAACTTTCCATCTAGTTCTCAATTTGTAGATAAAAAACATGGACCTTTGAAGATTTATTTGAATTTCTCAAAGCCACATAAATAATAACAACAAGAAGTATGGATTAAATGCTCATTATTATCAAGCACTGTTCTAAGAGATAAGGATACACAGAAAGACAAAAGCACAAATTATGTCCTCAAGAAACTCACATTATATTTTATTTTATTTTATTTTATTTTTTTGCTTTTTCCTGAGGCAATTGGGGTTAAGTGACTTGCCCAGGGTCACACAGCTAGGAAGTGTTTAATGTCTGAGACTGAATTTGAACTCAGGCCCTCCTGACTAAAGAGCTGATGCTCTATCCACTGCACCACCTAACTGCCCCGTTTTATTTTATTTTTAAGTGATATTTTATTTTCCCCCAATTTACATAAAAACAATTTTAAAACTTTTTTTTTTTTTAAAGTTTTGAGTTTCAAATTCTATCCTTTTCACCTTCACTTCCCTTTACACTCCCTGAATTGGTTATTCAGTTATATAAAACACTCCCATATTATTAATTTTCTATAAGAAGATTCAAAAGGAAGGAAGGAAGGAAGGAAGGAAGGAAGGAAGGAAGGAAGGAAGGAAGGAAGGAAGGAAGGAAGGAAGGAAGGAAGGAAGGAAGGAAGGAAGGAAGGAAGGAAAGAAGGAAGGAAGGAAGGAAGGAAGGAAAAGAAGGAAGGAAGGAAGGAAGGAAGGAAGGAAGGAAGGAAGGAAGGAAGGAAGGAAAGAAGGAAGGAAAAGAAGGAAGGAAGGAAGGAAGGAAAAGAAGGAAGGAAGGAAGGAAGGAAAAGAAGGAAGGAAGGAAGGAAGAAAGAAAGAAAGAAAGAAAGAAAGAAAGAAGGAAGAAAGGAAGAAGGAAAAAGAAAGAAAGAAGAAATAGTATGCTTCTATCTGTATTCAGATAATATCAGTTCTTTCTCTGGAGGCAGATGGCCTCCAAAGAGGCCATTATGAGTTTAATCATGAATCCTTTGGGATTGTTTTGGATTATTGCATTGCTAGAATAGCTAAGTCATTCATAGTTCTTCATAGTACAATTTTGCTAGTATTATGTTCAGTGTTCACTTCTCTTTGTATCAGTTCCAAGATTTTTCACAGATTTTTTTGAAATCATCCTGCTTATCATTTCTTATCTCACAATAATATTCCATTATAATCATGTACCACAACTTGTTTAGTCATTCCTCAATTAATGGATATACATTTAATTTCCAACTCTTAGCCACTATACAAAGAGCTGCTATAAATGTTTTTGTACAAATAGAGTTATCCCTTCCATATTTTGGGGGTTAAGAGCATGAAAAATCCATGTAAAATTTTTTGACTCTCCTTTCACACCAGAAGAGAAGTCTGAATTATCATGGGATTAAAAACAAAAGATGTTAATGTTATACATACATTTTATACATTTCTGAGTTTCTAAACTTTTGGTGTCATCTCCCTGACTAAACATTCTCTATATGTTATATTATTAATACAATATTACAATGTATTGTATTATTAATATGATAATACAATATATTTCCACCAGTAGAATGTGTTCTCTTTGAAGGTAGGGACTTAACTTTTAAAATTTGTTTTATAAATATCTATAACGTTGCTTGTCATATAAGTGCTTAATAAATGCTTCTAATATCAATTCATCTGTCTACAAGAGACAGAGATAGAGAGATGCAAAATAAAATGCAGTGTGAAATCTGTGGAAGAATTTCATTACAGGCCACAAATCAGAGAAAGATTCATCTAGGAGAAGCCATTGGAGTTCAGTTCAGTTCAATTTAATAAACATCTCTTATTTATCTTCATTTTAAAGACCATGTTCTTTAAAGGCTAGGTAAAAATTCAGTAGCTAAAGAAGAGGAAGGATTCATTCCAGCTTCAGAGAATAGTGTGTGTAAAGGCATAGGTAGATGATACATAAACAGTTTCTGGGATGAAAATTAGTCTAGTTTTGTTGAAGGGTAGCAACATGGTATAATGCTGGGAAGGTAAGCTGTTGTCAGACTATGAAGAGTCACAAAGCCTAGAAAAAGAAGTTAAACTTCTTTGGAAGTTTAAGGAATAGAGTCATTGGCTTTTATGTGTCATCTGTAGCTTCTGCAAAACTCCTTCAAAATTCCCATTTGATTTCTTAATCCACCATGTAATAAATATATCAAAACCAAGATGAGAAAAGTCATGATGTGGAAGGGATAACTATACATCACTTCCTTCCCCCCTTTTTAAATCTCTTTAGGATATAGACCTAGCAGTAGTAACTGTTGGATCAAACAGTATGCACAATTTGCCTTTAGGCATAGTTTTAAATTGAAAGAATTCATATTCTAATAGGGTAGACAACATGCAAATAAATCATGTGATTATAAGAAATATAAAGAGAAATGGATTATAATTTCAGAGGAAAGGTACTAATATATGGGAAAATTGAATCTAAGTTTTTTTGGTTTTAATTCTAGTACTCTATTGGGAAAAGACCCCCAGTAGGTTCAGAGAACATTGATTAGATTAATGAAATTCTTATGAGTATGAATTATATCATTTATTATATTTGTATCCTTGGCTTCTAGTACCATGTCTGGCACATAGCAGGTAATTAATGGCTCACGTGAAAGTCTAGATAGGAAATAAAGGCTCTTAGAGTTGTGGAATATTAGAAACCATCAAGCCCATTCCCTTTATAATACAGATGAAGAAACTGAGTTTCAAAGAAAAGAAGAGACTGGTTTAATATTATACCATTTATTAAAAATTACAGATGAAACTAGAACCCAGGTCTCCTATGGCCTAGTTTAGTGCCCTTTGAAGTATATCAGGCTAATTCGGAGCATATTATGAAGGCCACAATACTTTACCTTGAAAACCAGGTAAGGAACTTAGAAGTAGCAGGCTGAAAAATTCAGCTTTTCTTTCAAAATGGAATTCCATTTTCTTTCCTTGTAGATAATTCAGTCCTAGCACTTCAGTAGTTCTTGACTTCCAGTTCTTCTTAGGCAACTCCCCATTCATGTTCATTTTCTTTTGGATGATATGGTTGGAGTTGAGGGGTTCCTGGGTGGAGGAGGTCTATTATTGACTTTTCTCTTCCAAGGTAAGCTTTTCTTCCTTCTAAACTGGCTTATAGTAGTCTTCATGAGAAACACATGGTTCCCCTCATCACACCCTTTTATCCATATTTATGTGGGAAGCTGGGAATTAAAGCCATCAACTTCACTGAAGAAAGTCTATATTACAAATGTCATTTTCAATAAGGGGACTTTGGGAGTGAAACAAGCAGACAATAAGCCCACATGTAAATTCTCTCAAGAGACTGAATTTAGCTTGTTGACATGGACAGCAGAAGCTCAATGAGGTACCCATTAGCACCGGGCTGGCAGTCAAGTGCTGCTATTTCTGGATTGAGCTTCAATAGTTCTCACTTGAAACCTCCTTAAGTCCAAGAGAGCAAATCATTTCATATCATTAGATTGAAACAGTCCAAGAAATTGGCCTGTTTATACACCTTGGCAAACTATTTGACAAGTATATGCGATTAATCAAAATAAATTTACCAGATGAATGTGGAGAGTTCTACTAACTCTAGTCTGAGATGCCATCTCATTGAGGCAAAATAAGATCTCAAATAGACTCAAATAGAAAATTCTGAGTGAGTAGGAATGAAAAAAGAATACAAAAAGATATAACACAGACTTCTCTCTTTTTCCCTTTTTATGAAGTGTAAATAGTTTTGGCATCAAAAAAGCTTCCAGACTATTGGGTGGATCCTCCAGCTTTTTAAAGTAATGGACAAGAAACACAGGAGATGGATGAGGTGAATGTGACTATTTTTATTAATTAAAAGAACACACATAGATGAGGATGTGTATCTAGTGATAGTGTGAAATACAAGCATGGTATGTGGGACTAAAAAGGTAGAGTGAATAGAGAACATGGATTCTGATTCAACTTCTGACACATATTGGCCATGTGATTCTGGGCAAGTTGCTTAACCTCTTAGTACTCTAGGAAAAGACCTGCTTTGGTAGAAAAGCCTCATTGGGCTTTCCTAAGACCAATGAAATCACAGGTCTAGTCCCTAGTCCCCATATGTGAAACCAAAGTTATAAATAAGTATTTCCTTTGGGGAAATGGAATATTTTTCTCTTTACTAGTGACTTGCATCTCTTGTTCCCACTAATGATTTGCTTCTCCATTTCACTGCAGTCTTTCTCATATTCCTCTTGAACACAAAATATCCTTTAAAGGAGTTAGTGTGGTGACATGGAGATCTACATTTTGGATTAGAAGACTTGAGCTTTAAACCTAATTTTGTTTTGTGCTGTTTGTGTAATTTCTAGGCTTTAGTTTCTTCCATGATAAAATTAGAAGATTGAATTAAATGATCTTTAAGGACCTTTCTGGTTTGCTATCTGATTACTTTTTCTAATTCCATACTTTCCCCACTTCTAGTATGTCATTCACAAATTTGCAAAATGATCTCCCAAAGGTACATGTATTACTATGTATCTTCCTGACTGCTCAAAAAACCCCCAGTTTCTCCTGTCAGAGTAAATAAATACCCCAGTATGGCACATAAAGCCCTTCATAAAATGATTCCAACATACCTTTTTAACCTTATTTCACATTATTTCTGTATTCTAACCAAAATGGACTACTCTCAATTGCTCTAAACTGAAGATTCTGTCTCCTTCCTCCATAGCCATACAGAGGCTATTTCCCTTATTGGGAATATTCTCTCTCCTGACTTTTGTCTTTCAGAATCCTTATCTTTTTTCAAGATTCACCTCACGCATCATTTCCTCTGTGAAGAAATTTCGTGGTTTCATCCACTGCTGGGTTTTTCCCTCTTCAAATTACTTTGTTTTGCCTATGTATGCATGCACAGAATCCACAGTAGAATGTAAACTATTTGAGGGCACAGAGGTTTGAAGTTTTAGTCCATTTATATTCAGCACTTCCATGATCTGGTGCTTGCATATTGTTATTTAGTCCTGTCCAACTCTTTGTGACCCCATAAACCATAATATGCCAATGCTGTCCTAGGGTTTTCTTGGCAAAGATACTAGAATGGATTGCCATTTCCATCTCCAATGAATTAAGGCAAACAGGAGTTATTATTTGCCCAGGTTTATCCAGCTAGTAAGAATCTGAGGTTATATTTGAATTCAAGTCTTCTTGACTCCAGGTCTAGCAATCTACCCACTGAACCACCTATTTGTTTCCAATGTGTGTTACATATGACATGTGTAATAATTGTGAGTGGCAGGGAGGTCTATGCCTTGGACTGAGAGCCCATGCTATGCCATACTATAGCAAATGAAAGCAATGTCTCTTTCCATTTCTCCTACCAATTTCTCTTGAATTTCTCATGGGGAAGGGAAGTGCCCTCTCCTATGAGAAACATTTGGATTTATATCAGATTCACTTCTGGGAAATTCCAAGACAGGCGATGAGTTTGATGAGTTTTCCTTCCCTCCCCCCCCCCATACGCTTTCTTTCATACATCTTTCTAGGATCCCTTTGGGAAAGTTATTGAATATACATAGGAATAGATATAAAGTATAGGATAGCTATTTATTTTCTTCTACCACAAAAGAAATTATTAAAACATAAAAAGCTCATAAAGGTACATTGATAGCAATTTCAAACATAAACAATAACCATCACTCCTATTATGCTTTCCAGGGAGGTTGGAAAGACTCCAGATAGATAGGTGGGACTGCAAAATATATTTTACTTTAATTCCAATCTGTTTTAGTAGCAATTTGAACTTGAGATCTTCTGACTAGTCAGGGCATGTTTTATACTCCTGATAGTGATCATTTTTCCCTCTAAGAATGATAGAATTGCAGGAAGTACTTCTGTCAATATGTCTGTCTAACTTTTGACTTTTCAGACTCACAAAGCTACTGCTGTGGTTGGATTGGCCAGGCCCACATAGACAAATACATTTTCTCATTGCCAAGTACCCATGATTGGGTTAACTGTTGTTGGGAAAAGGATCTTTGAAGAAAAAACTGTGTTCCAAACTAGGTAGAACCCAAAGAGCCATACTTTAAAGTAAGAAAGAGTAAGACAGTGATCTTATCCTCTATCTATTCTCTTCTTGCTTCCAAAATCTCTTGAATGGGTGGTTTTTCTTGCTTTAATGGTCAAGTTTCCTTGTCATTTCAACTGGAATGAGGAAAAAATTAAGACCTTCTGGTCACTGTCCATTAGCAAGAAGGCAGAGCAGATGCTACATCAGAAAGCCCAGCTCTGTTAAAAGTGTTTCAGGTAAAACACTTGCTACATTTCCATCCCTATTGCAAACTTGCCTTCAGTTTTGTATTACAATTCCTTTTGTACATGACCTATCCTCCACCCGCTGGACTAAGATAAGAAAGATGCCTCATCTTACTTATCTTTGTGTGTCCCACCTCACCACCATCAATTACAATATTTAGCAAATTACAAACCATTAAGTAACTCTGAGATCATTTGTTGAAAGAAGACAGTACTAATCTGTCATTAGCAAGATTTTGCTTGACTTTTTCAAGTAGTGATATTTTGTTCACCCTATTCTTATCACAGTGAAGTTTCAGTCAACTGATTAGAGTGCACAGTGAAGAACATCTCTGAAAACCTCCATTTAAAAGGTGGTCCACACCAGCCATTCCTTTATGTCCTATTGGCTGCATGCCCATTTCTTAATATGTTACTATCTCCTGCAGTTTTCTTTTGTCTTTTCCCATGAAACTGTGAGCTTCTGGAGGGCAGGTATTATCTTTTTTTCTTTTTTCCCCCTGAGGTTAAGTGACTTGTCCAAGGTCACACTGCTAGCTTTTTGTTGTTGTTGTGTTTGTCTCTTCAGCTCTTATTGCAGTGGTTGGTACATTGTTGGGACTTGCTAAATTTTATTGATTGCCTGATTAATAATTGTGGTCTTTGCCTTCATTCCTTGAGGATTACAAGCAATTGAATTGATAGACCCGAAAATTTTATACATAATATTCTACACCAAAGGACCTAAAAGAAATTTCTTTCAATTTAAAGATTTTATCTCATATAGGAAAATTTGAGAGGCTTACAAAGTGAATGAACTTTTATTTTACTTTCACCCCTACATATAAAGGTAGTTTTCAACATTCATTTCTGTAAGATTTTGCATATCAATTTTTTTCTCCCTCCCTAATTTCCTCCTTCCCTAAGCAATCTGATATAGGTTATGCATGTACATTACTTTTAAATATATTTCCATATATGTTGTGCAAGAAAAATCAGACCAAAAGGGGAAAGAAAAACATGTGGAAGAAAAAACAAACAACAAAAAAGGATGTGTTTTGATCAACAGTGAATGAATATTTATTGTGCTTAATGCCAAGTTCCAAGAACTAGAGATAAAAAAGTGACAAAATATAGTTCCTGTTCTTAAGAGGCTCACTATCTAAGAGAGAAATCTCAAATATGTACAAATAATCTATATACAAGATAGATGTGAAATAATTAACAGAGGAAAGGTACTAGAATTAAGAGCCAATGGGAAAGATTTCTCATAGAAAATAATATTTTAGCTGAGGCTTAAAGAAAGTCAGGGAAGACAGTATATAAAGACTAAGAGAGTATTTCAGGCACTAGAGACAGCCAGAAAAAATGTCCAAAGCCAAGAAGTAGAGTGTTGTTCATGGAACAGCAAGGAAGTCAGTGTCATTATACTAAACAGTAACAAGCAGGTAGTATGGTGTAAGAAACCTGGAGAGGTAAGAGGAGGCTAAATTATGAAGGGCTTTGAATGCCAAAAAGAATGGCTTTTTCATTTTATTTTAGAACTGATGAGGAGCTAGTGAAGTTCATTAAATAGGAATGAGACATGATTGGATCTTTGCTTTAGAAAAAACACTTTGATAGCTGGATGGAGAAAAGATTAGAGTGGGAAGAGAGTTGTAGTAAGCAGATCCATAAACTGTTAAATAATACAGCATGAGGTGATAAACACCTACACTGGAATAGTGACAGTGTCAGAGGAGAGAAGAGTTCATAATCAAGAAATGTTGTGAAGGTGATATCAACAGATTTTGACAAGTGGTTGGATATGATAGATAAGAGTATGAAAGGTACAGGATGATTCTTAACTTGCAAGACTGAGGGACTGAGGGGATGATATTTCCCTCTGTAGCAATAACGAAGGTAGGTGGAGAGGGATTGGGGAAAAGCTAATGAGTTCACTTTTGGGCATATTGAATTTTAGATTTCTACTGACATTCTTTTTGAGATATCCGAAAAGCATATGGAGATCAGGTCATCAGAGAGGGTCATCAGAGAGATCAGGACAGGATGGATAGATATGAGAGTCATTTGTATAGAGATAGCATTTGATTCTATGAGATCTGATGAGACCACTCACTAAAATGGTATAGAAGGAGAAAGAAAGAGGATCCAGGACAGAACCCTGAGGGACGCCTATGGTTAAATGACCTAAATGAGAATCTAACAAAGGAGACAGAGAAGAAACAGTAGATAGTTGGAGGGGAACCATGAGAGAGTGGTATCCAAAAATCCTTTAAAAAAGAAAGTATGAAAGAGAGAGTAAGCAACAATATACCAAGGACTGTCTAATGGTCAAGGAAAATGAAGATTGAGGAAAGACCACTGGATTTGACAACTGAGAGATAATGGATAACATAGTTGAGCAAATTATGGAAAAACTTTCCAGCTTTTCATTTTATGTTCTCCAAATAACACCAATGAGTAGAAAGTATTTTCTTTATAATCACCCTGAAAGGAAATACAGATATTATCTCTGTTTTACCGAATAGCAAATCAAAACTGGGAGAGGTCACACAATTGCCCAAAGACATAGCAATACAATAACAAAGTCCAAATATAAAGCCAGATGTCTTAGTTCCAAGTTTTTCATTCATGCCATGCTGAGAAGAATGGAAGTAATGTATCTCTTTGATAGAGAGGCTTTAGTGAATTTATAGTTTGCCTTACAATCAGGAAAATTTCTACAACATACAAGCATACTTGGTTTTATGTTGCTTTACTTTATTGCACTTCACAAATATTATATTTTCATTGTTGGGTTTTTTGTTTGTTTGTTTTATAAATTGAAGATTCATGGCAATGGTGCATTTTGCAACTCTATTGGTGCTGTTTTTCCAACGTGTGCTCACATATCTCTATGTCATGTTTTGGTAATTCTTGCAATATTTCAAACTTTTCTCTTTATCATTATATCTGTTATGGTGATCTATGATCATTCATCTTTAATGTAACTATTATAATTGCTTTGGAGCCCCATTAATTGCCTAAGACAGTGAACTAAATGTGTGAATTCTAACTGTCCCAATGACAAACTATTCCCCCTTTTTTTGCCTCTTTTTTAACTTCCCTATTCTGAGATACAACAATATTGAAATTAGGCCAATTAATAAGCCTGCAATGACTTGTAAGTGTTCAACTTAAAGAAAGAGTCAATTTATGTGACAAACTTCATTGGTGCCTTATTTTCAGAAATTGCCAGTCACCCCACTTCAGCAACTACTATCCTGATCAGTCAGTATCCTTCAATATCAAAGCAAGATCTTCCACCAGGAAAAAGATTATGACTTGATGAAGTCTTAGATAAGGGTTAGCATTTTTATAATTTTTTTTTTAATTTTCAAAAAACATGCATAGATGGTTTTCAATATTCACTCTTGCAAAACCTTGTGCTCCAGATTTTTCTTCCTCTCCCCTCTCCTAGACAGCATGTGATCAAATATAGGTTAAACATGTACAATTCTTCTAAATATCTTTCCACATTTATCATGTTGTACAAAACAGATCAAATCAAAAAGGGGGAAAAATGAGAAAGGAAAAACAAGCAAACAACAACCAAAAAAGTTAAAGTAATATATTATAATCCACATTAATTTCCTATAGTCATCTTTCTGTATGTAGATGGCTCTCTCCGTCACAAATCTATTGGAATTGGTCTGAATCACCTCATTAATGAAAAGAGCCAAGTAATGGTTGGCATTTTTAGTAGCAAATTATTTTTAATTAAATACATTTTAAAGTAATTTTAATTAAAGTACATTTTTAAAAGATATGATACTATTGTATACCTGATAGACTACAATATGATATAAACATAACTTTATATGTACTGACAAACCAGAAAATTCATATGACTCACTTTATTATAATATTAGCTTTATTGCAGTGTTGTGGAACTGAATCTATAATATGTTCTGACCTGAACCTATAATATCTCTGAGGTATGCCTGTATTAGTTGTGTGACTCAATGTGTTAGGTAATTCACAATGGTTATTAATTGTAGAAAAGGTACCTGTGCATGGGTAAAGGAAATTCCTCGGGAACCAGAGCTCCCCATTGGTAAACTCATAAATCTTGTCAAAAAAGAAAATGAAAAAAATATTTGAATTGAAGTCAAGAGAAAAATTCAAATGTTGGTTTTGACAGTTATTACTTGTGTCACTTTCAGTTAGCTTCTTAACCACTCTGGAATGCATATTCTTCATCTGCAAAATGAAGCATTTGGATTAAATGACTTCTAAGATTCCTTCTATCTCTAAAATCATATGCCCCTATGAGACCATGAATCATAAAAGCAGGAAGATGAATGAGAAAAAAGTCACAGAATCCAAAAATATTATAGGCCTTTCTGTTATAACACTAATGAGCCAAGTCTTCCATGTGAATTTGGTATGAGTCCCCAGATGGTAGCTGTTTTATCAGTGGTTTGAACCCAATTAGAACAAATTATGGTTGTTTTTTTTGGTTGGGGGAGGTTAGGTAGAGGTTCAGAGTATCTTCTGGGCATTCTTAAAGATTCAATAACAACCACACTTGGAGTTCTCATTATTTCATTTTTTCCTCTATCAACTTTTATGGTGAGAGTTTTATAAATTGGTTATTAAAAAAATCTGACTTTAGACCCCAGCTTGGCACCGTGAAGTCAATTTGGCCTTTTCCTCTACAAAATGTAGAAAAAAACCCCTGAGAAGTGGAAAGAGGGAGAGTGAACAACTTAGATGTTCAGCTTTGTTGCCTTTTTAGAGTCCTTCAATCTGGTAAGTATATTGTGACATACAGATGAGTGCTCAGGGATTTTGTAAAAAGAAGCTTTGTGCCAGACCTGTTTAGTTGAGCTTTCTCAATTTATTTTAACTTGACAATTATCTATTAAGGATTTACTATACATAAGGTACTATACTTGGTACTGAAATAAAATGGAAATCAGCATAATCCTTGTTTTCAAGGAATTTACAATTTAATGGGTTGTGTTTTTTTGAAGTAGTGCTAACAATATTTAACCATGTAACCCAGGGTTATTAACTAATGTATTTGCATCTTGATGTATATTCCTACATAAAGACTGGAGTTGGCAAGAGCTTAAAAGAAGAGAGAACTTCTATTTGCTTCTGGTTTCATGAGAGTGCACACACGTTCTCTTAATAAAGAAATCCATGGACAAAGAAAAGTCTTTGGGAAGTAACAGCTGTGTTGAGGAGTCCATGTCTCCTCCATTCACCTCCTTTTGAGTTGAATTTAAATAATTTGGGCAAACATATAATCTGTGGGTAATATTTTACAAACAGAGTAGTACAATTAAAAGTAGAATGTGAAAGGGACAAGAAAGATGTCTAAAGAACCCTATAAAAACCTAAGGAGGTGGAGAATTTTTTTTTTCTAGTACTTAATTTTAAAATTGTTTTTAACAAGCAAAATCAAATTTCTTTCCTTATTACTCCTCTAACCCTCCACTATTAGTTTTTTTTAAAATTCAATAGTATTTTATTTTTCCAATTATATGTAAAGATAGATTTCTGCATAAATTTCTACAAGATTTTGAGTTCCAATTTTTTCCTCCCTCTCTCCCTTACCTCCTTTTTTCAAGACAGCAAGCAATCTGATATAGCTTATACATGTACAATCAATTTAAACATATTTCCCTATTAGTCATGCTGTGAAATAAAAAAAACAGAGCAAAAGGGGAAAACCTTGATAAAAAGTGAAAATAGCATGCTTTTATCCATATTCAGTCATCATAGTTTTCTTTCTGGATGCAGATGGTATTTTCTTTTTTAAAATTAAAAAAAATCTATTTTTTTTACAAAAAAAATTATGCATAGGTAAATTTTTAGCATTGACAGTTGCAAAACCTTTTGTTCCAACTTTTCCCCTCCTTCCCCCCACCCCTTCCCCCAGATGGCAGGTTGACCAATACATGTTAAATATGTTAAAGTTTAAGTTAAATACAATATATGTATACATGTCCACACAGTTATTTTGTTGTACAAAAAGTATTGGACTTTGAAACAGTGTACAATTAGGCTGTGAAGGAAATAAAAAATGTAGGCAGACAAAAATAGTGGGATTAGGAATTCTATGTAGTGGTTCATAGTCAACTCTCAGAGTTCTTTCGCTGGTTATAGCTGGTTCAGTTCGTTACTGCTCTATTAGAACTGAGTTGGTTCATCTCATTGTTGAAGAGAGCCACATCCATCAGAATTGATTATCATATAGTATTGTTGTTGAAATATACAATGATCTCCTGGTCCTACTCATTTCACTCAGCATCAGTTCATGTAAGTCTCTCCAGGCCTTTCTGAAATCATCCTGTTGGTCATTTCTTACAGAACAATAATATTCCATAATATTCATATACTACGATTTATTCAGCCATTCTCTAATTGATAGGCATCCACTCAGTTTCCAATTTCTGGCCACTACAAAGAGGGCTGCCACAAACATTCTTGCACATACAATTCCCTTTCTCTTCTTTAAAATCTCAGTAGTAATGCTGCTGGATCAAAGGGTATGCACAGTTTGATAACTCTTTGAGCACAGATGGCATTTTCTATCTCAAACCTATGGGAACTGTCTTAGATCACTGTATTGTTGAGAAGAGTTGTATTTTACAGTTGATCATCACACAATCTCACTATTACTGTATATAGTCTCCTGGTTCTGCCCATTTCATTCAGTATCAATTGATGTATTCTATAACATGTATGTGCCATAACTTATTCATCCATTCCCCAACTGATGGGCATTCACTCAACTTCCAATTCCTTGCCATCACAAAAAGAGCTGCTACAAACACTTGCAATTTTACCCTCTTCCCCCTTTTTAGACTGCAAAAAGAAATTTATTATTGGCATTGGGAAGTCAGCCTTTGCTATGCATGAATAGAAAGACTGAATTCCTTGGTGGCAAGGTCCTGACAGAGGGATATAAAGTTTGAAGCAGAGAAATCCTGGCAGGAAGGTAAAGAGGGCATAGTCCTATTAGGGAAATAGGAGAGAGAGAGAGAGAGCGAGAGAGAGAGAGAGAGAGAGAGAGAGAGAGAGAGAGAGAGAGAGAGAGAGAGAGAGAGAGTAACACTGAAGGAGAATATCATTTCAGCAGGCAGAGGGCTGCAGTTTATGCAAGGGGAGAGAGAAGTTCCTTAGCATGGCATATTAGGTCCTCTGTTTTGCTCTCTTTTTATTAACTCTTTGGCATACAGATTCAATGGTGATACTGCTGGATCCAAAGATGTTCACCATTAGTGAAAAGAATAAATGAAACCTTTATTATAAATGTGCATTGTCAAGCAAAGCAAATTCTCACATTGGTCACATTCAAACATGTTTTATTCTGCATTCTGAATCCATAATTTCCCTGTCAGGAGATGAGTAGTATGCAAAGGCATTGTTTGTCTGGAATTGTGATTGTTTGTTGCATTGATCACATTTGCTGGTTTTGCAAAATTGTCTTTTTTTCAGATTTTATTTTATTTTATTTTTATTTTATAATTATAACTTTTTTTTTGACCGTAATATGCATGGGTTTTTACATTATCCCTTGCACTCACTTCTGTCCGATTTTTCTCTCCCTCCCTCCATCCCCTCCCCTAGATGGCAGGCAGTCTTGTACATGTTAAATATATTATAGTATATCCTAGATACAATATATGTATGCAGAACCGAATTTCTTGTTGGACAGAAAGAATTGGGTTCAGATGGTAAAAATAACCTGGGAAGAAAAACAAAAATGCAAACACTTTACACTCATTTCCCAGTGTTCCTTTTCTGGGTGTGGCTGATTCTGTCCATCATTGATCAATTGGAACTGAATTAGATCTTCTCTTTGTCAAAAAAATAAACTTCTATCAGAATTGATCATCATACAGTATTGTTGTTGAAGTGTATAATGATCTCCTGGTTATGCTCATTTCACTCAGCATCACTTCATGTAAGTCTCTCCAGGCCTTTTTGAAATCATCCTTCTGGTCATTTATTACAGAACAATAATATTCCATTACATTCATATAGCACAATTTACCCAACCATTCTCCAATTGATGGGCATCCATTCATTTCCAGTTTCTAGCTACCACAAAAAAGGCTGCCACAAAACATTTTGGCACATACAAGTCCCTTTCCCTTCTTTAGTATTTCTTTGGGATATAAGCCCAGTAGTAGCACTGCTGGATCAAAGGGTATGCACAGTTTGATAACTTTTTGGACATAATTCCAGATTGCCCTCCATAATGGTTGGATTTGTTCACAATTCCACCAACAATGCATCAGTGTCCCAGTTTTCCCACATCCCCTCCAACATTCATCATTTTTTCCTGTCATCTTAGCCAATCTGACAGGCGTGTAGTGGTATCTCAGAGTTGTCTTAATTTGCATTTCTCCAATCAATAGTGATTTGGAACACTTTCATGTGAATGGAAATAGTTTCAATTTCATCATCTGAAAATTGTCTGTTAATATCCTTTGACCATTTATCAATTGGAGAATAGCTTGATTTCTTATAAATTAGAGTCAATTCTCTTTATACAAAATTGTCTCTTTAATGTCACTATGATATAAATTGTCCTAGTGGCTTACTTCATTCTATATCAGTTCATACAAGTTTTCCTAGGTTTCAATGAAAATGTCCCCTTTATCATTTCTTTTGGAATGAAAGTAGTTTATTATATTCTAATACCATATATATATATATATATATATATATATATATATATATATATATATATATATATTTTTTTTTTTTGCCATTTCCCAATTTATGGAATCCATTTAGTTTCCAATTCTTTGTTACCACAAATAAAGCTACCATAAATATGTTTATACATGTAGGTTTTTTTTTTTTTTAATCTTGTCTCTCTGGGGTATAGGCTTAGTAATGGTACTAGTTAATACAAGAGTGTAGTAACTTTATTTGTTCTATTTCCAAATTACTTTCCAGAATGACTGTCTATGCTAATTCAAAGTTTCTTCAATGTATTAATGTATTTACCCCCAAAAAAAGCCCTCCAACATTTGTCATTTTCTGTTTTTATTAACTTTGTCAAATTGATAGGTTTCAAGTAAATCTTAGAGTTACTTTAACATGTATTTCTTTAATTGTTAATGATATGTAGTTGTTTTTTTTTTTAATATTGCTATTGATAGCTTGAATTTCTTTCTCAGAAATTGCTTTTTTATATCCTTTGATTATTTATGAATTGGGGAAATGGCTTTTGTTTTTATAAATTTTAATCAGTTTCTTAGATATTATGGAAATGAGACTTCTATTAGAGAAATTTGTTGCAAAGACTTTCCCCATTTTCTCTTTAATTTTAGCTTTATTTGTGCAAAAATGTTTAAATTTTAGGTAATTAAATTTTTCTACTTTATCTTCTGTAATACTTTCTATCTCTTGTTTAATCATAAACTTTCCCTCTAACAAAAAGTCTGAAAGAAAATATCTTCCTTGCAATTATTTAAAGACGTCATTAACTTTTTAGTAATAGCTTTTTATTTTCAAAATAAATATAAAGATAGTTTTCAACATTCATCTTTGCAAAATCTTGTGTTCCAATTTTTGCTCCCTTCCTTCCCCCCACCTTTCTTCCCTAGACTACAAGTAGCCCAACATAGGAAAAATATGTGCAGTTCTCCTAAATATATTTCCACAGTTAATATGCTGCACAACACAAAATCAGATCAAAAAGGGAAAAATGAGAAAGAAAAAATAAGCAAGCAAACAACAACAAAAAATGTGAAAAATACTATGTTGTTCCCCTAGTTTTTTTTTTCAGGATGCAGATGGTTCTCTCCATTACAAGTCTATTGGATTTGACCTGAGTCCCCTCATTATTGAAAAGAGCCAAGTCCATAAGATGTCATTCATTATGTCTAAGTCACATATTCATTCAGGTTGGTATATATGTGGTGTAAGATATTGCTATCAACTTATTTTGTCAGAGAACTTTTCCACTGGGGTGATGGTGTGGGTAGAGTAGGACATGCATCAGGGAGAGTTTCATGAATAATGTAGAATTTGTTCTGGAGTTTGAAAGAAAAAAAGAGTTTTAAGGAATGGAAATGAAATAAGAGGTGAAAGGGATGGCCTACACAAATACACACAGGTGGGAAATAGGCATACTATATTAAAGAATAGATAATAATCCAATTTGACCAGAACATAGAACTGTGAAGTATAGTAAGATAAATTCTCTCCTTCTCTCTGTCTCTGTTTATCTCTATCTCTTTATCTCCTCTCTTCCCCAAAGAAAGGAATAGATGACAAATAGACAAAAAGTTAATTTATCAAAGATTTCTTAAGTACATACTAGGCATTGGAAAATTGTGCTAGGCATGGAAAATACAATGATAAAAAAATGGTCTCTTTTAGTCAACTGGAAGAAAAATGATGTATGCCTGGATAAATGGACCAAAAGTGTGCTTAATAGATAAAAAGTAATTTGTAGTAAATTGTAGAACTCAGTTGACATGCTACTTCCTACTGGAAGACTTTCTTGATCTCCCTAGATGTTGGTTCCTTCCTCACAAAATTATTTTGTATTTATATATTTACTTGATGTGTATGCATGAATGTATATGTAAAACACATGCATATATACACATGTTTGTACACATATATTTATAAGTATGTATACAGATTTATAAATGTATGTGTGTACACTAATATCTGTATCTATTTCTATATATAAAAGAATGCAAATTTCCTCGGAGTAGCTGTTTTATTTGTGTCTTACATGCTTGTGGATTGATTTTGAGTTGTAGGCAAGAGTAATGCTGACAATTTAATTAGGAAATATCTTTTTTTAGAATGTGACTTTTTATTTTTAGTGATGATGTTTCAGTTTCACATGAGTTTATTTGTTTAATTTTTGTTGTTGCTGTTCTTCCTATTTTTTACACTTAATGGTACTTATTTTTCCCCAATTACATATAGTTTTCAGCATTCATCATTGTAAGATTTTGAGCACCAATTTTTCCCCCTTTCTCTCTTTCCTTCTTCCTCTCCAATATATCAAGCCGTTTGATATAAGTTACACATGTACAATCATGTTAAACATATTTCCACATTGGTCATGTTGTGAAAGAAGAGTCAGAATAAAAAGGAAAACCATGAGAAAGAAAAAAACACACACACAAGTGTATACTAATAGTATACTTTGATCTGTATTCAGACTCCATAGTTCCTTCTCTGAAGTGGTCAACATTTTCCATTATGAGTTCCTTGGAATTATCCTATATTATTGCATTGCTAAAAAAAGCTATGTCTCTCATAATTCATAATCATACAGTATTGTTGTTACTTGTATAATATTATCTTAGTTCTGCTCATTTCACTCAGCATCAGTTCATGCTCATGTAAGTTTTTCCAGGTTTTTCTGAAATCTGCTTGCTCATCATTTCTTATAGAACAATGATATTTTATTACATTCATATATCACATCGTGTTCAGCCATTCCCAATTGATGGACATCTCCTCAATTTCCAATTCTCTGCAACCACAAAAAATTCACTATAAATATTTTTTTATGAGGGTTCTTTCCCTTTTTTAGCGATCTTTTTTTTTGGGTTATAGAACTTGTGATGCTATAGCTGGATCAAAGGTTTTGCATAGTTTTGTAGCCCTTTGGGCAAAGTTCCAGAATAGTTAAATCAGTTCCCATTCTACCAACAATGTGTTAGTATTCCAATTTCTTACATCTTCTTCAACATATATTATTTTTCCTTTTCTGTCATATTAGCAAATCTGATAGGTGTGAGGGAATGTTGGAATAGATGGGAGCTGTTGGAATACACGGGAATCACCTGACAGTGGCCAGACCTGCAGAATGGATCTCCTCTTGTGAGAAGATGATACAATGAGACTGAGAGGTAGTTGCTGTTCTCTGACTTCTCTCCTCTTCTCTGTGCCTCCAATTTATCTCATTCCCTGTCCACAACACCCATGAGAGCAAAGGCTACCTTGCAGCTCCTTCAGATGTTATGATCCACAACTGTGGAGACTCTCAGAGAATTGAATTGTCCCTTAACAAGGGTTTTGCTTTTTTTTTCAAATCAGTAATGATTTAAGCATTTTTTTCCATTGGGAAATGTCTTAGATTCTTATAAATTTGATTCAGTTCTTATATATTTTAGAAATGAAATTGACTCCCAGCTTTTTCCTTTCCTTCTAATCTTGATTGCATTGGCTTTCTTTTTTTGATAAATAAAAGGTTTATTGTAGGAATTTGGAAGTAAAGTTCAGCTAGAAAGACGCCAGGGCCAAAGGTGGCCGTTGGCGGGCAGGGACCCTTACATGGCTGGAAGGATACCATGTGTTGGCTGGGAGGGCTCCTGCCTGCATTGGCTTTCTTAAGGCAAAACCTTTTTAATGTAGTCAAAATTATCCATCTTGCATAAAATGTGATGTTTGAAAGAAGCTAGGGAATCATAAAAGTAGAGAGGAGGAGGAAGAATATTCTAGGCACTGAGAAGCACCCTTATAAAAACAGAGATGGGAGAGGGAATATTGTGTAGAAAGAATGGCAAGTAGGCCAGTTTGATTGAGATATTGGGTATGTGAAAGAAAGTAATATTTAGGTTGAAAGCCAATTGTTTTTCATTTATTTATCTCATTAGTATTCAATCTTTCCAAATACAGGTAATGACACTTTTCAACATTCATTTCTATAAGATTTTGTGTTCCAAGTTTTTTCTCCCTTCCTCCTTCACCTCTTCCCTCTCCAAGACAGTAAGCACGCTGATAAAGGTTATACATGTACAATCTCTTTAAACATATTGGAAGCCAATTGTTAAATGCTTTACCTATCAGACAGAGAACTTTATATTTTCTTCTCAAGTCAGTAAAGAGTTCATAAAATCTTTCAGTCAGACCTGTGTTTTATAAATTGCAATTTGATAGTTATATAAATGATGGATTAGAGAGAAAAGAGACTAGAGACAGAGAAAGCAATAAGAAGCAGCCATAGTGATTGAGGAATCCATGTGTAGCCAGTCACTGGACAATAGTTGAAATCAACCAGTCTGGGTGTGCAATCATATATAGTTTTTGCATGCATGACTGGTGTATTTATAGATGCATGATAGTCTTATTGCTAGATCAGTATATTTTTTTATTAAAGTTTTTTTTTATTTTCAAAACATATAAATGGATAATTTTTCAACATTAACCCTTGCAAAACCTTGTGTTCCAGTTTTCCATCCCTTTCACTCATCCCCTTTCTTAGCTGGCAAGTAATCCAATATATGTTAAACATGGTAGAAATATATGCTAAATTCAATATATGCATACATATTTATACAATTATCTTGCTGCACAAGATTGCTATAGTTATTGATTATTTTGTCCTGTGAACCTAACCTATTCCACTGATCAATTACTCTATTTCTTAGCCAGTACCAAATGATTTTGATGACCACTGCTGTATAATATAATTTTAGGTCTGGCACAGCTAGGCCACCTTCATTGGCATTTTTTTCATTAATTTCCATGAAATTCTTGACCTTTTGTTATTTGAGATGAATTTTTGTTACTATTTTTCTAGATTTGTAAAATAATTTCTTGGGAGTTTGATTTGGATAGCACTAAGCAAATAGATTAATTTAGTTAGTATTGTCATTTTTATTATATTTGCTTTGCCTACCCATAAACACTTGATATTTTTCCAACTGATTAGCAGATCACTATGTTTTTAAAGAGTTTGGACTCTCTTTATTTAATCCTGGGGGAAAAAAAAACCCATGATAAACCTCCAGTATTTGTGAGCCACTTAAGTCAGTGTACAATTCAGCTAACCAGTTCCTGGTTGGAACATTCATATTCTTTATATGATTTTATATAGGTCATTGATCTAGAATTGTTCACTTAACCCTGTTTACCTTAGTTCCCTTATCTGTAGAAATGATCTGGAGAAGGAAATGGTGAATCACTCTGGCATTTTTGTCAAAAAAAAGCCCAAATGGGTTCATGATGAATTATGATGATTTATATGACTGAACAAGAATAAAAAGGGAACTCAGAGACAACCTCTTCAATTTTATATATGAGGAAATTGAGTCCCAAGGAGAATTTGTCAAAAATCATATAGTCAATAAGTAATAGAAACAGAATTTTTACACAGGTGATCAGAATCTGGAGCCAGTACTCTTTCTACTATATCAAACTGCCTCTGCCATGTACTAAATAGGAAGAAAAGGGTTCCAGGTTGCCACATCTCTTCCTTTTTTGTCTTAATGTCCATAAATGATTAGGCATGTTCTTTTTGAACATCATCAGTGTCTTTCTTCCTTAAATTAAAAAAAAAAACTGCTATAGGGCATAATGTGAAATAAGGAATGAATGGGAGCTTGGAACTAGATTGTGGAGAGACTTGAAAAGCAGGACAAGAAATAATTTATCATTTTTGAGCAGGTTAGTTAGCCTTGTCAGATGTGCTCATTAGGAAGGTTTTTGCTTTTTATTTGTTTGTTTGTTTGCTTTTGTCAGAAGAAAAAAAAGTCCTCACAAGAATATCTAGAGCTGATGGTTATTACAAGCAGGTTGAAACTTTTAACACAACTCTGCAATTCTTCCTTTCTGAAAGAGACTCTTGTATCTGTGCTTTTAAAAGTCCAGGACTTCTTCATTTTTGTCATCAAGTATGACCTAGTTCTTCACCCATTTCATGGTATACTGTAGGGGTTCAACAAATGCTTGTTGATTAATTGATGGAATGACTGCAATTGGAAATTACTGAGTGTAAATCTCAGAGTCTATTTGAGTCTTCCTCCACGCTTCCATATAATAATAGTAATGATGATAATGATGATGATTAATGATGATGATAACTAAAATTTAAATTGCTCATTTGTAAAATTTTTTTTACATATTTTTTGATCCCTGAAATAACTCTGAAAAGTAGAGCTATTATTATCTTCATTTTATAGATGAGGAAAATAAGGATGAGAGATTAAGTGACTTGCTCAGGTACACACAGCTATTAAATGTTTGAGGTGGGATTTAAGTTCAGGCCTTTCTGACTCCAAGTCTGTCAATTTGTACATTAATCTAAATCTCTTTTATCTCATATTTTTCCTAAATATACTTGGAGGAGTCATAAAAAAAATACTAGATCTGGAAGGAATCTTAGAGGTCAGTTAGCTCAGCCCCTGATAGGTCTTAGAGTAGTGGAAAGAACACCAGATCTAGACTCCCTTACTTTACTATCTGTGTGACCTTGGTCTGATAATTAACTTCTTTTGGCCTTAAATTTCCTCTTCTGCATAATGAGGGGATTGAACTCAATAGATGACTGATAAGGATGAGTCCAAAGATCTAGGATTCCATGAGAATTAAAAAAAACTTAAATGAATGTCTTACTGTCATATGGCTGTGTAGCAGTACCAGAATTTGTATCCAGCTCTCCCAACTCCAAAAACAGTGCTCTTTTCATTCTTTCAAACTATCTCTTATTAGTATTTACTTCCTCCTAGAGATCTGGAGTTAGAAATGTGAGTATGGGCTAGGAAAAGATGGTTGTTCAGGTAAATATCAAGACACCCCACCTCATCTGAGTTTTAGAACAGGCTTAGGTCACCTAGTTCATTCCCATAGATGTATCACCCGTTCCCAGTATGCACTTCAGATAAAACAGAAGGGTCCTGTAAGGTGGCAAGCTGTTACTTGCTCATTCCCCCAAGAAAACCCTTTTCACCAACAATTACCACACCATCATAAACACTGAAGAGAGACATGATGTAAAAATGAAATTACTAAAAACATTTTTGGACTAACACTTGGCTTTATATAAACTCACAGACAATCCTATAAGGCACTCAAGCAGATTATAGGTTTGAGCAAAGCTGGAAAATTGCTGCTATTATATTGTTATTATTAACACCTTGTAATTAGCCCTGAGGAATCCCAAAGTTCTCTTTCGTGATTTGGCTTTAATGAAGGGAAATTGCTACCTTGGTGAGTTGGATGGCGCCCGCTCTGATTAACCTTAAGTATATAGGACTATTATTTTGAAAATGTTTGCTGTCATGTGAATATTAGCATTACATACAACTGGAAGGGTGGTTGTGTGGGGGGGTGGTTGTGAAAGAAAAAAGCCATTTTTTCTAGGGGAGGATGAGTCACAGGCTGACTTCAGTTCTGGTCATTGCTTCAAAGATCAAGAATGGGAGACTTGTTAGCTTGCCACCATTCTGGGCCAACAGACTCACCGGGATTCACTGGTGGGGGCAAAGGCTGCCAACCATCTTACCTGATGATTGCAGGAACTGGGAGATGATAATTGTATGCAGCAAAATGTTTATTCTCATTGGAAGAGTGGTCTCATGGCAATGAGATCATGGGAGGGGGGTTTACACTTTGTGCCATAAAGACCATTTATTTGCCTTCTCCAGAGTACTCTGTTGCTCTTACAAGCTTGCTCCCTTCTCCAGAGAAATGAAGCCAACATTAATAACAGATCCTTCCATCCATCTCTCAACCTCCCCTCCCACATACTGGACAGTCTGCTTTCATTACCCTCTCTGGGAAAACCATACATTAAAGCAAACTTGTTTGATCTTATCTGTAATTAATTTGTATTTTGATAATAGAGAGGAGGAATTTTTACATGTGATGACTTACCTGTTCATTATTTTCTCTCTTTTGAACTCCTGTGACCGCTGAAGAGCTCAAGCTGGAGCATGGCTGATTATGACATATCTCTCCACCCACCTTTTCAGGAAGGTAGAAGGTGTTGTCTCTCATACTTAGACTAATTGCTTTAAATAATGACTTTGTGCAAAATTAGTCATACATAATTGAAAAATTCTATAGATGAATACCAAAGTAACCTGAGATGATCAGTTTACATAGGAGTTGGGAGCACACCTCCTTGGCTTAGGCCATTTTTGCAGCCTGTCTGGTCATTTGCCCCTGGCACTTCAGATGAGTCTGCTCACTTTTCACCAGCTGAAGGTGAAAAGGCCTATTTGTCACTGAGAGGAGTATTATGCAACATCTCACCTGGGAAAAAACACCAAAAGTACTGGGCTAACTAAGTTTCTTCTGTGTCAGACAAATGGCCCCTTGAAATCAGGGATTTCATGAAACTTGACATGACCTGAGTTTCTGTAATTACACACATTATGAGTTGAATATAATTTTCATTGAATTGAGAACTGAAATAGATTTTAGAGATCTTTTGCAGAGAAGGAACCTGAGATATTCAGAAGAGGTGAGTGGCTACCTCAATGTCACTCAACTAAGCAAAGAATCAATCCAGGACCCATTTTCTAATTCTCTGGTTCTGGAGTCAGTGAGTAAGCCTCTTCACTTTTCTAATGGAGCTATTGATCTACAGTCAAGAGAAAGTGAAGAAGGCCCAACTCATTGGGTAATTTTACGAAACTTGACAAATAATGGAAAAATTCATATGAGCTGGGCAATGTGGATGGGTGGCAATCTGAATTGTTAGAGGAAACATCTAGCTTATTGAGCATTAGTATTCATATTAGTGTATTTGAGTATATAATCTGAAATACTACAAAGAATGATCTAAGCTCCAGTTGTCTATTATAAAAATTAATGTTGAAAATTAAAAATAATTGAATGTCATTTGCATTGAAAAGAACCGACAAAGGGAAATATCTATAGTATAATTTTATTTTGTGCACATGGACATGCACATCTATTTATGTCTAATGGTAACTCTCTAGAGAGGGAAGAAAAAAATTACATGAAAATTTTGTTGTATATTTTAAAGGAATAGCAAGTTGTGCATAGCAGATTTAAATTTCATTTACAATTGTCTTTTTTTTACTATACTATGGCCTGAAAATGTTTTTTTATTTATGAAATTTTTAAAAGTTGGTTTGAAACCTAAGTAACTAGGAATTCTTCTAGGTTGTTGTCAGAAAATGAATAGCTGAGTGGTTTACCCATCAATTAGAAAAAGAGTAGATTCTGCCTTTAACAGGTCTCCTGCCTCATTTGTGACTATAGGCAAATCATTTAATCTGTCTGACTCCATTTCTTTAGTGGATAATGGGATAATAAGACTTTCCACCTACTTATCTCTTAGTGTCATATGAGAATTAATGAGTTAATGTTTATAAAGCACTCTGAATTCTCCTCATGAAAGCTTCTTCAGAAGAATTTTATTAACATATTCATTCATCTTATAATTTGTGGGGTGTGTGTGTGTGTGTGTGTGTGTGTGTGTGTGTGTGTGTGTGAAAGAGAGAGAGAGAGAGAGAGAGAGAGAGAGAGAGAGAGAGAGAGAGAGAGAGAGAGAGAGAGAGAGCTGTAGTAACAGAAACAAATACATACTTAAAATATAGAATCAAATGAACAAATTTGAAGGAACCATAGTGATCACCAAGCTCAAATGCCTCTTTTTTACTGAACAGAAGACTGAGGGTCAGAGAGATTCTAATCTGGATCAAAATCAGAAAATTTAAGCTCCATTTAAGTTTTTTTAGGCAAATGTATCAGGTAGGATATTTAAAAGATTAGGTATGAGGAGGTTACTTTATAACAGGGGAAGTATGAAACCAAGTCTTTGTTTTCTGGCTGGAAAACAATCAGGGCTTTTTGTATAAATGCTTTTAAATGGGTTTCTGTTTCTCACAAATTCCTCCACTATGTTGAAGATGGGGATCCTCTCAATTCCTCACAACAAAGGTCTACTACTTAATTTCAGAATTGTGACTTTAAACAAAACATTTGTTATGCAAACAGCAACAGTTAGTTCTTTATTATAACTTCTTACCCTTTCAAATTGAAAGGATTTTAATTTATTATTTCTCTACCTCCTTCATTGCCTCAGCATTTGAGCATAGATATCATTTATATCAAATCAAAATGAGGTAGCACAGTAAGAGAGCACGACCTAAAATTAGGAAGATGAGTTCAAATGTGATCTCAGACAAAAGTTCAAATCTAGCCTCATAGGTTTACATATGGCCCTGGGAAAATCAGCCTCTATGTATCAGTTTCTTCAACTATAAAAATGAGGATAATAATCACACCTACTTGACAGAGTTGTATATTTCTAAAACATTATATATGTATGTATATATATATATATATATATATATATAAAACTACTATCTAACCTGACAGAGAAGAAGGCAGGCATAATAATAATTATTAAAGACATTTTTTAGTATTTACTATGTATTATGCCACTGTCATAGGCACTGGGAGTTCATAGAAAATATGAAATAATTTTGAGGGAGTTTATATTTTTTCTGGGAGAATTAAACACTTAAACATACAAATTACAAGATAATTTAAGGAGGCAAAGGGTACTAGGTGAATGGGAAGTGGGTATGGGTCAGAAAAGCCTTCTTTTAGGAGGTGACACTTCAAGAAAATTAAAGAGACTAAGAAACTTAAATAAAAATAAAAAACTTACATACTTGATGTGTAATCACTCAGGCCAGATATAGAATGCCAAGTTCAAGGGACATTGAATAGTACAATTTAACTAAAGTATAAAATGCAGGAAGGGGAAGAATATATTAGTATGGAAAGGTAGATCAGAGGCACACTATGAAAGACTAAATTCTAAATGACATATTTGAATGTTACCCTACAGGCAATAGGGAATGATACAATCTTCTTCACCAGCAGTGGCATGGTCAGATTCATGTTTCAGAAAGGTTATTTTGGGAGCTGAATGGAGGATGGATTAGAGAAAGAGTAAGGTTGAGGCAGGAAGATTACTCAGGAGGCTGCTATAATAAGCTACATAAGAAAGGATAAGAGTAGTTTCAATATGAATGGGGGATTCCTATCTTTGGCTCCTTCACTTATGAAATAAGAGAATTGAACTAAATGATCTCTGAGCACTTTCTCACCTCTAAAATTCTGTGATCCTAATTTGGTGCCCAGAAATTTAGTACTGTGATGTTGTTTATTGAATAGTACTTTAGTAACTGCATTCAGAAACACATTAAGATTAAATTTACAGGGAGGCAGTTAAATCAAATAAAATAGAAATGTCTTATTAGGATGTAAGTTTATTGAGGGGATTAGATTCACTGAGTTGTTCCATAGAGTTCATTTAAATTTTCTAAATGACTTATTTATTTAACAATTAAATCATAATAATAACTAACATTTATACAGCACTTAGAAGATTTTGCAATATGATATATATGTGTGTATATTCTAATCTGATCCTCACAAAAGGCTTCTGAAGTAGGTGCTATTATTTTCCCCATTTTAAGGATGAGGAAACTAAGGTTTAGAGAGTCGTCAAGATGAAATCATCATAAAGAAAATGTTTTCTCCAGGAAGGCAGATTACCTCTTTTGGAACATAATATTGTAAAAAAAAATCAGTAAATATGAAATGTTAACATCATTCAATGTTACCTTCAAAGGATAATACAGAAACACAATTCTATAGAGCATCTTAGAAATGACTCAGTTCTGTTCAAAAGAAAAATCATATTGTATTGATGCTTTGAAGAAGGTGTTCTTCTTATGTAGGACAGCTGAATATTCCCTTGGGGATTTTGAAAGTAAATATGCTGAGTAAATAAATTTACCAAAATACTACCCTGACATAAAATATTTTCCATCAGAAGGATATTAAACTTGGAAACAAAAGACGTGAATTTGATTCTTGGTTCTGCAGCGGCTTTGTGGGTAATGTTGAGTCAGTCACTTAGCCCTATTTGAGTTTTAGTTTGCTTATTCATCAAGTGAGGATAATAATTCTTACCTACCTAACCTGAATTATGATTGTGAAGTGTTAATAAGTGCAAAATGCTCTTTAATCTGAGAAGCACTATAAAATCTTGAGTTATTATTAGTAGTAGACATGGGATCTTAAAAAAGAAGTATTGACTATTCAAGCTCTGTGGTTGCTTCCTGGAGGTTCCTTCCCACCTGCACCCCCAGGGAACCTTAATCTGTACTTGAGTAATGTTATCTTGTTGATGGCATCCAAAAACAGCCTAGATGCAAGACAATGTGACTTAGATTGGCACCCAGAATACATTTGAAGGTGTCAGGCATGTTAATTAATTAGCTAATTAATTAATTTGGTTGGTGTTTTATTCAGTGCTTAGTACATGGAACATATTGTATTAGCCACACAGAGATAAAATGAAAATTCTGCCCTCTGAGACTCAATTTTTCACATGTCAAGAACACTTTGCTGGTTCTCCAATTTTATGATATATTTAATTCTGACACTAGTAGTAAGACTGGAAAATAATAAGAAAAACTCACATTTACATTGCATTTTGTATCATTTCACTGAGGCCATACAACAACCTTGACAAGAAGCTATAGGTATTATTATCCCAGTCTTACAGATGAGGAAGTTCAGGCTTCATTACTATCAGAGATAGAATTTGAATCTAGGGTTTTTTCCCTCCTAATTCCAAGTCTAATAAATTATTCATTGTATCACATAAACTACTAATATACTTATGTAGCATTTTATATAAATATTTTCCTTTTGATTCTCACAATAGCCCTATCAGATAGTGCTATTATCATCTACAATTTGATGCAGCTATTATTATCTCCAATCAGTTTGCATAGTTGATAGAGAGCTGGGCTTGGGATCAAGAAGGTTCATATTTCTGAGTTCAAATATAGCGTTAGACACTTACTAGCTGTATGACTCTGGGCAAATCACTTTACCCTTTTTACTCAGTTTCATCATGTAAAAAGAGCTAGAGAGGGAAATGGCAAATCATTACACTATGTTTGCCAAGAAAATTACACATGGGATCTTAAAGTGTTGGACAGGATAGAACAACAACAAAACAATTTGCAGTTTACACATGAAACTGAAGAGTGACTTGCTTAGGTTCACATAGCTAATAAATGTTTGAGGCAGATGCTAACTATACGAAGACAAAAACCAAAATTCTTGTTCTCAAGGAATTTACAATCTACTGGGAGAAGGGAAGGATATATGTCATTTTTTACATAACAAACTAAAGGTAATTAAGGATGGAGAGAACACCAAAGAGTGATGGGGCAAGAATGAGGAAGTAGACTTCTGGATTGAGAATATATGAATTGGTTCCCCAAAACTTTTGTGGAACACAGTGTGTGTAAAGAACTGTGAGGTAGGAGATTCCATATCAAATCTGATTTGGCAAAATCCTAAGGTATGTGGAGAAAAATAACAAAATAGAGCTCAATATATCAATTGAATCCACACCAAAAGGGATCTTAGATACCAGGTTGAGAAATTTGGTTTATTTGTTTTGTTTTTGTTTATTTGTTTTACTTTAAAAACAATAGAAAATCACTGAAAGCACTTGTTCCCCACTTCTGCTGGTTACATGGGCCTTTTATGAAGTCTTTTGCACCCCTTCTTGAACACAAACTATCATTCCCATTCATGCCCACCATGCTTCTTTCCATTGTCCTTTGGATCACTTATAATTTTTATTTCCCTGAGTTGATCCATGATTCACACCTATATAGCTATACACATTCTGAGAATACTGTGGCAAGAAAGTTGGTCTTTGGGGACAATGATTAGTTTTGGATTATTTAAAGAATTGATCAGTTTCCCAAATCAATTCATCCCACTCTTCTACTGAAATCTTAATCCTAATGTTTGTTTGCATATCTATAGTGGCTACCCAGGGTATGTAATAATAAGACATTCAGAGGGCTGCCTTCTGACTTTATATTGCATACAATATGTATTCCTCATCAACATTGTTTTTCCTTCTTGGATGGTTTGAAATGATCATAGATCTCATCCAGGACTTGAAAAATCAGAATAATGTCATTCTTGAACAGGAGAAACTAGAGAGCCATTGTGAGATACAAAGTGAGACATCCTTCAAGACAGTGGGTCAGCACATACCATTCTCATTTAATTTTCTATTTTAAAATAGTTTAGAATTTGTATTTTTCAATTAACACACATTATAAAAGTTAATCTATCCATCTTCCCACCCCATTGAATAAACTTTAAAAAATGGAAAATCCCCTTAATTTGTAGCTTTATAATCCAGCAAAACAAATTTCCTTATTATCCATGTGCAAAAATATACATCTATTTCTACATTTTAAATATGTCACTTCTCTGTCAGAAGGTAAATAGAACATTTCCCCCCTTATTTTAGACTCCTGGTTTATCATTGTGTTTATTAGAGTTCTATAACTCTCACAAATTTATTCTTCTATCATTTTATAAATTGTTCTACTTTTACTCACTTCATGCTGTATCAATTTGAAGAGCTCCTCCCAGTTTCCCCTGAGATTTTTTTATAATTTCTTGACATGATAAAATTTAATCACATTAACATACCATAAGTTGCTTAGATATTCCTCAAGAGAAGGATACCTCTTTAGTTTCCAATTAGGGGCTAACAAAAAAGAGAAGATATAATTATTTTTAAAGATATATATCCTTTTGTTCTTTCTTTGGTTTATTAATGTGAAAGGCTTAGCAGTGATATATGTAGCTGGACCAAAGGGTATGGAAAGTATGATTACTTCCTGTTCATTGTTCCAAATTGATTTCCAGAATGACCAGACTACTACACAACTCTACCACCACTAAAGCACTAATGCCTGTTTCTCACAGCCCCTCCAACATTTGTCATTTTTCTCTTTTGTTCTTCTGTTTCATTATTTGGTATTTATTGATATTCAGTGAACACACCATACCAAAGATTAAATATAAATAAGTTCTTCCATTACCACAATATCAATTCAACTTGGTGTTCAAATAATTCCCAAATTTACAAAAGACACTGAAGGCCCAACTGCACATTTTGTGCTGTTGCAACCTGTTCATCTCTTAAAGTCGTGTGGTTAACATGAAATTTTTCAGTGCAGTTTAGAGATTGACAAAACAAGCTTCAGGAAAATGGCAGTAAAATGTCTTGCTGTTCACTCTCCATGGGATTTTGGAGTTAGAAGGGACCTTAATAATTATCTAGTGCAATTCTTTCTTTTTTCAGATAATGACACTAAGACAAAGAAAGGTCATAGATTGTTAGATCATAAATCTGAACCCAGAAGGGACTTAACTCTGAGGTCACCTCATTCAACCCATTACTTTTGCAGATAATGAAACAAGCTGAGGAAAACTAGCAGTCTTGCCTAAGGTTCCACTAGGATGAAATAGCAGAAACAAGATCTGGAATTTTCTGGATGTTCTGATTCCCTATGTAGTACTCTTTTCACAATACCATAGCATAACTAAAGCATTCAATTAATCTATTGATCATTAAATATTTATTAAATGTTTTCTGTATATCGGTTGAGTATGAAGCTATTCTTTTGCCAGGTAAGTACAAACTTCAGGGACTCTGTGACAGAGGTACAGGTAATATTTTATAGGGGATTGATTAATTAAATTAAACAACTAGTCAATTCATTCAAAGCCCCCAACAATCTTGCTTTAATCTACCTATCTAGCTATATCACACATCACTTTCCTCCCTTATATATAATTCATACCAGTCTAGCTTATCTGTACTATTTGCTTTTACCCAAACTTATCCTATGTTCACCTACCTCTATGCTTTTGTTTAAACTGTTCCCTATGCTTGATTTCTCCTTCCCCCTCATCAGATGAGACCATAGAGTCCTTTGATATCTTCTTATGTATTTCTCATTCTTATTTGTGTACTTTCTTAGGACCAGGTCAGCTACCTGTCTTCAGAGTTTTAGGCTACTCTGAGTGGTTTATGAGTCTCTTTTCCCCACTGACATCAACTTGAGCCTATACTAGCTTTTGTTTTCTCATTTGTTAGGAGGTACTCACTGACACCCCACTTCCATTTAACCACTTAACATCAAGCAGCTGTTACAAAGGAATATTTACTTCAAAGATACAGCAAGAAGAAATATACCAGTTTTCCCCAATACCTTAAGGTTATTCTCTTCCCCAGACCATTTTAGTTTCTGGGTGAATCATTTCAAAGCTTAACTCAATTGCTATATAACAAGAATTCCATTACATTCATGTCCAGTTGTGGCTTGACAGCTGGATGATTCCTTCTACAGGTTTGGAGCATTTACTTTTGTTCTTGAAACTCCTTGGGCCACTGATACTGAGCAGGCTACAACATCCAGCCTGGATTTCTGTGACTTGTTTTCCTGTGATTGGGCATTCTTCTCCTATGAATGAGGGGATAATGAACAAAAAGGGCAGAGTCCATTTCTCAAGGACAATATGGTTTCAGAGGGAGAAATCCCTAAGGCTCTTCCTTTTAACAAGGATCTTATGGTTATTGACCCATTCCCTCACCCAAATGTAAATGAAACAAAGAGAAAAAGGCAAAGCTGATATGAGTTCCTTTGAAGACACTAACATTTCTGACTATACAGACTATAAAAGAAGTATCTCCACAATCACATGGTTCACCTACCAGATCCTGATAGAGAAGGTTTAGGAATGTTCCAGTCTTTCCAAGGTGCTTTCATCAGCACAATCATCCCAGGAGAAATTCTCTAGTATCCTCCATGGATGCAATTTCATAAGCTGAATAAACTAATGAGGGCTGTAAATGTGCTAGATGTTTATTATATTTGTAGTTTGTTTATCTGCATACATGTCTTATTGAGATGAAGTGTGGTAGAGAGAAAAGACCAGTAGTCTTACAGTCTGGAGAAACTTGTGTTCATATCTCTACTTCTGACACATAATTATGTTGCCATGAGCAAGCACTCTGAACCTCATTTTCCTTATCTGTATAATGGGACTAATCATATCTGCAGTATCTGCCTCATAGGACTATTTATTGTAGAGTTCAAATGAGATAGCATATATAAATCCCCTTGTAAACATTGTAAATATCCACTGTTTTCGCACAAGATTCTAATCTTCTTGAGGAAAGGAACCCCATTCTTCTTTATCTCTGTATCTCCCTAGGGCCTATAACAATAAACATAATTATTTCAATCTGTCCCTTAAGGATTCCTGATTTCATTCTTGTGGAAACTCACTATTTTCATGGGATGATAACTTCTTTAAGTCTTAGAAGATGAATTCATGAATATCTGTGATGAAAAAATTCCACCTTCTGGAAGGTGGTGGGCTGCCTTGCACTTTGCTACATGTTCTTTCACAACAGACAACACATTTAAAGAAGGTGACACAGTCTTTTCAGCTTTAGTAAGATTTTTCAGAGTTTTTCTTTTATTGTACAAAACAGGTGGGGGCCATCTTCACACCTCAAAGAGATATCAGTAAGTCTAGATAGGCATAGTAGGACAGAGAATACCTATAGCTTGGGGTGGGCTGGGGTTTGCAGATAATTCTTGGAAGGTGTGGTACATTTCCACCCTCCACACACTAAGCCTCCCTATCTCTCCAATTCTGTCAAAAGTTATCAGAAAGGCAATGTTATGTGGAAAGAGCTCTGGACCTTACAACAGGGATTCAGGATCAAATTTGAATTTTGACTCTTGGTAGGTATGGCTTTAAACTAATACGTTTATAATGTTTATCTCTTCATCTGCTAGGCCATGCTGCCTTTCTATATATATATATGTATGTACTGTGTCTGTAGTTTCATAGTTGCCTCTAACAAAACTATATATAGAATATGGGAGATAGTGTGGTACAAGGGGGAGTACACTGGATTTGGAGTCAGAAAACCTACATTTGGACTAAATGGCTCTGGTACATCTGCTAAAGTGCTAGTCCTGGAGTCAAGAAGACTCCTCTTCCTGAGTTCGTCTGACCTCAGATCCTTATTAAGCTATATGACTCTGGGCAAATAACTTATTCCTGTTTGCCTCAGTTTCCTCATTTGTAAAATGAGCTGGAGAAGGAAATGACAAGCCACTCCAGTATATTTTCCAAAAAAAATCCTGAATGGGGTCATGTAGAGTTAGACATGAAAGAAAGGAAATATCTTCTAGCTCCAAAGCTAGCATTCTACTACAGTATTCTTTTCTTCTTCTTTTGATCTGTGATTTGATTGGTGTAGAGCCTGTGGGCCACATGCGGCCCGCTGAGGACCTGCTGGGTTATGGCAAATGGGCTGAGGGGCTGAGACAGAGTGTGAGTTTTTATTTTTACTATAGTCCAGCCCTTCAACAGTTTGAGGGACAGTGAATTGGCCCCCTATTTAAAAAGTTTGAGGACCATTGGTGTAGAGAATTCCTAGGGAGTAAACTTTCTTTACCAAGGCAGATCTGTACAGTCTCTGCATAGTCTCCAAGAGAATAGCTGAGGGACAGCCAGAAATTAAAGCATAGCATGTTATGAATGGTAGCATAGCCAAAATATGTGTTTGGAGAAAGGGAGGACTCAAATCTAGATCTTTCTATTGTATGAATAAGTGAATGAGACTTGATCTAACTGAGGTATAGTGCTGTCTCATGCCAATTCTTCACATGAGCTCACTGCAGTTTATAAAGAAATCCTGGCTTGTTCCAAGAAGACTCCTGATTGGCTGTGTGAGTTCTAGCAGGGAAGCCATGAGGTCAGCAACATGGTGTTATCATCACTTACTTCAAATAAGATTCTGGCAAGAAGTACACTGACAAGCAAATCTTAAAATAGACACTCCAGGATTGCCTTCAAAAGTTTGGATTTTTAAAGCCATTAGCACATCCACTCATTATTTATATTAACTCTGTATTAAAGTTCACTGTCTTTGAGCTGATGTCTTTATAGAGGTTACAAAAGTATTTTTTAAAAAGTCATTAGGCTTTCCATGCTTATAATTGTCCCTCACTAGCAGTGTTACTATTGTAAATAAATTTATAATAGGCTATTCCAGGAATGAAAAGGTGTACCTCTCACTGAAATGGATTTGCCTATAAAGTAAATAGGCAGAAGTGGTAAAGTCAGGGAAAGGTGAGTTTTATTTGGAGATGAGTTATATGAGTGATGACAGATGGGAGGGGTGGCCATAGAGGACAAGATCTCCCTTGTTTTTTCTTTTCTTTTTTTTTTTTTTGTATTGGAGATTATGAGTCATGAGGGACAAATTCAGAGAGAAAGGCTGGAGGATTACTAGAGGAAAGAGCCTGGTGACTGATTGCCTCTAGGTCAGCAGCTGGTTAAAACTTTGAAGCAGAGACTTTATAATGAGGAAAGCTGTCTCATTGCCTTGTGCATAGTAAGCTAACCAGAAAGGATTGTTTGATAGATTTTAAGAGGAACTGAGCTGCCTCAAGGTACAAGGTAGCAGGTGAGTTCTTAGAGATTTTTGAAGCAAAAGGTTAGATAAGCAGCAGTTTAGATAAGCATTTGCTTGGATATTTTAAATGGGATTCAGGCTCAGGTGTGGCTTGACTCAGAGAACTCTAATTTAGTGGGAAAGAACCTTAGAGTACATCAATTCAGTGCCTAAATTTTATATAATAATAATAACCATCATCATAATTAAAAGATCAGACCAGAGAAATCAAATAGCTTGTCCATATTCAATGACTTGGAAGAGACTTCAAATGCAAGGCTTCTGATTCCCAAGCTCTTTCAGCTTTGCAATTCTGCCTCTCTATGCTCAGCATAGTGCCTGGCACATAGTAGAGTGTTAATCAATGCTTGTTAATTGATTGAGATATCCAATCATCTTCATTTAGCAAACGTTCTTCATTTTTCTTAGTTGCATCCAAAAATTCATTGTTATAATGAAACCAAAGAACATGGCCTTCTTTACTTTTTAAAGAACGACAGATTAAAGAATAGGCATTCTTCTTCAGAGAAGTGCCTTCAAATGGTGCTTCCCTGTGTGAAAAGTGATGGGTGACAAAGTGATGGTGGTGGTGGTGGTGAGGGAGATGGGAGTTACACTAGAGCTCATTGTATCCCTGAAGGATGATTGATTTGAGGAAAATGGAGGAGTGGGTGGAAAAAAGGAGGGACCTGATTGTACCTTGTAACTTTCTGAATCTCAGTTTTTATGTTTGTAATTTCAGAGGGAACTAGACCTTCAATTTTATCAGTGAAAGGAGCCCTTGTAATATGTTGAATATGGAAATACGTTTATAAGGATTACACATATTTAACCTATATTGGACAAAGGAGAGAGGGACAAAGAGGAAGGAAGAAGAAAAATTTGGTTTTGCAAAGGTGAATGTTGAAAATTTTCTTTATATGTATTTGAAAAAATAAAAATCTATCAAAAAGCCCCCCTCCCTTGGGGGAAGCTAGGTGGCACAGTGCATAGAGCACCAGCCCTAAATTCAGGAGGACCTGAGTTCAAATCTGATCTCAGACACTTAACACTTCCTAGCTGTGTGACCCTGGGCAAGTCACTTAACCCCAGCCTCAGGAAAAAAAAAAAGCCCCCCTCCCCTCAAAAAAAGAAAAAAAAAGGAAAGAGTGCTTGGTGAGGAACTCCCTCCAGTAACATGGATCAGAACCTTTTTAGCTTCTTAGTTTCAGAGAATGGTCTGGGAACAGAGAGGTTGTGACTTGCTTAGAGTCAAGAGCCAGTAATCATCTGAAGTCAGTCTTGAGTGGAGAACTTCCTGACTACAAGGCTAACCTTCTATCTTCTATTTTATCCTGCATAATACCCACTTCTCAGATTTATTGGGGATACCACTGATCTGTTTTTAATATTTGTAAAATATTTCTATTGTGATCTCAACCATTCCTGGATATTCAATGATAATCTCAACTAATGGCTCCCAAATCCATCTCTTCTTAATTTTTCCTGGTATATTTTATCTGAATTTCTTCTCCATTTTTCTCATTGTACCTTGCATTATACTTACATAGTGGACAGTGCTGAATTTCCAGTTAAAAGACCTGGCTTCAAACCTAGCCTGTTACTGAGAATTTATGCAAATTATGTAACTTCTGTAAGTTGCAGTTTCTTGATTTAGGAAGTAAAGGAGTTGGCCTAGATTCTCTCTAAGTTCCTTACAACTCTAAATCTTTGAATTTATGAGCCTGTATCATGTCCTTCTATTGGACTGTAAGATAGTTGAGAGTAGAGACTATGTTATGTTTAGTATGAAGTATCTAACACATATTGGGTACTTCATAAATGCTTATTGAATTTGTTGAATGCGTATCTCCAAACTCTCTTTTGAGCTTTTGTCTTCTTTCAACATATTTCTAGAAGCTCTGGACATCTTACTTGAATGTTCCCAGGTCCTCAAGCCCAATATATTCCAAAATGGATTCATTATTTTCCCTCTAAAGTCTGTTCCTCCCTCTTACTTCTGATGGCAGCCTCTTACTCTAGTTATTCAAAATATGAAAACTTTGAGTCATCTTGAATTTTATGTTCTCCTTTATCCTCAGGTTCAATTATGTGCAATCTTGTCAATTGTATGTCTTCAGTATCTTTTGAATCTATCTCCTCTCTCCCAATCATCATTCTGGCTTAGGACCTTATTACATTTTTCCTGTTCTATCATAATGGCCTCCAGTCTTTCTTCTCCATAATCTGTTCTTCATCTAGCTGCCAAAAAAGTCTTTAAAAAATCTATGTAAATACATTTAGCAAGAATTGTCTAACATGAACACTTCAACATACAAAAGACAACAGCTGAAGAAAACTATATGAAACTATAGACTCCTGTAAGTTTGTTTTTTGTTGAAAGGGTTAAACATTAAATCTATCATTTCATTGATACCAGGATTTTGTAGGTAAGGAAAATGCCTCTACTAATGCAAATGGACACTTTTGTTGGAATTTATAATTTTAGAAGATTGTCTGGAGTGCTAAAAGATTAAGCGAAGTTCCCAGAGTCATACTTCAAGTATGTGTAGCTTATGGGACTTGAATGCAGGCCCAAATCTTTTCTGTGTATCCCCATAGCCAACTAAATATATTATATATGTATATATATATATATATATACATATATATACACACATATATATGTATGTATTTATACTTATATATATACATACATAATCTCTCTAATGTGTTAATCAAGACTTCCTATAAGCTAATTCTAATATATCATTTTACTTAGTAACAGTCAAATTGGATTACCTGATAACTTCTCTCCTACTTCAATGTATTTTCCCATGCTTTAAATGAATATCTCTTTTCATTTTCTGAAATATGTTGAAATCTTCCCTTTCTTTCAAGACTCAGTTCATTTGCCACCTTCTACATGAAATCTTCCTTGTGCTGTTGTGTAGAAATGACACCTGCCTTCTAGAGGCAGCTGTGCATAGTGGATAGTGAAAGCAAGTCTTTTATATGTCAGCTATGTTTTACAAATATGAAGTATTTTAAGTACCCCCAACTTCTCCTTGAAACAAAGGCTCTTCTTTTTAATATTAATGTTCTATCAGTGTTGTATGCTTTGTGACTCATAGAACACTACAGCCTCTAAGGAATTCATGATGAATATCACCCAAAGGGTAATGATGAGGCACAGGGTGGGTGTGAGCAGGCTGTAGCACATTACAAACAAGGAATTAATTACAAATAAGAAATGGAGTAATTGATGTCATCAAAAGTAATCTACAATCAAAAAAAGAAGAGCAACTGGTCTCAAGATGAAAGTGAGGATAAGCAATGGAGCGTCCATGGGTTCCACTGGCATCCTTGATATGTCCATGGAAATTGAGCAGGATATCCAGCTTATTGGATAAAAGAAACTCCTGAATTTATGGGAAAACTTGAACAAGAATCAAGCAGGGTAAAAAGGCAGGGAGGAGTAGAGATCTGCATCATTGAAGATATTTAATTCCCATTGAAGAGATTACAAACTGGAATGTTTGAGTGATTATTTCATAGAGTTGTTATGAGGCTTGGATGAAATAATGTATGTGAAGTATTTTGTAAATTTTATTGTGCTATATAAATGTCAGTTGTTATTATTATTATTTGTAATAGCGGTATTACAGCCCAGAGAATAGAATGTTGGTTTAGAATCAGGACAATCTGGTTTCAAATTCCATCTCTGACACTTAACTAAGCTATATAACCTTGGGCAAATTATTTAATATTTCTGGATCTCAAATGATTCCCTAGAACTTCTCTAGTCAGTCATACAGCTTTAGGTTAGTTGGAACATAAACTAGTGTATGTGGAGTAGAAGGAGGGTTCCTAAAAAGTAAGTTGCCTGGGGTGGAGGTCAGCTCGATAGTGCAGTGGATAGAACACAGGTCCTAGAGTCAAGAGTACTTGAGTTCAAATCCAGCTCCAGTCACTTAACCCTTTTTAATTCTAAGTCCCTTTCCTGGACAAGTTACTTAACTCTAATTATCTCTCAAGAAAAAAAAGGGCACAGATGTTTCCAAACTTTTAAAAGTCCATAATACAATATATGTAACACAAGACCTCACAGTATAATACAACTATTAAATGATTACACTGAACCAAACACAATGCCAGGTGCTATAGGAGAGGAAAAAAAAAGTTAAGTAAGAAGTAGACCCTCTAGAAACTTACTTGCTAATAGATCAATTAGAACCATTTAAGAAAAAAGTTTGGTAGTCAGTCTAATTTACTGGCTATAGTTCTGGGTTCAAGCTTTGATTCTAGAATTTACTCTCTGTGTGACCTTGAACAAGAAATTTCACATTTCTGGGTCTGTTTCTTCATATAAAAATAGAGTGCTTATGATTCATATGATGTCCTTTAATTGTAGATCCTGCATTGAAAAAAAAGACCTTTGGAATATATTCAAATGTTCCTATGCCGATGGTGTTACAATGCCTACTAGCTCTTCAATGATTTCTCTGAATCTAAGTTTACTTATTTGTATAATGAGGGGGTGGTCAGATTAGGAGACCTCTGAATCCCTCCCAAACCTAAATCTCATGGATTTATGGAGAAATCTTAAACATACCTATTGAGTTGTTATTTCTGTTGTTTTCTGTAGAAATGGATCATGAGAAGTATTTTTCTTACGTTTCTTCTTTGTCCCCTCCCTCAAAACTCTTATCTCATTTAGTCATCCATTAGTTTAATAATAATAACAGGAGTTACATCTCCTGTTCCCCCCCAAAATACACATGCTAGTCATCCATCTCCTCTCTGTTCCATGCTTCATTGTTTGTATTTTTGGTCAAATACTTGGAAAAGTGAGTGAGAAAATGTAAATTATTGCAAACAACAAGGATATCTTTAAGATATATTCATTAGAATGCTTCAGTGCATATAGCACAACACTCATTAGTAGCAGTAAGTTAATCTGAAAGAAATTTTTCAGGGGCAAATGCAAAGGAGGGGAAAAGGAGAAGCTTGTCTAGTATATGGTCTGGGAGGGAGAAAGTCTATCCTAAGATACTTTGCAGAGCTGCCTGCAAGCCAGTGGGGACCGTGAGTCAAGTGAGAAAGGAAGGAGAGAGGATTCTAGAATGAAAACTCTTTGAGAAAAGTGACTGTTTCATTGTACTCTTTGTATCTTAAACTTCTATCCTAGAGCCTGCACCATAGTGAATTCATGAATTCTATTGATTGGTTGATAGGAAGAGAGGAGTATACCAAAAGATAATGCTGGCAGTAAGCAAAGAGTATAACAAAAGGGAATGAGGTCAGATACTGTCACTACTATCTAAACAGTATCTCAAAAAGGTGCTATCAGAAGCCCCCAAAATTACTTAGGACAAACCTAATGGGATTCTCTTATAATTCTGCTTACTAGGCAGTTTATGCACACATACTTATGCTTATGCACGTATATGTGTATATATACATGCATATATGTATATACAGGGCAAGTAAGTGGCATAAGTAGATAGAGTAAGGCCTGGAGTCAGGAAAAGTCATCTTCTTGAGTTCAAAATTGGCCTCAAACACTTAATACCTCTGTGATCCTGGACAAGTCACTTAATTCTATTTATTGCAGTTTCCTCATTTGTAAAATGACCTGGAGAAGGAAAGGGCAAACTACTCCAATATGTTTGTAAAGAAAACTTCAAATGAAGTCACAAGTCAGATATGACTGAAAAGGCTAAACAAAAATACTGTATATTATAATATACATATATAAAAATATGTATATATATACATATATATATGTATATATATATATATATACATATATATATAAAATACTAAATATCAAATCTCTCTAGTGAATGTATGTGCTGCTGTTTGGTTTATATATGTATATATATTTTTTCTTTTAATTTTAATTTAATTTAATTTTTTTTTTACTAACTAACACAATGGATAAACTGGATCTAGAGTCAGGAAAATTTGAATTCAAATGTGGCTCCAGATACTGTGTTAGCCTGAACAAATCATTTAGCCTCCATTTGTCTCAATTTCCTTATCTGTAAAATGGAAGTATTAATAACACCTATCTTACTGGGGTCACTGTGAGGATCAAACGAAATAATAATTATAAAGTACAGTGCCTGACACACAGTAAGTGCTATATAAATGTTAGCTGGTATTATTATTAATATTACCTTTTACTATTTATTCTCACTTACTGTTCCATTGAATTAATGACTTCAAGTTGGGGAAATTTATTCACTTTTGCCTTCTAGTAAATTCTATTGATGAAGAGAAAATACTGTTGTTGTCAGCCCTCCTGGGCTAAGACAGGATAAGACACATCATTTAGTATGATCATGGACTAGAATGGTAGGATTCTTTTTATATTTCTGGAAGAGGTTCACAACTTGCAAGGAATAATTAGTTGTTTATTGTCATGATTATAACTTAGATTTAATATGGGAGGAATCTTTAGGGGATAAAAAAAATGAGTCAGAAATATTCTTAAGGAATCCAGTTGAAATACTATATTTAGAATCACAGAATATAAGGCCTGGAAAGGAAGTTATCATTTCCTGAGAGGCTAAACTAATTGACCAAGTATTTGTTCAATTTAAACTAACCAATTAAAGGAAGTTGTGACTTGTTAGAGAATCCACATTCAATACTCACTTCACTAGTGGATGCTGATCCAATTCCATTATTTTAAAGAGGAGGAAAAAAAATCCTAGAGAGGGTAAGTGATTCCTGTCCTCCACCCTATCATGACCCAAAGCCACTCTGCAATTTCATTAATAGTAAAGTTGGGACCAAAACTCTAGACTTCTGATTTCCTGCTTTGGTTTTTAAAATTCTTTCTGACACCGTGAAAGAGTCAAAGAAAATATACATAAATACAATGCACAAATATACACACCTATGTTATACTTATGCATTGTATTTATGTATACATACATAATAAGGTGTAGACACGTACTAAACATGCATGTAAACATGTGTGTAAAAGCATCATATATATCAAGGTCCTCCTTCACACCATAAATCCCTTCTTCTTTGTTCCACATTTTCTCCCTTGTCTTTGGGAATCCCTAATACATCAAAATCACATTGAGGCTCTCTGGGGCTCACTTGTGATTAGTGTGTACATATATGTTAATTCAAGTGACTTCACATACAGAACCAAGGGGCATAACACCATAGGGTAGTGGTGTGGTTTCCATATTTTCCCACTTGCCATAAAGACAAATAATTCAGTCAAATTGACATCTCACTCCATAGTAATCATTTGGAATCATGGTATCCTGGAATTCATAGAGGCAGCATGGGTCATCTAGTTCAATCTCAACCTGAACATGAATTCTTTCAACAATTTGGTAACAAGTATTACTTTTATGAAGATCTTTAGTAAAAATGAACCAATTATCTCCTGGGAATAACCCATTCTGTCTCTGTGGACAAATCTAATTATTAGGAAGTGTTTCCTTATATCAAAGTTCTATTCGATTTTTACTGATTGCTCAAGCTGAACTTGTCATTTTCTAAACATCTAATTCCAGGACCCTTTCACGTATTATAGCCCATGAAGAAAGGAACACACAATATGTGTGTGTGTCTCTGTGTGTGTGTGTGTTTCCTTTCTTTAGTCCCATTAGTTGGGAAAACAAAAAGAAGAAAAAAAAACTTGAAATTTCCCTTATTACAACTGTACTTGCCACAGTGTCTGACACATTGTATTGTTGTCACTCAATTTTTTCAGTCCTGTCCAACTTTATGATCTCATTTGGAGTTTTCTTAGCAAAGTTACTGGAGTGGTTTGCTATTTCCTTCTCCAGCTCATTTTACAAATGAGAAAACTGAGGCAAACAGGGTTAAGTGGCTTGTTCAAGGTCACACAGCTAGTAAATGTCTTAGGCCAGATTCAAACTCTAGGTTTTCCTGACTCCAGACCTGGCACTTTTCCATTGTAGCACCTAGTTGCCTCCACACACATTTAATAATTGTTTATTGATTGCTTGAAATAAGAATTGTCAACCAAAAAACAAATCCAGACATTCATTACTTCTTAAAATATCTATTTCATCCTGCAGATGAAATTTCCCCTTTTCAGACTATTAAAGACAGACCAGGACCCTGAATCCAGAAATCTTACACATCATCATGGGAAGTAACTCCTGTGAAGTTGTATGACAATTATTCTTGCTTGTGCTATGGCTACATCTACTGAAGACTCACCAAAGTCTTTGTCACTGTCTAATTGTTCAATATTAGAAGCCACTATGAGAGGAGGACTGTCTTACCTTTCTCTTGTTTGTATCCCTAGTGCTTAGCACAGGGCCTTTCATAATAGTAAGCACTTAATGAAGACTTCATTCATTCATTCATTCTCTGCTACACAGTAGATAATATACTATGTTCTTGGTCCTTTGGAATAGTGTTTAATCATTGCACTAATCAGAGTATTTACATTTTTTAGACTTGTTCTTTTCAATGTTGTAGTTAATCCTATAAATTATTATCCTGGTTTTGCTCACTGCACACACACACATCAATCCATATCAATCTTCCTTCTCAAATAATTTCTGATAGTACAGTAATAACACATTGCATTCATTTATCATAACTTGTTCAGCAACTTCCTAATAGTTTCCATTTTTTTTTGTTGTAACCAAAAGCACCACTATAAATATTTTTTGTGTATATGGGGTATTTTCCTTCTTTACATGATATCTCTGAGGGTTGGATCTAGTAATGTTATTGCTGGGTGAAATGCTATGTGAAGTTTAGCAACTTTTGGGGTGTACTTGTTTTCCAAAATGGTCAAACCAATTACAAGCTCTACCATGAGTTCATTAGTGTGTCTGATTTCTCATAACCTTTTGAATAATTGTCATTTTCTTTGTATCTTTTCTTTTCTTTTTGCTAAGGGAAAAGGGTCATCTTTTTAATCTGATAGGAATGAAATTCTTCAAAGTTGCTTTTATTTGAATTTCTCTTAATAGTAGTGATTTAACAGGGACTATCTGTATCTCCAAAGCTTTTTGTATCTCCAAAGTTTAGCACAGTGGCTGGCATATTGTAGGAGCTTACTAAATATTAATTGATTGATTACTTTTGACCTTGTTAAGGTGTTGTCTTTTAAAAAAATAATGTTCAACTATTCCCAAAGGGTTTTCAAACAGTGCATACCCTTTGATCCAGCAGTGTCTCTACTGGGTCTGTATTCCAAAGAAATTATAAAAAAGGGAAAAGTACTGACATGTGCAAAAATGTTTTTGGCAGCCCTTTTTGTAGTGCAAGGAACTGGGAACTGTGATGGTCAACTCTGATGCACCTGGCTCTTTTCCAATAGACATGATTCCAATTGATCATATCTATTAGAAAAGAGCCATCTGCATCCAGAAAGAGGACTATGGGGACTGAAGGTGGATCACAACATAATATTTTCACCTTTTGTTTTTGTTTGCTTGCTTTTTCCCCCCATTTTCATTTTCCCTCCTTTTTGATCTGATTTTTCTTGTCCTGCATAATAAATGTCAAAGTATGTATAGGAGAATTGCATGTGTTTGACATATATTGGATTACTTACTTTCTAGGGAAGGAGGTGGGGAAAAGGGAGGGAGAAAACATTGGAATACAAGGTTTTTCAAGGGTGAATGTTGAAAACTATCTTTACATGTATATGGCAAATAAACATCATTACTAAAAATAGTATTTAAGTAAAATACATATTTTTATGTACCATCTCTAGGAAGGTTGTTATTGTTATTGTTGTTGTTGTTTATCCTTCAGTCTTGAAGAGGAGTATGATATTAGAGAGGTGATGCTATGATATGCAAATTAATTGGGCTTAAGTGAAGGAGGGCTATACAAGGTCACCTGCCTCATTTTCCCCTTCAGAGCCATCTAGGTCCAGTGGCAAGATATAGATCAAGACAACTGGAGATACCCCGGTATGGAATGGGAGACAAATCTGATTTTTACTGGTTACTAGTAAATCCTAGAGGAAGCCTCATTTTGTCATTGTTTGGTCCTTGATTGACTGAGATTGAATAAAAATAATAATCATTCCTGCTTTGACTAGAAACCCTTAGGGTTTTTCCCGTCTATATTTATTTAACTATTTATTTGTTTTGTTTTTTTTTCTGTACTAGGTGAAAGAAGAGATTCATTGCTTCAATTGCTGCTACCTAGTCTTAAACACTGAATCAAACTGAGACCTGTTGAAGATCTTAGCTTAAAAAGGTCTAGGGAGGTAGGTGTTAGATAAGGAGAAGAAATATAAAAGTTCCCAGAATTCTTTATCTTCAGATAATTGTATATATATTTTTAAGATCAGGGATCATTTCAATTTTTTATCTCTGTATATTATATAGTTCAGCATAAGATTGCACATAGGGCAAGTTTTCTCATATTTGTGAAACTATTGAATTAGAAAATGAAAAGAGATTATAGCAATTTATCATTAGGATTATATACTATGGCCAAGTGAAATTTATGCCAGAATGTAGAGCTAGTTCAATATCAGAAAAATTATCAGAATAATTGACCATATCAGTAGCAAAAGTATTAGAATTTGTGATTATTTTAATAGATTCAGAAAAAGCATTTGACAAAATACAACACCCATTCCTAATAAAAACAGTAGAGAACATAGGCAGTACTGGAGTTTTCCTTAAAATAATAAGTAACATCTATTGAAAATGAAGGCAAGGGGCAGCTAGGTGGCACAGTAGATAGAGCATCAGCTTTGAATTCAGGAGGACTCACACTTCCTAGCTGTGTGACCCTGGGCAAGTCACTTAACTCCAGCCTCAAAAAAAAAAAAAAAAAAAAAGAAAGAAAGAAAGAAAGAAAGAAAAAAAAGGCAAAATTTTAGAAGATTCATTAAATGGTTGTGGGAAAAGCTAGTATGGTAAGTAGAAAGAATACTTGCCTAATGTCAGATAGTCTTGGGTTTTATTCTTAGTTTTGCTAGAATTCTATTTTCTAGGGGACAGAGTGAAAGACTTGAAATTAGGAAGCCGAAGGTTCAAATCTCCATCTTTGACTTTTATAAAAAGTGTAAACAGGAGCTAGTCACTTGACTATCTGAATATCAACTTCCTTGTCTGTGAAATGAGAATAATATTGATAGTAACTTTCTAACAGAGTTGTTGTGAGGCCCAAATGAACTAATAAATGCAAAGTGCTTTTAATAACTTTAAATCATGGTATAAATATAAACTATTATTTTTGAACTGGGCTAATCCCTTTTATTTTCTGGACTTCAGTTTCCTCATTTGTGAAGATGGGATAATAATACCTACACTAAAAAAAGCCAGAGTGTTTTTGTCAGCTAAGCATTTTTAGTCTTACTACATATATTTTACACATATGGTATTATTATATATGTGAGTTATTCTTAATTGAACATTTCTGGCAGCTTGGGATAGCCAGATAGTTTTAAATAGATTCAGCAGTTCTTAAAACTTGAGGGATTTAAAAAGAAATCCTGGGAGGCTAATCTTTATTTTGAAAAATAAACATTCAGGTCAAATGATAGAACTAAAAAAATCTGTCTTCTAGACAGTCAACATTTGAGGCTCTGAGGCTACTTGGGAGGGCTCTAACTCTAGCCAAGTTTCCCTCCCAGATTTCCATCAAAAATTAAACCAAAAAAAAAGGGGAGGATTAGAAGCATCTCTCTAAAAATATATATATATGAGATACTACAGAAACTCTAGGTTCTAATGAGTTTAGAAATTCTGGGCAAGAGAAGCAGTTGCTTTGAAGAAGAAACTGTTTAACCAGTCAGCTTCTTGTTATTTTAAATCTATGATTTGACAGCATCTATAGAGATGGCTTTCTCTGATACCATGTGTTATGTTGACCTTAGGTTCTCCAGGAGCTTGTCTGACTCCCAGAGTTAGACCTCCAACTCCCTTCTGGATTTTCTATCTTGCTGACTATCTAAGTATCCTAAACTCACCATGGCCCCAAATAAACTTATTTTTTCCATTAAATATGTTCTTTTTTCTTATTTCAGTCTTTTTGTTACCTAAGCACCTATGTTTGAAACTTTGGTGTTATCTTAATACTTTCCTCTCTTGTACCACTCAGATCCACTGAGTTGCCAGTAATAACAGTAACCTCATTCTATATTGTTTAATTGTTTGTAGAATACTTTTCTTATGAAATTGGAATGTGGTATTATGGCCTCCATTGTACAGGAAAGAAAACCGAGGCTCCCGTGGATTGAATGACATTTCATTGGTCACACATCTAGCAAATATTTGAGGTAAAATTTGACCTTGATTCCAAATCTAGCTCTTTATTTATTATTCTTGAAAATAGCTACCACTCTAATTCAGGTACTCATTTTTTTTTTCTTGACTGGTCTTTCCCCTAACAGATACTAAAGTGATTTTTAAAAACTTCTTTTGTTTTTTTTTTCAATTAGCAAGCATTTTTTCCCATTTCCCATCCCCCAATGGAAAACAAGAACAAAAATAAAACCCTTGTAGCCATTAACAAAGGTGTTATTTCTAAAGCATAGGTATTACCAGCAGACCTGATTTATTAAATTCCATTGTCTCTCTATGGCAAGCTCCCATTTTCCTCTTAAAACCCTTCATTATCTGTTTCTAAGTCACATTTCCAGATTTTTTCCCCCATCACTCAGAGATCTAGTCAGAATATCCTTCCTACTGGTTTTCATACATGATATTCCATTTCACATTTCTATGTATTTTCACTAGCTGTTCCCCATTCTTGAGAAAATCTTTAGCTTCACTCCAACCATCAACATGTTTCCTTCAAAATTCAGCTTAACTGTTATCTCCTATAGGGATTCTATATATTTATCTCTAAATATCTAGCACCTAGCCCAGAAGATAGTAAGGTGTCCAATTAATGTTTGTTATTGGTGTATTTCTTTTCCTTCAAACCCACCATTCTTTTGATTTCCCTATTTCTTTTGAAGGCCACACCAGCCTTGTGGTCACCTAGGCTCAGGACATCAGAGTCATTCTTGAATTCTCACTCTGTAATATATAACCAAGCATTTCACATTCTTCCTCTATAAAATTATTTATATTTATCTCCCTTCTGCTCCCATAGTCATTGGTCTGGTGAAGATTGTGGGTTACCATTCTCAATATCACTTAGACCAAGGCTTTTTAAACTTTTCCTACTTGTAACCCTTTTTTATCCAAGAAATTTTTACTGGGCCCCATCTTTTATCTAAGCTGAGGTGTTTTTGACACTATTTGTGCATGCACAGTGCAAGGTACTTGTGTTTAGAACCAAGACTGAAGAGAAGTTGGGCAATGCAGTATAGACAAGGGCTGCCAGAAACATTTTCAGTTCATTACATAGTTTCTTTTCTTTTCTTTCTTTTTTTTTTTCCTGAGGCTGGGTTTAAGTGACTTTCCCAGGGTCACACAGCTAGGAAGTGTTAAGTGTCTGAGACCAGATGTGAACTTGGGTCCTCCTGAATTCAAGGCTGGTGCTCTATCCACTGTGCCACCTAGCTGCCCCTACATAGTTTATTTTCAATTAATTTTTAGTCATTGCATTTAGAAACTTTTTTATTGTTGCCAAATTTTTGTGACCCTTCCCACATTCAATTACATGGTCTTATGTGGGGTTGTGACCCACAGTTGAAGAAGTTTTGACCTAGACTATTGGCAATCACCTTTCCATTGACTTTTGTGTCTCTAACTCTCCTCCCTCTCAGTAAATTCCAATGGCTTCCTGTTCTATTTAGTGCAAAGTAGAAACTCTATTTCATATTTAAAGTCCTTCATAATTTGCTTCCAGTCTACATTTCTGTGCTCAGTATGAAAATTATTCCATAATGTAGTCACCCTGATCTTGTTGTTACTTATAGAAGATACTTCATCTCCCATTTTTATTTCTTTATATCACCAATAATCTGTGACTACAAGATATTTTCTTTTCCTCTTACAATCTATTATTTTTTAAAAAAACTCTGCTCAAGAGCCCTGTTCCCTGTGAAAATAATTTCCTTCCTCAAGATGAGTAGGTGGTACAGCAGATAAAGTGTGGATATAGAGTCAGGTTGACTCTTTCCTCACACTCTTATTAGCTGTATGCTGTTGAGAAAGTCACTTGCCTTCTCTATGCTTGTTTCTTTATATGTAAAATGGAGAGAACAGCAATAGCTACCTCATAGTATTGTGATAAGGATACCATGAGTTAAATGTGTAAAATGTTTTTTCAAACCTTAAAGTACTACATAAATGCTAGATATTAATATTATTATTTCCCGATTACCCTAGCTATTGGTGCTCTCCCAATTTATCTTGTAAAAATACTTTTCACTTATTTATAGCACCTTCTTCTTCTTCTTTTTTCTTTTTCTTTTTTCTTTTTTTTACATAATTACATGTGTATATGCTGTCCCTCCTAAAAGAATGTAAACTTTGAAACATGGAGACTGAATTTGGATTGAAGCATATTTTCATTTTTTTATTTGTTTGCTTTTTCTTTCTCATAGTTTTCTCCTTGTTGGTCTGATTTTTCTTGCACAACATGTAAAATATGAAAATATTTGAGCTTAAGAAGAAGGTTTGAAATGCTTTAGCATTTTGACATTCAATAAGTTCTTCCATCTCCTTAGTATAGAAAACAAGACAAAATAAGGATAAAGCAATGAACTCAGGAAGACCTTATACAGCTAATTTGTATGTGAGGTTGGATTTGAACTTAGGTCCTCTTGACTCTATCCAGTGTGCCACCTAAATTTTATCTCATTTGATCTTCACAACAACTCTGAGAGGTAGGAATTAATGACTATCCTCATTTTACACATGAGAATACTGAACAAAGGTTATGTGACTTACCCAGTAAGTAAGTATATAAGGCAAAATTTGAACTTGGTACTTCTTGACTTCAAGTTCAATGTTCTATCTACTGTACCACTTTATAATCTTCATTTTATAGATGAAGAAAATGAATATGAAAAAGTTTAAATGTCTTTCCAAGACTCACACAACTAGTAAGTATCAAAGGCTTAATGTTTTATGTAATGTTCCCTCTAAAATGTAATGTTCTCCTATTGGGTTTTTCTTGGGGTCTCTGGGAGCAACCTTCAGTTCAGTTCAGTAATCACCACAAGTGCAGCCAGGTGTTAAAGTTCAAATCTTTTATTATCTCTTTCAAAGTCCTATCTCCTTCACTTGGAGCTCAGTTAGTTTTCTGGAGGTCTTCCTTTCTCCTTGGTTCCGTGAGCCTGAGATCCTGGCTCCTTCTCTGCCCTCTGAAACTCTCTGTGCTTCAGCCTCTAGCCACCATAAAGGTGGATGATGGAATGAATCTGTCTCAGCCTTAGAGAGCTTCTAATGTGCTTGTCCTCTCTGGCCCTAAGAGCTTCTCTTTATATGCCCCACACTGATTACAAACCAATCATTATATCACTAGGAAATCATTATTTATTATAGGATTAAATCAATGCTAAACTAGATTTAACCATTGTCTCCTCAATTCCACTTAGTATCTTGTTTCAGGTTGTGGCCCATGTAAGATTAAATCAATCATACTGAACCATGCTAAAATAGATAACTATTGTCTCTATCAATTCCACTGACTTAGCACCTTATAAGAATCCTTTGTTTCAAGTTCAGAGTTCTGGCCCATAACAGTTTTATCCATTATAACCTTTAATTTCTTATTCTGTAAAGAAAAGTTAGTACCATATGACTTCCAGTCTCTTCCAGCATGAAATTTATTGTTCCTTTAATTTTATAATCTTGTGATATAGATAGCTATTCACTACCAACACCTCAGTCCTGTGGTACCTATGGACATGGAACCTTTATTGAAATAAGAGGGCATATGCCTTGGTCAAAAGTATGCAGGAACAGACTAATTCCATCTTCTTAGTTCCTGTATATTTAGAATACAGTAACTGTTTGCCTTCAACAAGCTAAGGAAGGTCTAGTGTGCTGCTTCTTTTGTGGAGTCCCTTAAGGTAGTCTATTATGAGATAGATCAGTTAGTATTGTGAATTGAGGCATGTTTGCAAAGGACACCAATGATGGAATGCTCATAGATGAACTTCAGAAACACAAAGAGTCTGAATACTGGTGAATCGATTAAAGGACAGAGAGTAGACTACTATCTCCAAGAGACATGAAGACCTCAAACTAAAGTTAAATTCCTTGAGTCAAGTACACAGGAGTATATTATGACAGTCCTAGTCAAATTAGTAATAATATGCTTTTTGTTCAACTAACCCATGAGAAAGAAGTTCAATGTTCAATCAATTTATTCTAGTTATGATAATAACACATTACTCATCTAGGGACCCTATTATTAGTTTTCCTTTGTTTCAGCTGTGTATAATTCTGCATGGTCCCATTTAGGATTTTCTTAGCAAAGATACTGGAATTATTTCCTATTTTCTTCTCCAGCTCATTTTACATATGAGGAAAATGAGGCAAAGCAGGGTTAAGTGACTTACCCAGAGTCCTACATCTAGAAAGTGTCTGAAGCCAGATAAGAATTTATGTCTTCCTAATCCTAATTCTATGATTTTCACTGCACCATCAGCTGCCAATATTCTGAGAAAGCAGAAAAGTTGCTTTATTAAAATGAGGATTGCCCCAAGAACAAGAACTGTAACAGGTATGGTGTCTTTTATTTCTTTCTCCACTTCTCCTCACATGGTATTGGCAATCTCAATGATCAATCAAAATGCAATATGGGAATTTTAAAAAGTATCCTTTAAGAAGGAAAAGAAGGTAACATTGGGTTTCTAGTGTAATATGATAATATCATCATCATAATGCTACATGCCCTGTATGAGGCCCTGTATTAGAGCTAGGATGTCTGAGTTCAAATACCTCTTATATGTACTAGATAGGTAACCCTGAGCAAATCCCTTAAATTTTAGTGCCTCAGACAACTCTCTTAAGATTCTAAGTTGCAGAGGTGGTATTGAACTGTATCTATTATTGACATCTCTATTTTTAGAAAGAGGAAAAAAATTAATTACTAGCCTATTATATGGACCTGATAGAGACTAAGACTATTGAACACATGATGACTATGAGACTTGAGTCAGCTATAGTCTGGTAATGTCATATTTTTCATCCTTTATTAATACTGTATTATCAAATGCAAGTGATGTATGAGAATTGGACAGATCTTATCTCAACATCACTAGTAAATTAGATGTATATTTCATATATCTATATATCTATATCTACATCTCTATGTGTGTAGTTGTGTGTGTGTATATTTCTATATCTATATCTATATCTATATCTATATCTATATCTATATCTATATCTATATCTATATCTATATCTACCTCCAAAGCACCTACCTTCACTGCTGGACATTCAGTACTTTCTGCTTGAGTCTTATGAAATAAGCACTGTTTCTAAGATTAGAGAACCTAAATTCAAATCATGCTTTAGATAAATCATGGCACTATACCCTCCCTACTGCCCTATTATCAATTTCCATATCTGCAAAATGGAGGGGGATGTGAATTAGTAGGTTTCTTATATTTCTTTTAGCTCTGATACCGTAGTCTCTATTATGAGTCAACAGGAAAAAAAATGAAGTTATTCCTGTCTCAGAGACAGCCCTACTTGAATGTGATAGAGCTCAGATATGCACAACTTCCAACCAAATACTTGTTTTGATTGAGCTTGGAGCAGTATATTAAAAATAAAAACTAAACTAAAAACACCAAGGATGAGACCTAGCAAGCAATTCATTGTCATAGTGATTCATGAGCTACAACTGACAGCCCACAGCATGGTCTGGCAAATGGAAAGTATATGGGTGGAAAATCAGAGCTAAGAATATAGCAGTAAAAAGCTTTGGAAGGATTTTCCCAAGATACAATTGCCATCTAATCACTAATTAGTCTTATGTTAATGATCATTTATAGTGCCAGTATGGGCAAAAGAGTATAATATTGAGGCCAATTGACTTACATAAAGTACAATAACATCACAAAATCACAAAATTTGAGAGTTGGAAGGAATGTTAATGACCACCTAATCCAAGTCTTTACCCCAAAGGAATTCCCACCAGAATGTTTTTAATAAATAGTTATCTAAGTTTTCCTTGAAGATGTGTAAGGAGAGTCAACCCACCACCTCTTGAGGCATCTTCATTCTACTTTCAGACACTTCTATTTTATTATTAGGAAATTTCCTAATTTCTTCACATAAAACCTAAATGTAACCCTTTTCAATTTCTATCCATTGTTCTTATTACTACTCTCTAAGGTCAAACAGAAGGGGTCAAACCCAATCTGTCTTCCACATGATAACCCTTCAAATTCTCAAAGATAGTTATCATTTACTCCCTTGGCTTTTTCTTCTCCAAACTAAATACTCTTATTTTTTCAATTTACTTTTATTCAACTTGTTTTCTTCAATTGATCTTAGAAGATCATGGAGTCAAGGCCTTTCAATTACCTGGAGGGCAACTGAACTACTGTACTAATTCTTAGTCATACATTTCATTGATAAAATTGTTTATACAACTTTTCCTGCATAATTCTTTGTGGATACTTCATGGGTTTCTCCATTGCTCTTTGCAATTTTCCAATTTTTAAAAAATGTTATTCTATATTTCAAAGGCATTTGAGTTAGAAAATGTAGAGGAAAATATTTTTAGCTATTAGGTATTAGAGATTCATAAACTCTTCACAATTTTTCAATTTCTCTACTTGTGCTGCTTGACTCCTGGTCTGGACATCCTTTATCTTGTATCAGTTCCCTAGGTACAAGATTATTCCATGTCATGATGACAGAATGCCTTGTTGACTATCTAGGACTTATTTTCCCCTTCCTTATGATGATAGAAAAGGGACTGGAGATATGCTTAAAAATATGAAATTCCTAGGTAGAGGCTAGAATGGTTCTTATACAATGCAATAATTTTTTGGGAGGAGTGTTTTGTCAGCAAAGTGTATGGGACCACTAGTTTGGGAAATTTTCCTGTAATACTTCACCCTATGAATCAAGGAGTAAAAGCTTGCACAGAGGACGATGCCTCAAACATGAGTTAGATGGCTCTTTCCCTTTACCAAGATAATCTGTATCAAATTGTTATCCTTCAAACCCTTTTTATCTTTCAACTCTAACTCCATTAAGAATGAAGAAAACACAGAATTTAGACTGCACCAAGAAGAGAAGTGCAGGTGATGGCAAAGGACAAATGCAATATTGTTTAAAGACCTGGATTAGGTCATCCAGTAAAAGATAGTTCTATTATATGTCACTTTACATGTCAAAGCTAGCATTTCAAATACAATATTAAATAGTAATGATTATAATGTTCTTCTCTAAATTATAATCGTTCTCTGGGATCATGTTTCTTGGAGGGCTTCTGGAGGCAGCCTGAGTTTTAGTTCAGTTCATTCACCTCAAATGTAGCCAGGGATTAAAGTCCACATCCTTTACTATCTCCTTCAAAGTCTTGTCTCTTTTCCTAGGCCCGGTTAGCTTTCTTAGAAGCCTATCTCTTTCCTTGGTTCCAAGAGCTCTCTCAGAATGTTTTCATCCAGCACAAAGGTGGAAGTTGGAATGAATCTTGATTCCTCCTCCCAGAGAGTGGGCTTGTGGGTTTCTCACTTGTGAATCTCCAAGAGTGGGCTTGTCCTATAGTGGGCTTGTGAACTCCTTATATATATGGTCTTGAAAGGTGTGAAATAAGTACATAAGCATTGTCTCTATCAGTGACTTAGCACCTTGTTTCAAGTTCTGGCCCATAACAAATGATGATAATGGACAACCTTGTTTCACCCCCCCCCCCCATCTTACTGGGAATGGTGCCAGCTTCTTCCCATTACAAACGATGCTTGCTGATGGTTTTAAATAGATAGTACTGATTATTTTAAGGAAATGTCCATTTATTCTTGTACTCTCTAGTATTTTTAATAGGAATGGATGTTGGATTTTATCAAATTATTTTTCTGCATCTATTGAGATAATCATACTTTTTCTTAGTTTTGTTATTGATGTAGTCAATTATTTTAATCATTTTCCTAATATTAAACCAGTCCTGCATCCCTGGTATAAATCCTACTTGGTCATGATATATCATCCTAGGGATAACTTTCTGAAATCTCTTTGCTAATATTTTATTTAAGATTTTTGCTTCAATATTCATTAGAGAAATTGGTCTATAATTTTCTTTATCTGTTTTCACCCTACCTGGTTTAGGTATAAGCAACATATCTCTGTCATAAAAAGGAATTTAGTAGGGATTCTTTTTTCCTTATTTTTTCAAATAGTTTGTATAGTATTGAAGTTAATTGTTATTGTTGTTGTTTTTGCTGAGGCAAATGGGGTTAAGTGACTTGCCCAGGTCACACAGCTACTGTGTTATGTATCTGAGATCAGAGTTGAACTCAGCTCTTCCTAACTTCAGGCCTGATGTTCTATACACTGAACCACCTAATTGCCCTCTGAGTTAATTGTTCTTTAAATGTTTGGTAGAATTCATATGAAATGTATCTGGCCCTGGAGAATTTTTTCTTAGAGAGTTGATTAATAACTTGTTCTATTTCTTTTTCTAGAATGGAACTATTTAAGTAATTTATTTCCTCTTCTGTTAATCTGGGCAATCAATATTTTTGGAGGTATTCCTCCATTTCACTTAGGTTATCAAATTTATTGGCATAAAGTTGAGCAAAATAAGTTATTAAAAAAATCAGGAACAAAAAATAATACCACATTTTTGTTATACTTTGTATTAATTGATAGCCTTAGCTCATTCTCATCCTATAGGACCAAGTCATAACTTTTTTTTTTTGATGAGAAGTACTATTTTTAAAATTTATTAAATTTATTTTATGTGAAAAAATAGAGTAAGAAAAAAGAAATACAAAATAAAATAAAGGAAAACAAAGGGAACATTATCATGTGCTCAGCAGAACATCAGGAAAGATTCAAAATATATTGCAACAAATTTCCAGATTAAAAAAAATATATATATTTTGTGTGTGTGTATGTACATATATATGTACATACACACACATATATATTAGTAGAAGAAATTATTTTCATGAATATCCACTTTTTCCTTACTTCTTTGTTAATTGGTTATTTGGTTCTCTGCTGCACATCTTATTTACTTTATTCTTTTTTCCCCTTTTCATCACACCACCATCCCCAAGCAACCTACAGTTAAGCAAAGAAATATTTTTGTATACAAATGTAGATCTAAATATACACACACATATTCACCTCTGCATGTCTTTCTTATCCCTGCTGACTCTTTAATTAAATTCTGCTCTCTAACTTGCCTTACTATTACTTAATCTCCTCCCACCCAAAGATCCCTCCCTTGTCTTCTTCCCTCCTGCTTTGCTTCCCTATCCACCTATCCCTCCCCACTTCTTTCTTTATAGATTTTGGAGGTTATTACACCTTTTATGGTATATATGTAATGTTGCCTATTGAAACCATTTCAATGTGAGCAGATTTTCAGAACTAGGAACCCTCCCCCTATCTCTAATGCCTTTATATCTATTCTTCCTTTGCACTTCATTTGTATAACATGATTACTATTTTTATCTTAACTCTGCCAATCTTTCTTTTAAGCTATTCTATGGTTGGTGTTAATGTCAAACATATAATATACATGTATAAAAAAACAAATAATTTGTTCATGTTTAAACAGTTTATCCATCTTAAATTTCTTAAAATTGATCTTTCATATTGTCTTATATATTAAATTTTCTGTTTAATAGAAAATCCTGATGACTATGAACCACTACATAGAAATCCCAATCCCTCTATTTTTGTCCACCTGCATTTTTGACTTCCTTCACAGGATAATTGTACACTATTTAAAAGTCTGATTATTTTTGTACAGCAAAATAACCATTTGGACATGTATACATATATTGTATTTAACTTATACTTTAATGTATTTAACATGTATTGGTCAACCTGTCATCTGGGGGAAGGGGTGGGGGGAAAAAGGGGAAAAGTTGAGATAAGAGGTTTTGCAATTTTTTCAATGCTGAAAAATTACCTATGCATATATCTTGTAAATAAAAAGTTATAATAATAAAAAAGAAAATCCTGAAAATCTTCAAGTTGTTGAATGTCCATTTTTTTCATTCAAAATTATAGATAATTTTGTTGAATATGACATTTTTGGATGCAGGTCTAGTTCTTTTGATTGCAGGAGATAATATTCCAGGATGTGCAGTCTTTTATTGTAGCTGCCTATATATCTTGTACCATTCTAATGTTAGCTCCAGCATATTTGAATTTTTTTTCCTTGTTTCTTGCTTTGACATGGAGGTTTTGAAATTTGACAATAATATTCCTGTGTGTTTTCCACAAAGGATCCCTTTGAGGTGGTGATTGGTGGGTTTTTTCTATGTTTACTTTCCCCTCATGTTCTATCACTCCAGAACATTTTTCTTGGATTATTTCCTGCATTATTGTGTCAAGCTTCTCATTTTGGTCAAAACTTTCTGGCAGTCCAATTTTTCTTTATTTTCTTTTCTTGATCTTTTCCCCAGATCTATCATTTTTCTTATAAGATATTTCACATTCTATTCTATTTTCTCAATTTTTAAATGTTTTGTTATTTCTTCACCTCTCATGGTTTCACTGGCTTCCTCTTGCCCAATTCTAATTTTCAAAGAATTATTTTCATCTTTGACACTTTGTACTTCCTTTTCTGGTTTGTTAACCTTTTTATTTTCATAATTTTCTTGGATGATTTTTCTTTTTCTTTTTAGTTTTTCCTCAATTTCTTTCATTTGATTTTTACATTATTTTTTTGAGTTCTATGAATTCTCTTTGGGCAGGGTGCCATTTCACATTACTCTTTGGGGTAGAAGCTTTTTTTTTTTTTTTTTTTTAAAGTAAAGTATCCTCCTCTGAAAATGTTCTCAGTCTTCACTGTTCTCATGATTTATTTCAATGGGAGGGTTCTTTCTTCTTTGACACTTAATGTTTTTGTTTTGTTTTTTAAGAAGAGGTATTAGTGTAAGCATCTCTAATTGTAGGGGAGGGTGCCTCAAGCTTCCCTTCAGCTCTTCACTTTGACCAGGAATCTCAAACTAAGAGCTCTACTGTCCTGCAAGTGCCCACAGCCAACAGCATCCCTGGCCCACTGCTTCTGCACTCACTGGGTGATGGTTCCTTTTCATGCAGGTCTGTGTCTCAGCAGCATAGCTGGGCCCATTGTGCCCAATCAACTGAGATTCATTCTTTTTTTTTTATAACATTATCCCTTGTATTAATTTTTCCAAATTGTCCCCTCCCTCCCTCTACTCCCTCCCCTAGATGACAGGCAATCCCATACATTTTACATGTGTTACAATATAACCTAGATACAATATATGTGTGTAAATCCCATTTTCTTGTTGCACGTTAAGTATTAGATTCCGAAGGTGTAAGTAACCTGGATAGATAGACAGTAGTGCTAACAATTTACATTCAATTTCCAGTGTTCCTTCTCTGGGTGTAGATGTTTCTGTCCATCATTGATCAATTGGAAGTGAGTTGGATCTTCTTTATGTTGAAGATATCCACTTCCATCAGAATACATCTTCATACAACATTGAAGTGTACAGCGATCTTCTGGTTCTATTCATTTCACTCAGCATCAGTTGATGTAAGTCTCTCCAAGCCTCAACTGAGATTCATTCTAATCTTTCAGACTCAGACTCCAACTCAACAGTCAGAGTAGTGAAAATCTTGGTTCCTACTGTGACTCTAGCCACATCTAGCTAGCCCTAGGGATTCCCACTTGATGTTTTTGCCAGGCTACCCAAAAGTGTTTGCACTTCAGACAGGTTAATCCCCAGTCCTGGGTCTTTCTTCAGATCTCCTTGGGTTGTATTAGAAGGACCCCAGTTTTGCCCCAAGTCTTCTTGATTTTTCATGTGTCTATATTTGCCCTGAGGCTCAAAATTGTTATTTGTTGGGGCAATCGGGAGAACTTGAAATTTACCAATCTACTCTGCTATTTTCCCAGAATCCTCCCCCCAAGTCATATCTATTCATTTTGAATTACTTGTTTTTACTTTCATCTTTTATGTATGTCTTTTAAAATCTCAATTGTTTAATGAATTTCTTGACCCTTTTTCTATTTAAAAATATTTTTATTTTCACTTCCAAATTCTCTCCATCCTTCCATTCTCTCCCCCATCCATTGAGAAAACAAGAAATATAATGCCCATTATAGATAAGAAGTCATGTAAAACACATTTCCACATTAAGCATGTTCTGAAAAAAAAGCAAGAAAAATAAAGTTAAAAAAAAATGCTTCAGTCTGCACTTGGAATATAGTATTATTTTTAAAAAAGAATTTTAAATATTTTGATTGCTATACTTTTCTACAATCAATCAATTATATAATATTTATTATGTCTTAGGTTTTGTGAGTTACACTGGAATTCAAATGCACTTTTGAAATTTATACATTCAAATACAAAAGTAAGCAGCTCTTGCCCTTGAAGAACTTACAGTTTACTGAAATTTTGTCGTGTTTGTTTCATTAAAAAAACAAAAAAAACAAAAAACTATTTTTTTTCAGTTAAGAAGCATTTATTTTCTCTTTCTTCTATCTTTTCCCACTTCTAGGAGAGAGAGTGTGGGTGGGTGGGGGAATAGAAAGAAAAAACAAAATTCACATAACAAATGTGCCTAGTCAAGGAAAACAAATTTCCACATTAGTCATATCCAAAAATGTATGTATTGAATCCATTGCATATTGAATCCATTACTCTCTTACAAAATGTGGATTACATTCTTCATCATCTTAGTTTTCTGAAATCATAGTTGGTCCTTTGTATATTTCAGAGTTTTTAAGCACTTCAAAATTGTTCCTTTTTATAATATAGTTATGCTTCCTCTTTTCTTCCTTATAATGGTTTCTCTTTATGTCTTCAGAATTTTATTCATTAGAGCTGCTCATACCACTTGAGCTTCCTTTCTCTATAGAATTTTAGGCCATTGGATCCTACCAAAGAATTCCATTTGTTCATTTCAAATCTGGGGTACAAATTGGACCATAGTTTCTCTTTGTTAAGCTGGATTTACCCAAAGTAAACATACATTTAATGGGGAATGAATTAGGAAGAGAACAAAATGGAGCCCGTAGACCAGGATAAAGGGGAAATAAGTAGGCTTGTTGTTTAGTCATTTATGACTTCATAAGCACATTTGGAGTTGTTGTGTTTTTTTTTGTTTCTTTGTTTTTTTGTTTTTGGCAAAGGTCTTGAACTGATTTGACATTTTCTAAATTGACTTATTTGATAGATGAGGAAACTGAGAAAAACAGGGTTAAATGACTTGCCCTGAGTCACACAGCTAGAAATTTTATGAGGCCAGATTTGAACTCGTGAAGATTAGTCCTCCTGACTTCAGACTTTATGTGCTATCCATTTAGCTGCATGTAAAATCAAGTAAGCTTTTAGTAAAGAAGAAAAGAATCCTGACTCTTACTAACTCTACCAATCCAATAAATTTTCTGAAATAACTTCTTTCTCCTCACTAGACTCAGTAAGCAGTTCAGTGAGAATGGCATTTGTTTGTTTTCCAGGATTTGGGAAGTTTTTACATGGGGAAGGATTTCAAAATAACATATGACTTGGTGTTTAGATGATAAAGGCAAATTATTATTAATTAGAGAAATTTTTATTTATTTATTTACTAAAACAAGATGAATTGATTTTTGCTTCCTTTTAACAAAATGGAAATGGGCTGGGAGAGAAAGCAACAGTAACATTTTTCATCTAAACTATCTTATGTGTCCTGCATTTTCTCTATTGAGTAGCAGCTCTGTAAAGGGTTTATGTTATTTTATTGAAATTGTAATAACAAAGAGAAAAAAAGTGCTTTTTACTTTATGGGTTATAATAGCATAAAGTCATCTTTTTAATAATGAATATAAACCTGACACCTAATTAGTAAAACATAGATTTCTAGGGCATTTTGACATTCCCAAGGGATAAAGAAAATTTTTAAAAAGTTATTTATGAGGGTTACTCTTTAAAGGTTTTAAATAAATTATAGAATTATAGGGTATTAGACCTGTTGAGGGTCTTAGAATACATAATACAGAATTTCAGATCCTAAAGCATGGGAAGTTAAAAGAGACTTAGAACATAGAACATGGAATGTCAGAGATACTTTAAAAATCATCTGGTTCAATGACTTATTTTCTGGATATGTACCCTGGAGCTTAGAAATGAGAAAATGGTTCATCCTTTATCATTAGGTCACCTTGTATGAAACTTAGAGGCAATGGCAATTTCCTTTGCATAGCAGTTTGGAAAACAAGTTTATATAAAACTAAGGAAGTTCAGTGGTAACAGTTTACCTTTAAAAGACTTCTCCAAAGGATTGGATGTTAAACCTATTTGGATTTGTTACAGTGGTTTGCAGTTAGCTGACTTTCTGAATAGTGAGACTGATTGAAACTGACTGGATCACACCAGAGTTAGCTTGATTTCTGCCCATCTCTTTTTCTTGGCAATTGAAAACCCTGTAATTCTGGCTGATGCAAATTATGAACATATGATTGCTACAAGGTGAAGAATTTAGTAATGGAGGGATCTACCTGGGGATGAGCCAGGTGATTTAGTATATTATAGCTTCAGAATAGTATATACTGAAGGAACAAACCTTAGGCCACTTAACCATTTAATTATGATTTGCTCAATTCTTTCAGCAGAATTAATATGACTCTAAATAAACAAAACAAAACAAAAAAAGCTTTCTTTATCAGGGTAATTTTGCTCTTCCATAGCAGATCTTGGTTCCAATTCCATCTCTATCATTACCCTTGAGCTAGTCATTGGATTAGAACTCTAGGAAAGACATTAAAGAGTATCTTTCCTATAGGACCATTTTCTAAATGAGGAATTTGACACCCAGAGAAATTGACAGCTTAAATTTATATAGGTAATAAACATCAGAGCTGGGATTCAAATCCAAATCCTCTAGGTCATATCCAGAGCTGCTGCTACACTTTGCTGACTCTGTTCTGGATTTAGTTTCCCCATCTTTAAAATATGGGGAAATGATGAAGTATTAACATTGGAAGGACCTTAGATCATTTAGTCCAACTTCATTATTTAATATATGAGAAAACTGAGCTCCATAAAGGGAAAGGAAATTGTACATAGTTAGTGAGGAACAGAATTGGGATTCGAATTCAGTTCTTCAAAAACAAAAACAAGAATTCAGTTCTCCTTATAACCAAGCAAGTATTTTACTGGACTTGACAAATTTTTAGGTTCATTATGGCTTGAAGATTGCAAACACCTCCCTCTCTCTCACCTATCCACTTCTCTTCCTTATTTAAATAGCAGTTGTAGTCATTTAGGCCCTTAATTCACATATAGTCTCCAATTAGTCTCCCTCACACTAGGTCTTCTTTCGTGAATCCATTGTTTCACTGTAGTTACTATAGTAATCTTCCTAAAGTTCAGACTTTTATTATCAATAACTTACAATGGTTCCTTAGTCAGATAAAATGAAAATCTCCTTAACCTGACCTTTAAATACCTATGTAATCTAGTTACCACCCATCTTTTTAGCCTAGTTTCATTTTAATCCTCTTCACATCTCTATGTTCTAGTCAGCTTAGTCTATGTGCTCAGCATTCCATTTCTCACCTGTGAACATTTGTACAATCTATTTCCCTTGCCTGGAATGCATACCCCCTTTCCTCTATCTTTCAAAATTCTTAAATCCCCTGAAGGCTAAACTCAAGGGTCACCTTCTTACTGCTCTTTTTACCTTTTGATTCAGACACTCTATCTTCTATCTCTGCATTTTCTCTAGCTGCTCCTCAAGCCAGAAATGTTCTCCTTGTTTCTGGCTCCTAGAGTCCTTGAATTCTCAGCTAAAATCTTGCCTTTTTCAAGAATGCTTTTCTATTCTCCTTAATGCTACTTCTTTCTCTCTGAGGTTACCCCTAAATTGTCCTGTCTTGATCTTATTTATTTGTGATGGCTTACATGTTGCTCCTCTGCCCCCATTAGATTCTGAGATCCTTGAGGGCAGGGACCATTGTTTTTGTCTTTTAGTAAAATCCCTAATACTCAGTACTATATGCCTGGCACTTAATAAGTGATTGTTGACTTGATTGCCTTGACTTTCAGCAAGAAGTCTTCTCTTTTCTTCCCATTTCTTAATGCTCTCTCCCTTCTTGATTTTCCTTGTATTTATTGATCTGTTTAAATATGGCACTCTTCTACTAATAGGTAATCTCTCTGAGGGCAAACTGCCTTGCTTTTATGATTATATTCCCAGTAATGAGAGATCCTTAGTAAATATTGTTGAATTGATTACACTCAAACTAGTGAAAGAATAGTTTAATAGTTTAAAATCAGTCTTTTTGAAGCAACAGACATATCTGGGACACATCAAATTTGAGAAAGGCTCAGGGCAAGTTACTTAACCTTTTTTTTTTAAATGTGCAATTGAATTTATTCACCTGAAGAAATGGGAGACAGAGTGACAGTGAAAAGAATGTTGGGCTTGGAATCTGAGTGCTTGAGCTCCAATATAAACTCTTCTATTTCCAGCCTTTGGAAGTCATTTTAAATTCCTGGGCCTCAATTTTCTCTTGTGCAAAATGAAACAGTTAAGCTAGTAATTTTTTAAAAGGATGAAAAATCAACCCATCTGGCGAATTGGGGAAATTTCACAGTGAATTTCATTAAGTATGATCTTTTAAATTTTACCACAACTGAACAACTATTATTTGCTCTAAATATATACACTGATCTACCTCCTAGAAGAAAAGGTAAAGAGATTTAAGGAATGACTTTCTATATGCCAAGTTGGAGACAGTGAGGGGGACATTTATGAGGACAGTGATGGGATACTTTAGATACTTATTAGTTATGAAATTCTAATCAAGCCGCTTAAATCTGAGTCTCAAATTCCTTGTTTGTAAAATAATTGGATTTTATGACCTTCAAGGTCCTTTCCAATTTTATATCTATGATCCTTTGAAAAAGACTTGGATATTCAATGGGGAAAAAAGAAAGGAATTAAAGGTAGAGAAACTATGAGTCTTGGAGTGTGGATGAGCATAGCAGAGTAAAAGAGAGAAGGAAAAGAAGGAAAAAGGATGACTATATTCTGAGAGTTAACAAGTAAATGTGAAGCCCTTTCTGAAAAAGAGACAGATGGATGTTCTGAGGAAACATTATCACTATCATCATCATTATAATTACCATGGAAATAGTACTATAAGATTTGCATAAAGATTTACATATATTATTTAATTCTTATAACAATCTTGTGAATATATTGAATTGCTTGCCATTTTAGGGAAGGGGGAGTAAGAGAGAGACAAATTTGGAACTCAAAATTTTATAAAATATAAATGTTAGAATTGTTTTCACATATATTTGAAAAATGTTATTAAATCAACAACAACTGACTTATGAGATCAATTTCATTATTATCTCCATTTTAAAGATGGAGGAACTGAAGCTGAGAGACTGTGAGTTACTCAGGGGTCAAACACAACATGTCTGATGGAGAATTCAAATCCACGCCTTCTCAAATCAAAGTTCAGAACTATATCTACTTTATTGTCTCCAGCCTCTTGTCCTCCATAGAATGATGGGATTGAGTCACAAAAGCCAGGGACTTGGAGATAATGGAGGAAGAGTAGGAAGATTCAGAAAGTAGAGATGATTCCTTGCTCTAAAATCCTGAGGAACTATTTTATTTCCTCTCTAGGGCATGTATCCAGATTATGACAGAGAATTTTGGAAGAATTATCAAAATAGATGTTTTGTACTCACTTGTGGTGATTCATTTGAATACAAATGATACAACTGAAAAAAACTTAAAATGTATTGCAAAGAATTATAAATTCTTGAACTAGGTGTTTAAAAGCCTAGAGTTATGGCTTATATTTTCCTCACCAGTGTTATTTAAAAGAAAAAAAAAAAAGGATGGAGAAAAGGAAAACTGATTTGGAAAGTGACCATCTGAATGAGATGGTGGTATCTGAGAATGAGATTTAGACTTTTGAACCATATCTTAAAATGCATAGTTGAAAGTTTCCTAAGCAGGAATGGAACTAGTTAAGAATGTATATGCTAGTGGCATTGTATATTTAAACAAAAGAATTTTAAAATAAAATGGACAGGGAAGTCAGAGCAGTAGTGTCAAAGTCAAGTTGATTTTAAAAACCACAAATTAAAATTTCCTTTTATATTATGTTTTTAATTTATTTTGTTAAATATTTTCCAATTACATTTTAATCTTTGGGGCCACATCAAATGACCTGTGGCTGGAGTTTAATACTACTAGTGTACAGAGTATTTAAAAAGAAATGTAATTCCAATCCCAAAGTCTATTGACATGGATTTCTTTCTTGATTGGTGGAGATTAATGCCTTGAACCTTCAGAGCAGAGTTGATGAAAGTAAAACAGAAGACTTTCCTCTTTGAATGTTATCAAGCTTTGCAATCACTTTAGATGCTTCTGGCTTCAGACTTTGAGAGAGAATATGGAAGATGACAAAATAAGGAAAAGACTATGGAAAGAAGCCAGTAGGAGTGAAGCTGACAGTTTCCATCATCCCTCTGCATAGCTTATACAATAGAGACTTCAGGAAACTTTCCTTTGTGTGAGATTTAGAACACTTTCTTTCTTGGTTGAGCTGTTACCTCACTTCCAATGGGAGAGTGATATATATCATCTTATGTCTACTTTGTATGAGCTCTGTTTGCTATTTAATTGGATAAATGAGTCCTTCTGCTATCTATAGGATATAGAACTATAATTTGGTAGCAAAGAGAACAAATCTTGGACATAAAACTTGGGATTCTGCTTCCCCCATTAATGAAACCATGATCAGAAGTAAGTTTGAATCTGAAAACCACATTTCCTAGACTAATGATATTTAAAGAAGTAGATAGATGTAATTCTAGCCCAGCAACACCTCTCTCTGAGAAGAACAAAATGGTCAACCATATGGCCCAACCTCCTGCTTCCCCTCTGGAAGGAATGAGTCTTCCTTATATAAGTGAATTTCAAAGTCCGATTCTTTTCATACAGCAAAATAACTGTATGGACATGTATACATATATTGTGTTTAATTTATACTTTAACATATTTTACATGTATTGGTCAATCTGCCATCTGGGGATGAGGGGAAGGAGGGGAAAAATTAGAACAAAAGCTTTTACAATTATCAATGCTGAAAAATATCCATGCATATATCTTGTAAATGAAAAGCTATAATAAAAAATAATATTTCTCTCCCCCATAAAAAGAGAAGTATAAATGAGAAGAATCTAAAAAAATCCTCTAAAATTATAAGTGAAAAGAAGCTATTCTGATTTTCTTTGAGTCACAACAACACATCCACGTTGCATGGGAGGACAGTTCTTGCTACAGAAGGTAGAATATACTTATAAGTTAACAAGAAACAAAAATCTAATATAAAAATTAATAGTAAGACCCTTGGCTCCAAATGTTATTCATAATTGCTCAAAGTTCAGACAACAAGCAAGTGGAAGTAGACGTCCTAACTCCAGAAGGTAAATTGTAGTGTACGAGTATCATAGACATTTAATGAGATGAACACAAAGCTGAAATATAACTGTGGATTAGTTTATCTTACTTAGGAGAAATAGGCCTGGCAAACAAACAATAACTCTGTGTATTAAAAGGTCTTACTCATATAAAAATATCCAGGAACCAGAAAGGAAAAGCACAATGACAAATAAATGGATGAAGGTCAATGGAGGCAAGGTCATTGGTGGGTGAAGGTCAAGATCCAAAATTGATTTTGTCATCAAATATCCTGCAAAACATCTGGACAGAAAAAAGAGATATATAAGAAGTTTGGAAAACAGATCATAAACTAAAAAACAGTACAGAAAAAATGACAGTATGTGTGTGTTTTAACTGTTAACTTTTTCTGTGTCTTTGTTTCTTTCTATTTAACTCTCTTTTTCTATCTCACTATTTTACATCTCATTATCTCTATCTCTGTTTCTGTCTCTGTCTATTTCTCTGTCTTTCTCTGGGCCTCTTTGCCAAAAGCATATAAGTTAATAAGTTTTTTCTTTGTCTTAATAATCATTCAATCTTTCAAAAGTTAGAGGATCCAGAAAGGGGAAATTTTATTCTGAAGTATATCTTTAATAATTAGGAAAAACTGGTTGCTGGGATGGATATGATTAGCACTTTATGACTACTCACTTCTCATGTTTGTATTATAGAAGAAGAAAACATTTGGACAGAGTTTAGTGAACACCCTAAATCTATAGAGAAGTTAATTTCAAAGAATTTGAAGGGATAGGAATATCCAATTGATTCAAACTCTACAAGTAAAATCAGCTCAAGGAGACATGGGTGATATTCAACAATATAAATAAGAAGGCACTGTAGGAGACAATTACAATGGGATGAAAAGGGGATTTGTCTGATGAATCCATGCATGGATGCATGGGGAATTAGATGTTAAAATAAATGTACAAAAGATACAAACAAGTGTGGATGATAGAGGATATATATATATATATATATATATATATATATATATATATATATACACATACATACATATATATGGGCTTATCACAGTCATAAAATAATGTCAGTAATGTTAAAGTTCAGAATGCAATGAAGCTGGTTGGATAAAGCAAGGAAAATAGTTTTAAAAAATTATGTTTGAGGAAAAAGAGCATAAAAAAATTAGATAGCACAGTGATAGCTGACATTTGGAAGAAGGTAGGACCACTCTTCCCTTATTTAACTTCTGTTTCCTTTGCCAAGGAGAATCAACCACTAGAAATGTCAGAAGCAAAATGAGTATTAGGAATTGATGCTCAACATAAGTAAGGAAATAGCAGGAGAATATTTAGTCCATTTTGATTAATCCAGGTTACTGAAACCAGAGGAACTATATCTTTGAGTACTTAAACAACATGAAAATGTTATTGCTAAATTGTCAGTAAATATTTGAAATGACAATAGCTAATAGTAGCTATTAATACTTTAAACATCATTGAACATGAGAGAGGTACCACAAAATTTAGTCTCAAAATTCTAGAAAGGATCATTAAAAATATGTTTAGTGAAAAAGCTTAAAGAAAAATGATGATTACTCCTCACTGAATCTACATGGTTTCATCAACAGCAGGTCAGATCAGACTAATCATATATACTTGATGCTAAATTAATAAAAGGTAATGTTATAGATATAGTTTGTTTTGATTTTTTAAGTATTTGATAAACTACCTCATCTATACTTGTGGAGGAAAAGGAGGAATTTGAAGTAGAGGATAATAGAATTAGATGGATTTAATTCTGGGTGAGTGATGAGACTCGAAGTTTAGTCAATAATGATTCAAATTTAATATATGAAATCTCTAGTGAAATGCTCTAGGGATCTATTCAGCAGTTCTCCTAGGTTTCATTATATCTCGTCATATGTCTAGTCCTACGCCCTCTCTCTCCCTCTCTCTTTCTCTCCAGACAACTAGGGTTAAGTGACTTACTCAGGGTCCCATAGCTAGTAAGTATTAATTGTCTTAGGCTGCATTTGAACTCAGTTTCTCCTGACTTCAGGGCTGGTGCTTTATATCTATTGCACCATTTAACTGATCCACAATAGTCCCTCCCCCCATTTTTTTTTTTTTTTTATTGCTGAGGCAATTGGGTTACATGACTTGCCCAGGGTCATGCAACTAGGAAGTGTTAAATGTCTGAAGTAAAATTTGAACTCAGGTCTTTCTGACTTCAGGGCTGGCTTTCTATCCACTGCACCATCTGGCTGCCCCTATAATAATCTTTTAATTGGTCTTCCTTACTCAAATGTTTCATCATTTACTTCATTCTCTTCACTATTTTCTAATTAGCTGTCAAAGTGACTTTCCTAAAGGGAAGATTTGACCTTGTAATTTCCCCACTTATAAAATCCTTATTACTTTTAGTATATAGTATTTATTCATCTATTTAACTTTTAAAGCCCCTCACAATATGTCCCTAACCTCTCTTTGTGGGATCATTACATATCACTCCCCCTCCTATGTTTTGTGATAGTGGATACAATTGATAAAGCAGGGGGTCCCTGGAGTCAGAGAGCCTTGAGTTCAAATATACTCTTAGACATTTATTACCTTTTTTAACTCTGAGAAATTCACTTAACCTTTGTTTATCTCAATTTCATCATCTGTAAAATGGGGATAATAATAAAATCTACTTTGCAGGGTTATTGTGAGAAGTGAAAGAAATAATAATTTCCTTATTATAAATAAGAAAAGAGTTTAGCATTATATTTGTCACACAATAAATAATATAGAAATGATATTATTATTATTATGTTATCTAGTCAAATAAATCTTCTCTTTATTCTGCATGTTACATTTTCCATATCAGTGCCTTTGTTTTGATTATTCCACATGCTTAGAATGCATGCATTCCCTTCTTATCTTTGCCTCATAGATTCCTATACTTTCTTCAAGAGTCAAATCAAGCTTCACCTTTTGCATGAAACTTTTCCTGATATCCTCAAGTGCTGTGTCTATCCTCCCATACTACCTTAGATCTAGCTACTCTATATTTGTGTGGTTATTGTCCTCATGTTTATTTAGCGTATACTTATATATGTACTTTTTTCTCATCTCCCAGAATGTAAGTTCCTTTAGAATAGATTTTGTTTCATTCTTGTATTTGTATCATGAGACCCCAGCAAAATGTCTAGAAATGTGCTAGGTACTTAATAGTTGTTGATTAGCTAGCTGATTGACTTAAAAAAAAGGAAGTGGATGTTTTTGACCTGCAAGGAAGATGCAGTGGAGATGGCATAGCTGTATTCATGTCTTTGAAGGTCTGCCTATGTGGAAGAGGACTTTCACTTGTCCTGTTTGGCCCTAGTGGGTAGGAGCAGGAACAATGAATAACTTGACCAGTGTCACACCACTAAGAATATCTGAAGCCAAATTTGAACTCAGGTCTTCTTGACAGATTCAGAAGTGCCTCTCAGCTAGTGGTGGTTTCTTCCTGCTTTGAGATCTCCAAACATAGAATGGATAATAACTTGTCATTATCTTACAGTAACAATTTCTTTCAGATATCCTCTGGGCTATGTGACTGCTGGCATTCCTTCTGACTCTTTAAGTCCTGTGATTTCTGTGATTTTCCAGATTTCCTGTGATTTCCAGGCCTCTTCTTGTTCTAAATACCATTATACAATTTACTTGCCTAAGGTCACAGCATTATCTCCATTATGCCATTTTTTTCTTACACAAAGCCACTTTTCAACACATTCCTCTGCCTCATCAGAGGCTATTAGAGGCACATAGATATCATGGTGGATAAGTCCCTGGGTCTGGAGTTAAGTAAATCTTACTGAGTTAAAATCTGGCACCAGACACCTACTGTATAATTCAGAACAAGTCACTTAAACTCTATTTACCTCACTTTTCTCAACTGTAAAAAGAGAATAATAATAGTATCTTTTTTTCAGGGTTGTTATAAGAATCAAATAAAATCATATTAAAGCACTTAGCACAAAATAGGTGCTTAATAAATTCTTATTCTGTTCTTCCCATTAGACCTAGGAGTTGTATTTCAAATTAAAAAGATTGGCTATGTTGAGATACTTTTATGTTTGTTATCTGATGTTTCACAAACATACCTATACATATATCTATCTCCTTCCCTGGTATCTACCCACATGCACCTAAAACAGGTTAACTTTTAGTCATCAATGGCCATTAGACAGAGATAATAGCTAGAGTATGATCATTTCAGGAAGCTCTGCTTTGAGAATCCTGCGCTAATTTTAACAGGTACCTGTCCCCTTCTCCTTTCCTTCTGTTCTGGACTTGAAATTTCCGTGCTCTATCTGGGACTTCACCAGGCATATCCTAATGGCTCCATTCCTGTGACATCAGAGATGGGAAGCCAGCCAGAGGGTCTGCTGAGAAAATATCCTCCTTTCTTTATAAAATTACTACCTGTGTCATTGAGCTGTTCTATTGTAGAATGCACAGGAGCACAGCTAAATCCCATATACCACACTGATTGGGGAAAATAAGAGAGGAACTGAAGCTAGATATACTAAATCCTCCTCCTGTCACACCCTGAAGACTCCTACACCCAAAGAATAAGGCTCTAGTAACTTCAAGGGGATATTCTTTCTTTGATTATCAATGCCTATAACTAGTGTCTCATAGAATCCAGAATTTGAGAGCTGGAAAGAACCTCTCAGTTCAAACTTTATATGAAAAAATCCTCACTATAATGTACCAACAAGTGATTAAACAATTCCTGCTTGAAGACCTTCAAGGAGAGGAGCCCACTATCTCTCAAGCAAGCTCATTTCACATTTGGACAGTTCAGATAATTGGAAATTTTCTTTTTTTCTGACAAGTCCAATTGCTTTATTTTCAATTTCCACCCATTTTTCTTGATTCTACCCTCTGGATCCAGCAAACAAGTTTAATCTCTCCTCCCGTGAGAACTCTTCAAATACTTGAAAACAATTATCATATCTTTCCAACTCTTCTTTTCTTTAGGCTAAACATGTCCAATTCCTTTAACCAGTCTTTATTTGTCATGAATGTAAGGCCCTTTATGATCCTACTTGACCTCTGTACATTTTCCAACTTATTAATGTCCTTTTAAAATTTTGGCTCCATGAACTGAATACGGGGCTCAAATTGAGATTTAATGAGGATAGAGAAGAGTGGGATTATCTCTTTTCTGTTCCTGGATATTATATTCCTCTTAATGAAGGCCAAGATTGTATTAGCTTTTTGGCTTCCACAGATTTTTGAGCTTGCAATCCATTAAAACCCCCAGATCCTTTTCAGGACAAGGGCTGTCTCTAGACATCATTTTAGTCCTAATAGGCTATAATAGAGAGAGATTTTATTCTATTGGATATATAGTATCATTTCCTAATTACATGTGGTCACAGAACCATAGTCTGTAACAACCAGGAAGAGACATGTTTAGAAATGAGCTGTCTCCCCAGTTTTGTTTCTGGTATGTAGTGAAAAGTCTTTTATTCTGCCCTTCCCTTGTCAGAAACAACAAAAAAACCTTTTCAATTTTCTACTGTACCCATATTTTTGGAGAGAACATTGATTCACTTTGTTCCCTCCTCCACCTCACCCTGGGGTGATGGGGCCTTTGGAGATATATCATGTCAAATAGGAAGCTATGACTGTGTCAATCATACTGTTGGGGCGTGTTCACAAGATGTCATGGGAATCTGGGAAAGTTGAAAATATGCATTTAAAACTGACCCTGAGGCCAGATGGGGTTTTCATCTTTTTAAGGCAAGTTTGTGAACTATGTTTTGGGGATAAGATATGGGAGAAGGTGAGGTATGTGAGTGATAATTGAAGGAAACTGGGTGGGGAAGTTTCATTGTTGCTGGCTTTTTGGAAAAGGCATCAATCAGTCCATTATATTTTGAAGAGGATGGTGTGTATGTTTGTGTGCATGTGTGTGTGTGTGTGTGTGTGTGTGTGTGTGTGTGTGTGTGTGTATGAGTTTTCACCTTAAAAGCTGAAGTAACATGAACAACTATGCTATACAATTTTGCTCACAGATCTGTACTTATTTTTCTTATTTTTTTCCTTCTTTATTCCCACTCTAGTTTATAATCTCATAGAGAAAGGGGTAGACTTGAATTCATGCCCATATGTATATGGGCCTACCATAGGATCATAGTAACTGGGGCTGAAATGGATTTTACAGATGATGGAAACATAAACAGACCCAGGGAGTTGAAGTGTTCCAAGTTGATTCAAGTAAGTAGCAAAATCATAATTTGAAATCAGTCCCTCTACTTCAAATCTAGTGTTTTACATACTATATCATATTAGAGAGTAGGTAGTTTCTATTTTAGAACCAACTGTGGTCCCTGGCAGAGTGTCTTAATTCAGAAGCAGTTTGTATCCAGTAGCCTCATCTCCCAGGAGGGAATCAATCTAGATCCTGGCAAATAAACCAATAAAACTGTGTGAAAGAGAATCTCAAAATTTATGTCTTCAATTTCAGGTAGGTAAGCAGAATTGTGCAGTAGAAAGAATCTTGGATCATAAGAACTGGATTTAAATTTTACTAGAGTTAGAGCTGACAGGGGCATTATAAGTATTACTATTACTCCCTTAGAAGGAATAGATAAATCAGTTGTGTTAATTGCCATAAGGATTTATAAATAATTTTGCTATATTTTTTCCTATATCTGCAAATGCCACTAAAATATAGATGACTGCAAAATATATTATAACTTTTAGGGCATCTAGATGTTGCAGTAGATAGAGTACCAGATCTGGAGTGGGGAAGACTCAGCTTCCTGAGTTCAAATACAACCTCAGACACTAGCTGTACTACACTGGGTAAGTCACTTAACGCTGCCTCAATTTCTCATTGTAAAATGAGCTGGAGAAGAAACAACAAACCTCTCCAATATCTTTGCCAAGATAACTCCAAATAGGGTCAGTGAAAAGTAGGATATGACTAAAAAATGATAAAAACAACAAAACAAACTACCTTGAAATAAAAATTTTCATCCTATTATCCCTAGTATGTATAAATACATTGTGTTGAAAGACACAACTTGGTCCTGAAAGGCTTCCTTAAATTCAGGACATTCATATGACACTAACTTGTTACCTAGTGGCCAAAGCTATATCGCTTCCCCTTGCTAAGCCTCAGTTTTTCCATGTGTAAAAAAGTGATAAGCAGAGTATAGATTGGGATGTATATATATTTTGGACATGGACAACATGGGAATTAGTTTGTGTGATGCATTTTTGCTGCTGAGAAACCACCTTTTCCTCATTGGAAGTAAAATTGGAGTAAGGCTCCAATTTTATTCATTGAAAAAATTAATTTTCAAAGGGGGTTATTTAGATTTTCATGTCTTCTCTCTCAGAGTCACTATGAGAAAATGGTAGAGTAGGGTTGGTGGAGTAGAATGGGATAGAGTTAGCTACCCTTCTCAGGGTACTCAATGTAAATCTTTTAAAAATGATCATCAACAATATCTAAGCAGTCACATTTGGTTTTCCTTTTCAGAGAATACAGAGAGATGAATGGAAATCTAACATTGTGAGTAATAAGGAAAAGAGGGAGAGAGTCAACACCTTATTCTACAAAATCCCCTATATTCAGGGCACTTTGCTTGGCACTTCAGTGCTTCTCAAAAATAAACTAAATGAACTTCATAGGATTTCTCTTATTATAGATGAAAATGTTTATTAAAACCAGGAAGACCTAGTGTTTGAGGAGTAGCTGTAATGGTGGTGGTGGTGGTAATGATAGCAGTACTGGTAGTAGTAATAGTGGTAGTGGTGGTGATGGTGGTGGGGGTGAGGTGGGGATGATGGTAGTGGTGGTGGTGGTGGTAATGATGGTGTAATAGTCATAGTAATAGTAGTGGTAGTGGTGGTGGTAGTGATAGTAGTAGTAGTGATGATAATTACATGTTAATAACAGCATTTATATAGTACATTGATTATAAATTATTTTACAAATGTTATTTTATCTTCATAAAAACCTTGGGAGGTGGGTATTATGACAAATGAGAAAGTTGGGACATACAGAGGTTAAATGCTATTCCCAGAGTCACACAGCTAGATTTGAACTCTGCTGCATCATCTAGAAATTTCATATTCATATCTGTTCATCTGACCTTTCAGGCTAATGTACAAGAAAGGGTAGGGGGCTAGGAAATCAGGAAAGATCACTTTTGAAGGTAGAACCAAAGATAGGAACAGAAACATCTTTGGGAGAAAAAAAAAATGGTAGAATGAACAGAAAATTAGCTCTTGAATTAGAAGACCCGGGTCCAAATTCCAGCTTAGCTACTTGTAGGTAAGATAACCTTGAACACGAACATTTTATTTCCTTTTCAAGTATCTACTTTTCTCAATCAATAAGGCATTTAGTGACTAGCAAGGCAATCAGGGTTGACTTGCCCAAGGTTATACAACTAGTAAGCGTTAATCATCTGGGGCCAATTTGAACTCAAATCCTCCTGACATGGAGCTGGTACTCTATCCATTGCATCATCTGGCCACCTCTCAGTAAAGCATTTATTAAGTATCTGCTATTTATCAGATGTTGTGGTAGGGGCAGAGGATACAAAAAAGAAACATCCCCTGCCTTCTGGGAGACAATGTATTCACATATAAATGTATCCAAAATAGAAACAAGGTGGATTAGGGTGAGAAGACACTAGTAGCTGGGGGGAAATGAGAAAAATTTGATTCTTTCTTGTTATCTACACCAGGTCATTGGCCCAGATTGAAAAGCAAGCTGAAAAACCAGCTCAGCAATGGCCCTCATATAATTTACTCTTTTTTTCAAATAAAAATGTTATCACTTGGAAACTACTGGGGAGATCAAGATAAAGACCAGCAGTGGCTTAAAAAAGATCAGAAATAACGATTGCCTGGGAGCAGATAGGTCCCCAGAAAAATCCAGACATCCAAAGATAGAATTGCCTGAGGACTGAGCATCATTTTATCAAGATGGATCAAATAGCCAAGTTAGGTGAGGTTTAAACATCTTTTAGCCAGAAGTTAGGAGTGGCCCATGATATCAATTCTATTCAAAGAAGTGTTAGTATCTGGATTTCAATCCAAAGCCATTTTTATTAGGCCTTTCACTCTACTTGGAAAAGAAAGACAACAGGATATAATAGTTAGAATACCAGAGTTAGGATCAAGAATTGGGATTGAATCTTATCCCAAATAGTCAGTATCTATGTGACCCTGGGCAAATGACTTTACTTTTCTGGGCCTCAGTTTTCTCAGATGTTAATTAAAGGACATGAATTTAAGCATACTTTTAAGAACCAAGCTGAAACACTCAGTACATTGTTGAATGCATATTAAAAATAGTATGATGAAAATATTTATTTTAAGGTAAAATTATAATATATGCTTGTAATTATCTGTATTTTCAGTGGTGTTTGCTGATAAAGAAGAAATTCTAGCAAATTCTAGCAAAAATATTTTAAAATCCTTATGTCAATTGACACAATTGATGTACCTGATCCTTCTATAAATGAGGGATAAGAAGTGATACTTCTAGGTCCATTTCAACTTTAAAGTTATCCCCCTTTCAAGAGTTTGTTCAGATTTTATGAATAAAATCAAATGGGAATAACACTGATTCCATTAAAAACTCTAGTAGTATATTTTGGGGGAAAATTGTCATACTTTAATATATTTACAAAAATGGAAACAGGTAAATATTGATTTTTCTGCTAAAGGGACTTAGATTATGAAGAAGAAATTTAGATTATGGGTAATCAACTTAGATTTGGGGCAAGAAACTTAAGAATTGAAAATATAAGTGATGTTTTGACCACTTCTTACAATTAAAGACAAGGAACACATTGGAAAATCCCAATTTAGAAAGTAAACAGCTAGTTCAGAAGATGTAAGAGGATGGGATTTGGAATTCTAGATTTAAGTATAAGGACGATATATAATGAAGGTTAGTTAAAAATATATTGTTTCATTTTGCAAGCCTATAAAAGAGGGGTATAAACAGGAAAAAGGGAGGAGAAAGCCAGCTCTGTATATCTCCCAAACCAGATACCACAAAGAGGAAAAGTTATTAAAAAAAAAAAAGATATGCCCAGTAATTTGAGGAGACAAAACTTTAGGAAGATTTAGCAATAAAACTTGTAGCTGAAAATATCCATACGCAAAATCAGAAATTTGTTAACAAATAAGGATAGTCAAGTTTACTTAGGGGGCCTCTGTGCATTCATGTCACTAAGCCTGGAGGAGTTATAACTAAAGGTATTGAAAAAACTGGTAAACAAGATTATTGCAATGCTGTTCATGATTTTTGAAAGTCTGGAATGTATAAGAAACTTGCTGCAAATAACTGGAGAAAAACAAATGTCCTGATTCTCAAAAAGAGATGAATACAGCCTGCAAATTATAGGTTATATAGTTTGATTCATTCTAATTTCTGACAAAAATATTAAAATAAATTTTAACTTTATTTATTTAGTTAGTTTAGGTTGCACACATACATTCATTTAAAATATATTTCCACGTGACTCTTATTGGAAAGAAAAATCAGAACAAAAGGAAAAATACAGGAAAGAAAAAAAGCAAAAGAAAATAGTATGTTCTATCCTCATTCAGTCTCTATAATTTTATTGATATAGATAGGATTTTCCATCCAAGTTTTTTGGAATTTCCTTGGATCATTGAATTGCTGAGAAGATATAAGCTTATCACAGTTGATCCACATATAGTCTTGCTGTTGCTGGGTACACTGTTTTCCTGGTTCTGCTCCTTTCATTCAGCACTAGATCACTTAAATCTTTCCCAGTTTTTCTGAAATCAGCCTGCTCATCATTTCTTATAGAACAATAGTATTATTTTACATTTGAATACCAAAATTATTCTGTTATTCCCTCATTGTTAGACTTCCACTCATTTTCTAATTCTTTGCTATCCCAAAAAGAGCTGCTACAAATATTTTTGCACATGTTAGCTCTTTTCCCTCTTTTGTTTTGGGGAAACAATCCTATTAGTGGTACCACAATCAAAGGGTTAAATACAGTTTTATAGCCATTTGGTCATAGTTTCAAATTGTTCAACAGGATGGGTGAATCAGCTCACAACTATACCAACCAAGCATTAGTATCCCAGTTTTCCCACATATCCTTCAACATTTATCAGTATCTTTTCTTGTTATCTTAGCCAATCTGCGAATTGTGAAGTGGTATCTCAGATTTGTTTAATTTGCATTTTTTAAATAAATAATGATTTAGAGCATGTTTTCATATGACCAGATAGTTTTAATTTTTCATCTGAAAATTGTCTATTCATATCTTTTGAATTTTTAGCAACTGGGGAAGGACTTATATTCTTATAAATTTGACTCAGTTCTCCATACATTTTAAAAATGAGACCTTTATCAGATTCACTGACTGTAAAAATTTATTCTCAGCTTTATGCTTCCCTGCTAATATTTGCTGCATTGGTTTTCTTTGTGGAAAATTTTCTCTTTTTAAATTGAATGTAATTAAAAATATCCATTTTGCATTTCATGATGTTCTTTATTTCTTATTTGATCATAATTTCCTCCTTTCTCCAAAGATGTAACAAATAAACTATCCCTTGCTCTCCTAATTTGCTTATAGTATCACCCTTTAGGTCTAAATCATGATCCGATTTTCACTTTTTTTGATCATTATGAACAAATAGAGCTTCATCAAGAATGAGTTATGCCATATATAATTCTTTTTTTTCTGAATAAGTTTATTTAATAAAGGGAATAAGATTTAATAGCTAGAGAACAGAATTTTTAGTTTAAAAGAACTTGGTTCAAATTATGCTCTTGACATTTATTATCTGTATGACATTAGACAAGCTACTTGAACTTTATTGGTGAACACACATTTTTTAAACTATCTATTATGTTCCAGCTACTGTGCTAGTTGCTGTGAATATAAATACAAAGAATGGAACAATCCCTATTCTTAAGAAGATTACAGTCTAACCTCTATGCACCTCAAGGAACCCTCTAGAAATTAATATGTCTTAAACATTTTTTTAATTTGGTTTGGTGGAAAAGATATGACATCAAGAGTTCTCCATACTGAAGATAGAAGAAATCTTTCATGTAATTGTCAATTTATTGGGCAGATCAGATAATCACTAGACTTCAAGAGAGCAATGGAGAAAGTCTCACATTCTATCCATATGGATAAGAAGAAATCAAAAGTGTCTGAATGTTTAGATCCCAGGAGACATGGTAGCTTAATGTCAATTGGAAGGAGTTCTTTAGTGGAGTTCTTCAAACTTCTGTTTTCTGACTTGACTGTGCAATATTTTCTTTTGTAAAAATATAATAGTGTTTTTTTTTTTATTTTTCAAGATATATGTAAAGATAGTTTTCAACCTTCATCCTTGCAAAACCTTGTGTTCCAAATTTTTCTTCCTTCTCTTTATACCTCTCCCCTCCCCTGGACAGCAAGTAATCCAATATAGTAAATATGTACATTCCTTCTAAAGATATTTCCAAATTTATTATGCTGCACAAGAAAAATCATATCAAAATGGGAGGGGGTTAAAAAGAAAAAAAAACAAGCAAACAGCAACAAAAAAGATGAAAATACTATGCTGTGATCCAAATTCAGTCTTTATAGTCTTCTCTATGGATCTAGATGTCTCTTTCCATCATAAGCCATAATTTCCAATAGGAGTTGCCTTGAATCACCTTATTGTTGAAAAAAGCCAAGTCCATCACAGTTAATCATCACATTATCTTGCTGTTACTATGTACAGTGTTTTCTTGGTTCCATTCACTTCACTTAAGATTAGTTCATGCAAGTCTTTCCAGGCTTTTCTGAATTCAGCCTGCTTGTCATTTCTTTTCTTTTTTTTTAATTAAAGCTTTTTTATTTTCAAAACATTTGCATGGATAATTTTTCAACATTGACCATTACAAAACCTTGTGCTCCAAATTTTCCCTTCCTTCCCTCCATCCTCTCCTCTAGATGGCAAGTAATCCAATATCTGTTAAACATGTTAAATCCAATATATGTATACATATTTATACAATTATCTTTCTGCACAAGAAAAATCATATCAAAAGGGAAAAAATGAGAAAGAAAACAAAATACAAGCAAACAACAGCAAAAAGAATGAAAATGCTATGTTGTGATCCAAACTCAGTTCCCACAGTCCTTTCTCTGGATGTAGATGACTCTCTTCATCACAAGATCATTGGAACTGGCCTCAATCATCTCACTGTTGGAAAGAATCATGTCCATCAGAGTTGATAATCATAATCTTATTGTTATGTAGGATGATCTCTTGGTTCTGATAATTTCATTTAGCATCAGTTTATACAAGTTTCTCTAGGCCTTTCTAAAATGATCTTGCTGATCATTTATTATAGAAAAATAATTTTCCATAACATTCATATACCATTACTTATTCAGCCATTCTCCAGATGATGGGCATCCACTCAGTTTCTAGTTTCTTGCCACTAAAAAAAAGGGCTGCCACAAACATTTTTGCACTTGTGGGTCCCTTTTCCTCCTTTAAGATCTCTTTGGGATATAAGTCCAGTAGAAATGCTGGGTCAAAGGGTATAGACAGTTTGTTAACTTTTTGAGCATAGTTCCAAATTTCTCTCCAGAATGACTGGCTCTATTCACAGTTCCACCAACAATGTATCAGTGTCCCAGTTTTCCCACATCCCCTCCAACATTTGTCACTATCTTTTTCTGTCATCTGAGCCAATCTTAGAGGTGTGTAGTGGTATCTCAGAGTTGTCTTAATTTGCATTTCTCTGATCAATAGTGATTTGAAGCACCTTTTCATATGACTAAAAATGGTTTCAATTTATTTATCTGAAAATTTTCTGTTCATATTCTTTGACCATTTATCAATTTGAAAATGGCTTGAATTCTTATAAATCGGAGTCAGTTATCTATATATTGAAACTGGAAACTGACTGGATGCCCCTCAATTGGAGAATGGCTGAATAAATTATGGTATATGATTCTTATGAAATATTATTGTTCTGTATGAACTGACCAACAGGATGATTTCAGAGAAGCCTAGAGAGACTTACATGAACTGATGCTAAGTGAAATGAGCAGAACCAGTAGATCATTATACATGGCAACAACAAGACTAAAAGATGATCAATTCTGATGGAGATAAGTCTCTTCAACAATGAATTGATTCAGACCAGCTCCAATAGTTCAGTAATGAAGAGAGCCATTTATACCCAGGGAACTGAGTGTGGACCACAACATAGCATTTTCATTCTTTCTGTTGTTGTTTGCTTGCATTTTTGTTTTCCTTCTCAGGTTTTTTTTTCCCTGAACTTTCTTGTGCAGCAAGATAACTGTATATATATATATATATATATGTATATATATATATATACATACATATATTGGATTTAACATATATTTTAACATTTATTACATTAATAATATATCCTTACATCTAGGAGAGAGAGTGAGGGGAAGGCGGGGAAAATTTGGAACAGAAGATTTTGGGTCAGTGTTGAACAATTACCCACACATACGTTTTGTAAATAAAAAGCTATAATAAAAAAAATTAAAATTTAAAAAAAAAACAAATGAGGCCTTTATCAAAATCCTTCAATTTAAAAATGTTTTCCCAATTTATCGCTTCCCTTCTAATCTTGTCTGTATTAGTTTTGTTTGTACAAAAACTTTTAACTTAATATAATCAAAATTATCTATTTGATGTTCAATAATGAGTTCCAGTTTTTTTTTTGGTCACAAATTCCTTTCTTCTCCACAGATTTGAAAGGTAAACTATTCTATGTTCTTCTAAATTGCTTATAATGTCACTCTTTATGTCTAAATCATGAACTCATTTTAACCTTATCTTGTTATATAGTGTTAGGTGTGAGTCAATACCTAGTTTTTGCCATACTCATTTCCAATTTTCCCAGCAGGTTTTGTCAAATAATGAGTTCTTATACAAAAAGCTGCAGTCTTTGGGTTTGTCAAATGCTAGACTTCTATAGTTATTGACTATTTTGTCCTATGAATCTAATCTATTCCACTGATTGACTACTCTGTTTCTTAGTCAGTACCAAATGGTTTTGATGACTGCTGTTTTATAATATAAAGCAAGTGATCCTCAAACTTTTTAAATAGGGGGCTGTACTATAGTAAAAACAAAAACTCACACTCTGTCTCTGCCCCTCAGCCCATTTGCCATAACCCAGCAGCTGCATAAACGTCCTCAGGGGGCCAGCATCTGGCACACAGGCTGTAGTTTGAGAATCACTTTTAGGTCTGGCATAGCTAGGCCAACCACGTTGGTATTTTTTAAAAATTAATTTCCTTGAAGTTCTTGACCTTTTGTTCTTCGAAATGAATTTTGTTATTATTTTTTTCTAGATCTGTAAAATCATTTCTTGGTAGTTTGATTGGTATGACACCAAGTAAGATTAATTTTGGTACTATTGTCATTTTTATTATATTCACTCGGCCTACACATGAGCACTTGATATTTTTCCAACTGATTAGATCTGACTTTATTTGTTTAGAAAGTGTTTTATAGTTATGTTTGTATAGTTCCTGACTTTCCCTTGGCAGATAGATTCCCAAATATTTTATCCTTTTGATAATAATTTTAAATGGTATTTCTCTTTGTATCTTTTGTTGCTAGACTTTGATAGTAATATATAAAAAATGCTGATTTATGCAGATTTATTTTGTATCCTGTAACTTTGCTAAAGTTATGAATTGCTTCTAGTAGTTTTTTAGTTGATTTACTTGGCTTCTTTAAGAATACCATAATATCATCTGCAAAGAGTGTTAATTTGGTTTACTCATTACCTTTAATCTCCTTTTCTTCTTTTATTGCCAAAGCTAACATTTCTAATAAAATATTGAATAATAATGGTGATAGTGGACAACCTTGTTTCACCCCTAATCTTATTGGAAATGGTTCTAGTTTTTCCCCACTGCGTATGATGCTTGCTGATGGTTTTAAATAGATGCTACTGATCATTTTAAGGAAAAGTTCATTTATTCCTATACCCCCTAGTGTTTTTAATGGGAATGGATGTTGCCTTTTATCAAATGTTTTTTTTTCTGCATCTATTGAGATAATCATTTGATTTTTGTTTGGTTATTGATATAGTCAATTATGCTAATAGTTTTCCTAATATTGAACCAGCCCTCCATTCCTTGTATAAATCTTACTTGCGCATAGTGTATTACCATGCAGATGACCTTCTGTAATCTCTTTGCTAATATTTTATTCAAGACTTTTGCATCAATATTCTTTAGGGAAATTGATCTATAATTTTCTTTCTCTATTTTCACCCTACCTGGTTTAGGTATAAGTACCATATTTGTATCATAAAAGGAATTTGGTAAGGTTCCTTTTTTCCCTATTTTAAAAAATAATTTACATAGTATTGGAATTAATTGTTCTCGAAATGTTTGATAGAATTCACATGTAAATCCATCTGGCCCTGGAAATTTTTTTATTAGGGAGTTGTTTAATAGCTTGTTCTATTTCTTTTTCTAAAATGGGACTATTTAAATAATTTATTTTTTCTTCTGTTTTGCTCATCATTTCTCACAGAATAATAATATTCCATTACATTCATATACTATTCTCCATCTGATGGGCATCCATTCAATTTCCAGTTCCTTGGCACTACTAAAAGGGCTGCTACAAACATTTTTGCACATGTAAATTCTTTTTCCTTTTTTTTTTAATCATCTCTTTGGGATACAGACTCAGTAGACATTGCTGGAGCAAAGAGTATGACTGTACCATATTTTCATCAATGGCTTAGGTAGGGATATATGGCACACATGAAATTCACAAGTGACACAGAACTGGTAACTCTGTTTAGTATATAAGATGACAGAGTTGGGGGAGGTCTCTTCAGATAGACATTCTGCAAGAGTCTAGAATAATCAAATATGATGACATCTAATAGATATGAATGTAAAATCCTAGCCCTTGCTTTAAAAATAAATCAGTTTTATAAGCAAAATGGAAGAAGTGAAAGGAATATTGCAAATAGGTAGCAGTTTCAGAGAAATAGAGAAAGTCTAAATCAGAATGAGCTATTAGCCCAGGGAAAAAAGCTAACAATCTTATGTTGCATTATGAAAAATACTAGTATACAGGAATCTTGCTTTCTTCCATCCACATCAGACCCATTTCCAGTATTATAGTTATGGGGAATAATTATGTACAAAGGGCAATGACAAGCTGGAGAAGAACAAAATGGAGAAGACATGATAAATTACAACCACATCAATTTCAGGAATTGGTCATATTCAGGTTGGAACAGAACTGCAGGCTGGTGAACTTTCAAGTATTTAAAAGCTTTCATGTGGATAAGGTTTTCTGCTTGTCCTGGAGGGAAGAATAAAGTGCAAAGTGTTAGAAGGAGCAAAGAATTAAATTAAAGATTAACGTAAAGTAAATTTTCCTAATAGTAAGCGTTATCCAAAAGCATAATGAGGCTGCCCATACAACCTGCCACTCACCCCCCCCCCACACACTCTCACTTCTCAATTAGAACTTAAGCAAAGACTGTAGGACCATTTGTTTTGGATATTTTAAAGGTAATTAAACTAGAGTAAGGGTTCTTAGTGTGTGTGTGTGTGTGTGTGTGTGTGTGTGTGTGTGTGTGTGTGTGTGTGTTTAAGTTACAATTGGGAACGTCATAAAGCCTTTGTAGAATCATATTTTTAAATGCATAATAACATACATAGGATTGTAAAGGAATCAATTATGCTCAGTACAGTTATCTTTTTTTTTTAAAGTTTGTGGACTTTAGGAAGCTTTGGATTTGATGGATTCTTAGCTACCTCTTAATTCTGAGGTCATTCTAGTAAGATAGGTGTTAGCCTCAAAAAGCACTTCATGGCATAAGCCATGTACTTGAGTTTTTCTGCAAAACTAAGACCTATCTTTTAAAAATGTAATTGATGTTTTGTTTTTACATCTCTTACATTTTCAAATATACCTTTTTTTCATTTTTTCCCCAGAAATCAATTCCATATATATAATTTATAAATGTGTATATGTATGTATGTATTACACAGGAGGAATACTATAAAGGATGTAATAAAACAAACATAAGAATAGAAGACATGGCAATCGTATAATGAGAAGGAGGCATAAAACAATAAATATTTTATTTACTTTATTAGTATTCTTTTATTTTTAAAAGTTTATTATTTTTATTTCATTAACAAGAATTTGTTTTATTAATTTGTTCTTCATAAAGCCTACTTATTCATACTCTCTCTGTACTGATCACAATCTGGCAAATTCTCACGTTAGCCATATTTGAGAATCTCTGTCTCTCTCTACATTTTAAAAAATTAATCACTTCTGTCAGGAGATGAATATCATGACTGATATTTCTCTGTCTGTCTGTCTCTCTGTCTCTCTCTGAATCTCTGTCTCTGTCTCTCTCTTTCTTGGACTCATGCTTTATCATTGCACAGATCAGAGTTCTAAAATCTGTCAAAGTCATCTTTCTTTATAATGTTATAAATAATATAAATATATAAATTGTTCTCCTAGTTTTACTGACATCACTCTGCATGAATTCATGAAGGTCTTCCTATTATTCTTTGAAATTGTTTATATCATATTTTTTTTGTTATGGCACAACAATATTTCATTATATCCACATACCACAAATTGTTTAGCCATTCCTTATTAGGGGAATATCCTTTTTTCTTTTTCAGTCTTTGGCTACCATGAAAAGAATGGCTATAAATATTTTTGAACATATAGACATTTTTCTCTTTATTTGATTTCATTGGAAATATAAGACTAATAGTAGAATACATCAAAAGGTATGGTCAGTTTGTTACTTTCTGGATATAGTTCAAACTGTTTTACACAACAACTAGACCAATTCAAAACTTCATTAGTAGTGCATTACTGCGCCTGTTTTTCTACAATCCTTCCAATATTTGCCAGTTTCTTATTTTGTCATCTTTGCCAGTATTACAGATATGAAATAGAACCTTGAAGTTGTTTCAATTGGCATTTCTCTAATTATTAGTGATTTAGAGAAAATTTCCTAAGACTGCTGATAACTTTACTTCTTGTGTAAACTACTTCTTAATTTTCTTTGACCATTTATTTTTGGAGAATGATTTTTTAATTTTGTAAATATGAATCAGTCCCTCATATATCTTGGATATGAAAATTTTATCAGAGAAATTTGCTTTAAAGATATTTCTGCCTCAACCCTAATTACCAATTTTCTTCTATTTTTTTTAACTATTTGACATTTGTTTCTGTAAAAGCTTTAAATTTTATACAGTCAAAGATGTCATCTTGTTGTGTGTGATTTTTCTATCATTTATTTAGTCATGAACTCTTCCCCTATCCATATACACAAAAGATAATTCCTTCCTTGCTCTTTAGTTTGTTTATGACATGACTTCATATTTAGGTCATGTTTTTTGTTTGAAGCCCCTTTTTGTATATGGTATGAGGTGTTAGTCAAAACTTAATTTCTGTTAGTCTATTTTTCAGATTTCATAGCAAGTTTTGTGAAAAAAAATTCTTCTAGCAACTGGGAATTTTAAATTTATGAAACACAATTCTATTTGTGTTTATTTGCATCTTTATATTGTCTGTCTAATCTGTTTTCTTGATCAACCTCTTTTGAAAAACTAGCAACAAATCATTTTGATGATTGTTTCTTTATAGAGCAGTTTGAGATGTGGTGAGAATATAACTCCTTTCAAATTTAATTTCCATTACTATCCTTGAGATCTATCCTTTTATTCTTTCATATGAATTTTGTTATCATTTTTCTAGTTCTATAAAATATTCTTATAGGAATTGGATTAGTACAGCATACAACAAGTAAATTAATTTATGTATTATTGTCATTTTATTATATTGGTTCAACTTATTCATGAGAAATGAATGTTTCTCCAATTATTTTTGTCTGTCTTTATTTTTCCAAAGAGCATTTTATGGTTATATTCATAGAGTCCCTGGGCTGTTCTTGGTAGGTATATTGCCAAATAATTTATACTTTCTATAGTTATTTTGAATGAAGTGTCTCTTTTTAGTTCTTTCTGCTTGGTTTTGTTGGTTTTGTATATAAGAATGCTGGTGATTTATAAGGGTTTGCTTTATATCATGAAACTTTATCAATTATGATTTCAATTAGTTTTTAGTTCACTCTTTAGAATTCTCTAAATACCTCTATTAGATTATCTATAAAATGCAATGATTTAATTTCTTATTTACTTATGCATATCACATTTTCTCATTTTATGGATACAGCTAGCACATCTAGCACTTTGTAAGTAGTAATGTTATAATGGACATCTTTGTTTACTCCCTGATATCAATGGAAAAAAAAAAACAACTCAAATTTTTTCTGCAAATTTACTTTGGATTCAGATAAATTCTATCTGATCAAATGATTATTAAGGAAGTGTCTATTTTTCAATATAATTTATAGAATTTTAATAGATATTTATAGTATTTTAATAGGTATTGGATTACATTACAACATATCATGTATTGATAAAATTATGTGACATTATTTATATTAATATGATTTATTATATTTATAGTTTTCCTTATTTTGATACAACTTTATATTCCTGATACTCTTACAAAATCAAGAGAAGTTGGAGAAAGCTATGACAAACTTTGAGTGGATGTATTATGATGACTTTATGGGAAGATATGCTTTGTTACTTTTTTGAAAAATTTATTAAATTTATTGAATGATTACCAATCAATATAAATGTTAATAACATGAAAATAGATATTGGTCAAAACATAACTATCACAATTAGCATACATTCTTACATCATTATATTGTAACTATTTTTGTCTTCATTTCCAAAGGATTTATAAACATTCTATCCACCTTCAGATAAATTATAAACCCAAAGTATAAATTAAAGTTTGTTTTCTTTAATTTCTTTGTTGTTTTGGAGATGGCTAATATGGGAATTTGTTGTATTTGACAATGCATATTTGTAATGGATTTTGTTTTACTTGCTTTCTTAAAATGGAAGAGGGAGAGAAATGAAAGAGAAAGAACTTGAAACAAAAAATAAAATTGAATTTAAATTAAATTAAAAATAAGATAAAGTAAATGAAGCAAAAATACTAAGTTACAATGTAGTGATGGAATAATGTGGATTTTTTGAGGATTTACAATACAATAAAATATACTTAACACAAACAGCATTTATACAATTTAATCAGTGATTGTTCAAGACTCACATAAAAAGGTCTGGCAAATTCTTCCAAGTCTGAATGTTGATGTTGTGTATAATACATTGTTTTGGACAGAAATGATAATAAAGTTTGGGTTAAATCCGTATTGACCCTAGAATATACTTGAAAAGTTGTCCTTAAAAAAATCCTGACATTATGAGGTTGTTTGTTTAAAATTATACACAACCATACTTGAGAGAGCCTTAGGGTCAAATGTCAGAGCTAGAAGTAGCCTGAGAATATAGGATTTTAGAACTGGATAGGGCCTTTGATTTCAACTAATTAATTCCATTCATTTTATACATGAGAAAACTGAACCCCAGAGAAGGAAAGTGTACTCATGCAGCAAGTTGGTAGCTCTGTTGGTAGCTGAGCCTCCCGAATTTTAAGCTAGAGCTCTTCCTATCTATAAAAATTAGAGGGCAAATGAATTATTCTAAATTCTGGAAAATCCATAATTCATGTCCAATATATACAAAAACAACAATTCTGCTGACTATGACTCTCAATTACTTAATGATCCTATAAAAATGAAATTTAACCATTCTGTTAGGCAGGAAAAGCTCAGATATTTGAAAATGTAACTAACAAATTCTGACAATATTTGATAAGGACCAAGTAAATAGGACAGACAGAATATATCAGAAAAGAATCATCATTCCATTCTTCCATTTATTTGACAAACTTTTTTTTTTTAAGTAGATATTGTATACTAAGCATTGTGCTACATGCTGGAGATAAATGTGATATATATTTTGATTTTAGGGAATTCACACTCTAAATGGATATTCAGAAATAACAATTATGCATAGCAGCATGAGATAAGTGGGGAAAAATCATAAAAAGGGTTGAGAAATTTGAGGAGAGAAATAAATATTTTCAGTGGTCACATTTTCATAGAGGGGATGGCAATTGAGTTGATCTATAAAAGGAAAAGATATTTAGCAAGCATTGAATAGGGAGATCCATTCATAGAATGAAGACAACACGAGTAGAGACGACACGAGTAGAGCCAAATTGCCCAGAAATTAGAGAGGACAAATTGATGTGTTGGAATGGTAGGGCAAAAAAAGGGAAGAGAAAGCAGTTCCTTTAAATTAGAATATCTTTATTTAATGGAGAGTAGCTTAAGATAAAGATAGAACAGTCTATGGAGAGATTTGAAAGGCAAAACCAAGAATTGTTACTTTATTCTATTGGCTGGGGGAATCATGGAAGTCTTTTGAGTAGACAAGGGATAATGATGCTAATGATGCATTAGGAAGATTGCTTTGGTCATAGCTGGATGATTTTTTTTTTTGGGAGGGGGAAGAAATTAGTTAGGAATCCACTGTCATAGTCCAGTTGAGAAGTAAAGGTTGAATGAAGCAACAGTGATTGTTTAGGCAGAAATGAGGTGGTTTAAGGAAGGAATAATAATTAGAATTTGTATAAATGGAAAGCATTGGAGAATCTTCTCTATGATGGTAAGGATGGTTGCCATTTATAGCATAATTTCTTCATTAGAATTCTTCTGATGCTTCCTGAGGTTGAATCTGTAGCTTTTCAATCTTCCAGTTCTTGAAGAAATAAAGTAGGCCCTAAAATAGGATCTTAATCCCAGCCAGGGAAGTCTGAAACATGACCAGCTGATCTGCCAACTCCCCCAGTAGAAACCATCTCCTTCAGTCTCCAGTACTTTCCCCCCTCTTCTCCAGGGGGGGCTTTTTGTTATTTGCCTGGGAAGCCTATGCTATGACTATATACTCCCAGACAGTGTAATACCCTCCTGCATAGCCAAGCATGATTGTCAGGTTGGTTTCATTAGAAAGATAAGATGCCTGCAGAGTCTTTTCATCTCCTGGATTCTCCCTTCCCCCCAACTCCCCTCTCTCACTCCTGCTGTAATTTGGGCCTTTAAAGTCCCTGCTGTCTCCTGATCTACAGATAATTGTTTACTGTAATACTACCCAGGAAAAGGACTGATACACTCCAGATGTAGTGAGGGCTTCAAATTCACTTTCCTTGTTCTGTGCCAAGGGCTATGGCCCTCAGATAACATTTGGTCCCTCTCTGGAATCTTCTCAGTCTACTAATAAATGGGACAGGGTGAGGCAGCCTGTTGATTTAACATTACATCAATTGTGAGGATTGGGCTTTTGTGACTTAAAAAAAGTCTTCTAGTTTTCCTAATAACTTTTATAGTAATGATGATAAAAATTTGCATTTATATATGGAACTTTTAAGGTTTACAAAGACCTTTCTCTTTACAAACCTGTGAGACAGATGGTACAAATATTGTTAACTCAGTTTTACCTGTGAGGAAACTTTTGAAGAGGCCCTGAGTAGTCTATAACCAAGTAATATTGTCTGGGGTTGATGCTTATTCTCTATGACCCCAGTGTAATTAAACTAGATCAAGCAAGCAGGAAAAGAAGCAGATAATTATTTTATTATTTCATTTATTACCACTTACATGTTGGTCACTATGCTAGATACTGGAAATATGTAGATAAAAATGAAAGTTTTTGCCTTTTATGCTTTACAAAGCACTTTCCCAAAAACTTTTTTCTGAAGTAGATAATATGAGTATTATCATCTCCATTTTGCAGATGAGAAACACTAAGTTTCAGATGTGAAGTGGTCTGTTTAAGTCAACATTAGTAAGTGGCAGAGCCAGGATTTTACAAATTAAGTTGTCTTCTGGTCTGGAGTGGCTTCTAGCCTCAGGGGATCAGGTTTGGGCAGACTAATGCTGTAGAGGCCAGTTCAGGCTTGTAGAGACTTCTCTATGCTCTAAGGAAGATCAGTCTGACCATCTTTCCCTCATCTTCCCCAACTCCATACCTCCATCCTGTCAACAGTAGACTCAACATGCTTTACTAGTATGGGATCATCAAATCTAAAGTTGGGAGGTATGTAAGAGATCCTAGGATCATAGCATTTAGGTCTGGAAAGGCCTTTATGAATCATTTAGCTTAATATCCTTATTTTATAATGGAAGAAAGAATCTCAAAAAGAAGTGAAATTATTTGCCCAAAGTCTCGTGGCCCAGAAGCACATCAGACTCCATTTTCAGTTTCTTTGACTCCAGGGTCATATAGCTAATAACTATCAGAACCAGAATTCAAAAATCTAGGTCTTCTGTCTTTAAATACAAAGCTCTTTTTTTCTTTACTGGACTGTCTTTCAAAAAACTCTTTCCTGACCAACCAAGCTCACACTGAATTCTCCCTCTGGTGAACTCACAGATATGAAAGCCATCTTGTCTAGTCCTCTTATTTGTAGATGGGAAACCTGGGAAACCAGGAAAAATGAATTGATTTGTGCAAGCAATGTCATGCAGGCATTAACATGACAGAGCTAAGTTTTGAAAGCTCTAAACCCTGTGTTTTCCATTACCCTATTTTACAGTAATGTGTTTTCCATTATACCAGACTGCTACCACACAGTCAACCCTCACTGGAGGCCTGCAACAGGCCTATCACCACACCAGGCTAACAATGGCAGCAACAGCATTTCATGTTCTATAGAACTTTGAAGACTACAAAGATCTTTCTCAAAAAACAAGTCTATATGGTAAAGAGTCCAAGTATTACTAGCCCCCATCTTACTGATGAAGAAACTGATTCCTAGAGAGGTTAAGAAATATGTCCAAAATCACACTAGTAATAAACATAGGAGTTGAGTCTAAAGCCTAGTTTTTCTCATTTTAAGACCAGTTTCTCAATGCCTGATCCTAACTTTGGATGTCCTCCAAGACTATATTTTGAGTTTTCTCATGTTGCTATATTGTTGTTATTCTGTCATTTCAGTTGTGATTGACTGTTAGTGACTCCATTTGTGGTTTTATTGGCAGAGATACTGGAATGGTTGCCATTTCCTTCTCCAGCTCATTTTACAGATTTGAGGAACTGAGGGAAACAGATTTAAGTGACTTGATCATAGTCACACAGCTAGGAAGTATCTGAGGTCATATTTGAATTCAGGAAAAGGAATTTTCTTAACTCCAAAGCCAGGACTCTATCTCCTGCCTCATTTAGCTGTCAGCTCTGATTTTGATGTTATCAGTTCTCATAAATTCAATTGTCACTTCTATATATATGACATATGACTTTATATATACATATATGTACGTTTATATTTTATATATATGCACAAATATATACACACATATATAACATATATATAGACATCAAATAAGACACTATCTGTAAATTGTATAATATAATACCTGGCATATTTTTCAAGGGTCAATCTTGAGAACTTACCTATGCATATGTTTTGTAAATAAAAAGCTTTAATAAAATTTTTAAAAATAAAAAAATTCATCTTATTCTTAAGAAATAAAACAAGCATTTCTATGATGTAATAAAACAGGGGAAAAGATGACTATGAAACTGCAAATCTCTTATGTACAACTTGCTACTCTTTTGAAATATATAATAAAATTATCATATAGCTTTCTTTTTTTCTCTCCCCTCTCTACCTGCTAATGATCACTATTAGACACAAATATATATCTATGTTTGTGTATGTACATATATAAAACCATTGCCCATGTATTTTTATTCATCAATTATTTTTCTGGATATTGATAGCATCTTTCCTCAAATATCCCTTAAGTCAATTTTTATATTTATAATAATACTTTTTCTTATCTTGGCTTGTCCTTGAGCAAATAATATTTTCTAATTATTAAGATTTGTCTTTTTTTTTGTGATGGCTGTTCATTCATAGATGACTAACTCTTTATGACCTTATTTGAAGTTTTCTTGGCAAAAATATTGGAGAGTTAATCATTTCTTTTTCCAGCTTATTTTAAAGATGAAGAAAACTAAGGCAAATAAGGTTAAGTGAGTTGCTCAGTGTCTGACTACTAAGTATCTGAGGTCAAACTTGAACTAATGTGGATAGAGCACCAGCCCTGAATTCAGGAGGACCCAAGTTCAAATTTGGTCTCAGACACTTAACACTTCCTAGTTGTGTGATCCTGTGCAAGTCAATTAACCCCAGCCTCAAAAAAAAAAAAAAAAAAAACAACTTGAACTCAGAAAGTTGAGTGTTACTGACTGTCTCTTCATTGTGCTACCTAGCTAACTTTATAGGTTTTGTCTTTTGTAATTATAATCATGTAGTTCCGGTGTGTCTTGACAGATAAAGTCCAAAGTATTTTATACTGTCTCCAATTATTTTAAATAGAATTTCTCTTTCTAGCTCTTCCTCCTTGGTTTTTGTTTGTTTGTTTGTTTGTTTGTTTGTTTGTTTGTTTTGTTTTTGGAATGCACAGCAATGTTGATGATTTGGGTCAGTATAGTTTATATCCTGAAACTTTGCTGAAATTGTTAATTGCTTCAATTAGTTTTTTTTAGTTGACTCTCTAGGATTCTTTAAGTAAGCTATCTTATCATCTTCAAAAATTGATATTTTGGCTTCTTCATTATATGCTTATTCCTTCCATTTATTTTCCTTATCTTATATATAACATTTTTTATACAACAATAAATAGTAATGGTGATAATTCCAATCTTCTTCATCCCAATCTTAATGGAAAGGCTTCTAGTTCATCCCTATTAGAAATAATGCTTGCTCTTGATTTTAGGTAGGTTCTTCTTAACATTTTAAGCAATGCTCTGTTTAATCTTCTACTTTGGTGGTTTTTTTTTTTTTTAAATTGACATGAGAATTGTATTTTTTTCACTCTTCTGCATCTACTACTTGTATCATTTGTTTTATTGTTGTCAATTATGCTTATAATTTTCCCAGGATTAAACCAATTGTGCATTCTTAGTATAAATCGAGTCTGATTATGCTGAATGATCTTTGTGACATATTACTGGAGTATCTTTGTTATTTTACTTAAAAATTTGGCATCCATATTCATTAAGGAAATTAATCTATAGTATGTTCTCTTTCTCTTCTGTTTTCTCCTTGGGTTTACTTATCAAGACCACATTTGTGTCATTGATAGAATTTGTAGGACTCTTTTTTTTTTTTTTTTTACTTACTCTTTTCCACAGTATCAGAATTCATTACTCTTTAAATGTTTGGTGGTTGCTTGAAAATACATCTGATGCTGGTGGTATGGTTGTTTTGGTCCTTAGAAATTTCACTTATGTCTTGTTCAATTTATTTTTCTAAAATAAGATTATTATTCTATTTATTATTATGTTAATCCAGGAAACATATTTTTCTAAATATTCACCCATTTCACTTGGATTGTCAATTTTATTAATGAATAATTGAAAGTAATAGTTTGGACATGTATACATATATTGTATTTAATTTATACTTTAACATATTTAACATGCATTGGTCAACCTGCCATGGGGGGGTGGGGCAGAATGGAAGGAGGGGAAAAATTGGAACAAAAGTTTTGGCAATTGTCAATGCTGTAAAATTACCCATGCATATATCTGGTAAATAAAAACTATAATTAACATAAAAAAACAAAAAAAGAAAGAAAGAAATAGTCCTAATAATTGCTTTTATTTCCTCTACATTATAAATTTATCTTTTTTTTCATTTCTTTATCTTGATTATTTGTTTTTCTTTTTTAAATCAAATGAGCTAGTGATTTATATATTTTGCTATCCCCTTAATTTTTTGTTTTATTAATTAGTTTAGTAGTTTACTTTTTTATTTTAAATCCAGTTAAACTCTATTTTTATTTTCAGGATTTTTGTTTTCATGTTTAATTGAAGGGAGGGAAGGCATTGCTGGCTTTCTAGCTGTTTTTTGTTTGTTTTTTAGTTGCTTGTCTAATTTGTTTATCTGCCTTTTTATAGACTGAGATAAGTATTTAGGGAGATAATTTTTTTTCTAAGTATTACAAATTTTACTTTGTTATCCCATTGTTGCTATTATCTTAAATTGTTTGTATGATTTATTCTTTTACCCACCAATTCTTTAAACTTAAATTATTTAGTTTCCATTTAATTTATGCTTCAAGGGCTCCTTATCAAATGTAATTTTTGTTGAATTATTTTAAGAAAAAAATTAATTTTTCTGCTTTCTTTCATTTATTTTATGCATTTTTACATAATCATTGTTGTCATGATTTTTTTGATCTGAGATCATGATTGTCATCCTGACTTTTTTTTAACTTCAGCAGAAACATAATAAATTTGACTCATTTTAATTCTGTATATATTTTTGTGATTTGTGTATTTCTTGTAAACAACATATTATTGGTTTCTAATATATAATTCATTCTATCATCTTTCATTTTATGGATGAGTTCATACTATTCAAATCCACAATTATGACTGCTAACTCTGTATTTCCTTTCATCCTATTCTCTTATACTTCTCTCTCTTTTTTTAACTTGTTCCCTAAGAATTTGTTTTGTTCCTGATGACTTTTCCCTTAATTTAATCTCTCTCTTATTCCTCTTCCCTTTCTTCAAGTCCTCATTTCTCTCTTATTTCCCTGTTGGGCAAGATGAGTTTATATCCCCAACCATATATGTTTTTATTCTTCAGGTGAGAGTAAGATTTAATTGTTACCCAACTCCCTATTATTGCTCCCTTCATCATATAAACTCTTCCTTGTAGACTCCATTTTTGTGAGTTTTTTTTCCATTCTTCTTTATCCCTTTCTCTTCTAGTGTATTGTTTTTCTACCCTGTACAATTTTTCTTTCAAAATAATCCAAACATAAAAGAATTACATCCCAACTCTATTTCTAATTAGACCATCTCTCAGCACCTGGTGATAATAAATTTCTGAGAGGTTACATGTATTTTCTCCATGCAATGATATAAATGGCTTAATTTATGGTCTCCAGATACTCATATACAAAAGCAGAAGTGTTGGGTAACAAGTAGGACACTCAAGTATTACTTATAGGGCCCCTATGAGTTCATATCACCAGGCCTGGAGAAATTTTAGCCAAAGGTACTGAAATAATTGGTAAATGAATTTATTGAAATGCCATCCATGATTTTTAGAAGAATGAAGAGAAAAAGAGTGTTGTTGCATATGACTGAAGGCAAACAATTTAGTCTATTATGATTTCTCCCTCCTGTTTACCTTTTAATGCTTCTCTTGAATCCTGTGTTTGCATATCAAATTTTCTCTAATATTTCATCAAAAGAAAGTTTTCTATCTAATGAAACTTAGAAATTTACCCTGTAAAATTGTAATGATTTTTACTAAGTAGCTTTTTATTGATTATATTTCTAGATTCTCTGCCTTTTAGAATATCATATTCCAAACCTTCCTTTTCTGTATGGTGATGGTTGCTAATATTTGTGTGACCCTGATTGTACCTTCATAATTCTTGTACTCTTTCTGGCTGTATTTTCTCCTTGGCCTTGGAGCTTTGGATCTTGGCTGTAACATTACTGAAGTGTTTTTGTTTTTGTTTTTGTTTTTGGGGGGGAGAATAAAGGGGATTTCTTTCAGGAAGTTACCAGTGAATTCTTTTAATTTTTGCTTTTCTCCCTAGTGCCAAGATGTCTGGGAAGTTTTCCTTTCTAAGTTCTTGAAATATGTTGTCTCAACTTTTTATTTTTTGTTAATGAACATTCAAGTTGTCTAATAATTATTAAATTATCTTGGATAATTTATCTTACTATTATATATTAATACTATATTATACATTAAATTAATACTATACTATATATTAAATTATCTTGGATAATTTATCTTACTACTATAACTACATAGTAATAGCAATATCGTAACAATGATCAGCTGTGAAATACTTAGCTACTCTTATCAACACAATGGTCCCAGGCGATTTCTAAGGGCTCCTGATAAAAAAAATGTTATTATATCTTTTAAACTGATGAGCTCTGAGTAAAATACAAAATGTTTATTTTTTTCATTTCCTTTTTTTTGTTTTTTGTGACATGAAATTCATGACAATATGAAAATGTTTTACATAATTTCATTTATATAATTGATATCATATTGCTTTCCTTCTCAGGAGGAAAAGCAAGAAGGAGGAAGATAATTTGGAACTCTACATTTAAAAAATCTTAAAATAAATAAAATATATATTTGAAAGAAAAAAAAAGTTCTCTTGTCTATTTTTCAGGTCAGTTGCTTTTTCAGCATGATTTTTTTCATATTTTCTTTGATATTTTCTATCTTTTGACTTTGTATTATTATTTCTTTATGAGCCATGGATTCATTAGCTCTTCTACTGTCCTTTGGACCATTTGCCAGAGTAACCTTTTTAAGACCATGTACAAATCAGAATTGACTCCAACTTCCTTCAAAATAATGTTAATTAATAAACATTATTAAGAGCTTACTATAATCCAGGAGCTATGCTAGGTACTGGGGATATAAGTGGAAAAAAACCAAAAAAACAAAGTGTTTCTACATAGCTAATTGGGAAATGAAGACATGCTGGCCTGTGAACCCTCTTTAAATAGAGGTTTTAGGAATAGCTCTCCATTCTACCCTTCACTCAGATGGATCCCAGGGGCAGAGTGAAGAATCAGTATTGACTGATAAAAATCTTGTAGAATGATAAGATTCCTGGAGAGATGGTAGAGAAATATCAATCCAATAAAGTTCAAACTAGATCAATTCATTGTTTTTTTGTGGATGCAATTATTTTTCAGCCTCCTATCATATTCCTTGAGGGAGACAGTGCTGCAATACTGTATGTTGATACTGTCTTTGTGGTATTTCTTGTCTGGCCAGCCAGAACAAGAAAGATTAGAAGTTGTATAAGTTGCCTGTTGACTCCAGGGGGTCCGATGAGGTTTGGATAAGCCTTCAAATATGGGAGATCCTTATCCAGACTCATCCTCAGATATTTTGAAGTGGTGACCCTTTAGCACTAGGAGAGGGTGGTTGAGTGGTTACAGACATCAGAAGACTGTATTTTGTTCTTAAGGAATGTTTGGAATTTGGAGAATTAGGATTATGGCTGTATATATTATTAATTTTTGTCTATTGCATTCCAGTGTAGTTTAGTGTATATTGATTTCTGTACTGGTTAGCCTGTTGCATTCTACATAAGTAAGCACTTCAAGGCTTGTTGACCTGAATTAAATCCAGTGTAGTCTAGTAGAAAGAGAACTGAATTCAGAGTCAAAAGGATCTGTTTGAATTATGTCCTTTACTACTATAACTACTGTCTGTGTGATGTTAAGACAAGTCACTTAACCGTTTTAGGCATCAGGTTTTTTTACCTACAAAATGAGAACATTGGACAAAATGACTTTGAAGACTTTTTATAGCTCTGTGATCCTATGATGTTTCAATCTTGAATTATGTCTAAATTAACTGAGATTCATACTGAGAAGGTATGATAGAAGAACTAGACCAATCTCTAGAACCCACAAATCTTCCTGAGGTTTTCTAGACTATGAATGACATGAATCTGGGGCACTTCTAATAGACTATCCTATCCTATCCTCAGGTTGCCTTATAGATAAGATATATCTGTTGAAGAAAAGGACCAGGCAATGGGCAATCCCTGATGAACTTTACTATATGGGCATTGATGATATATTTTATCTTGGTTCTGCAAAGTAACTTCCATTCTTTCACTTAAGAGGTCTAAATTATAAACTCTTTGAGGTAAAGGAGGTTACATGAATCTCAGCTTGGAGCTCTCTGTCTGGAAGAGGTACTCAGTAAACATTTGTTAAAAGATTATTTGCACATACTGTGCATGTACCTGGATCTAAAAGCCATGTGAATATATAAGGAGATTTACAAAAAATAAAATTATAAATATCTCTAGTTAGTATGACTGGTGATCTCAAAAATTATGAAAACATTAAGTCTCATAGCCAAAAGGAGAAGCAGTATGGTATGGTTAGAAGTATGATGGATCTAGAGTTAGGAACTTAGGTTCAAATTCTTGACACTGGTCAAGGTACTTAGATCTTCGGAACTTCAGTTTCCTCATTTATTAAAGGAGACAATATTATTTGTCTCATTTGTCTTATTGGGTTGTTGTGAAGGAAGCATTTAATAAACATGAAAGTGGGAAAGAAATGTGAATTTTTACAATTACATTGAAGGTTTTATTTAAATGTTTTTTTTTTATTTCTTCTTGAAATTATAAACCAGACAATTGAGTCATCATGACTGATCAGCATTAATTAATACATGATATTTCCAAAGAATAATTTTATAAATTTATTTGAATCACCCACTTTCTGCTGACCCAGGAGAAAAGCCCTCTGGTTTGGAGAGTTCTATCCTTAGCACCTAACAAAGAAGACAATGAGGATTCCTTGAATTGAGTTTCCAATTTACTTTTCTTAAGTTTTGACTATTTTTTTCACTCTCTCTTTTTAAAAATATATGTAACATTTCTTTTTCACCAATTAGAACAATTTTCAGCATTTTTAAAAAATTTGAGCTTCAAATTGTATCTTTTTTCCTTTCCTTCCTCTCTCCCCCTCCCTGAGATAATATACAACCTGATATAACTTATACATGTACAGTCATGTAAAACATTTCCATATTAGTCATTTTGTAAAAGAAGACTTTAATTTTTTAAAGTTTTTTAAAAAATGAAGTGAAAAATGGCATGCTTCGGTCTATATTCACACAGTATCAGTTCTTCCCCTGGAGGTGGATGGTATGCTATATCATTACTCCTTTCAGATTGTTTTGGATTATTGAATTGCTGAGAAAACCTAAGTTGTTCACAGTTCTTCACCTTACAATATTACTGTTACTGTGTGCAGTGTTTCCTTGGTTCTGCTCATTTCACTTTACATCAGTTCATGTAAGTCCAGATTTTTCTGTTCATCATTTATTATTGCACAATAGTATACCATTACATCAATATACCACAATTTGTTCACCATTTTCCAATTGATGGACATCCCCTCAATTTCCAATATTTTGCATCCCACACATATGAGTCTTTCCCCTACCTTTTTTTGCAAGACAATTAGGGCTAAGTGATTTGCCTAAGGTTACACAACTAATAAGTGTTAAATGTCTGAGGTCAAATTTGAACTCAGGTAATCCTGATTTCAGGGGTGGTGTTCATTTCAATACACCATCTAGCTGCCCCTTCTATCCCCTTTTTTATGATCTCTTGGGCATACAGACCTATTAATATTATTAGTGGATCAAAGGCTATGCAAAATTTGGTTGCTCTTTGGGCATAGTTTCAAATGTCTCTCCATAATGGTTGGATCAGTTCACAACTCTAGCAACAACACATTGATGTCCCAATTTTCCCACATCCCCTTCAATATTTGCCATTTTCCTTTTCTGTCATATTAGCCAATTTGATAGGTGTGACAGATGCCACAAAGTTGTTTTATTTTGCATTTCTCTAATCAATCATGATTTAAGCATAATAATAATAATAATAATAGGCCTTGATTTTTTTTTTGTATTTATGTATTTGACTATTTATCAATTGAGGAATGACTTATATTGTAATAAATTAAATTTAGTTTTCTATATATTTAAGAAATTAAGTTTTTAGTCAGAAATACTTGTTGCAAAAATCTCCCTTAGTTTTTTGTTTTTCTTTTCATTTTGGTTTCATATTTTTATGCAAAATCTTTTAAAATTCTATATAATCAGAACGATCTCTTTTACATCTTGTAATGCTTTCTATTTTTCTTTAGTTCTAAGTTTTTGCCTTATCCACAGATCTGACAAATAAACCATTGCTCTTATAATTTGTTTATTGTATCAGTCTATATGTATAAATTATTTGCCCATTTTGACCTCATCTTTAACTAGTCTCTCTCTCAAACAAGATCAAACCTAGAGATATTTCAATGAGACTCATAAGTCCTGTATTTTATTTCAAAGAGAGAAAGAAACTGGATGTTCAGTTTAACTCAGCAGACACCCATCATACTTCTACTAAGACAGGCAGGGCAACAAGCATTATTATTATTATTATTTTTGAATCAGGTAGGTAGTATAATGGATAAAGCACTAGTTGTGGAGTCAGAAAGACCTGAGGTTCAAGCAAATATTTGCTAGTTTGTGTTTTCCTAGGTATGCCACTTAACTTCTATTTACCTCTGCCTAGAAAAAAAGGTGTGACTTGAAGATAAAAAGACACTGTGAAACTGAGGCTTAGTCAATCACTTTTCTCCTTCAGCAACTCTTCCAAATGTTCCTTAGTTTAGAGAGGGAGAAATTAGGTGGCACAGTGGCTAGAACACTAATCTTCCTGAGTTAAAATCTAATCACACACAATGTACTAGCTGTGTGACTCTGGGCAAGTCTTTTTACCCAGTTTGCCTCTGTTTCCTCATCTGTAAAAAGAGCTGGAGAAGGAAAGAACAAACCATTTTAGTAGTTCCAGTATCATCTCTAAATGTGGTCAGAAAGAGTCAGACACAATTGAAAAATGACTAAACAAAGGGAAAAATTTTTTTTAGAGAGAAGCATTATGTTGGAGCATGGGACTTTAAAAGTAAAATGAAAGGGTAAAGAGTTCTAGATTTGGAGCCAGCAGATCTGAATACAAATCTTGTTTCTCCTACTTATAAGTATCTACATCCCTCTGGGCCTCAGATTTCTCATTTGGTGATTAGACTAAGTGACTTTGGAAGTGTCTTCAGGCTCTTCACCTTAGATTCTGGAGGATTGAGACATAGACATAGAGCTTGGTGATCTTTTTTTGTCTGTCTTCATTATAAGAAAATTAAGACCCAGAGTTGTCAGGTAGTTCACTTAAACTCCCATAGGCCAAAAGTAACAGAGACAGGATTTGAACCTAGGTCCTCTGGCTCCAAATCCAGTCTTCTTTCTCCCAGCCTCTTTCCAAGGTTTTCCTTCTATACGTTGTTGTTATGGTTTGGTTGTTTCCAACTGAATCCATGAGCTTTTCTTGGCTGAGATACTGAAGTGGTTTGTCATTTCTTTCTCGGTTGTGTCCCCATATTACAGATGAAGAACTGAGGCAAGTAGGGGTTAAATGACTTGTTCAGGGTCACACAGCCAGTACGTGACTGAAGTCTCATTTGAACACATTTTTTCCTTGTCTTTAGAAGCGATGCACCACCTAGCTGCCCCTCCTATATAGGGAAGGAAAAAAAAAAATCCTTCCCTCTGAAGCCTCCAATGTGAATACATAGCATTTCCCTTCTGCCAGCCGGACTAGCAGGAGCAAGCCTTCACAACATGTAAATTAGCCAGTGACAATAACTCCTCTGATTGCCTCTCAGGCAGAAACAAATGAATAGCTTAGTTTATTAATCACATGCCACCTTCACCTTTGATGTCTTGATGTTCCAGTTTCTGGTTGGCCATTAAGCAACGCTGAGTGACTCGGCCTGCAGCTTCCCCAACCAGAAAAGTTGGCAGCTCATTTTCCCCAACTTCAAAGGCGGCAAACTGCCCTGAGATGGTTTCATTAAAGCGGCCCTTCCCAGTGTGAACAGCACTGAGGGGAGAACTGCAGATCAAAGCGCTTCCATCCTTCTGGATTTGTTACATGGGAAATGACACTCGGAGGGGTGTCTATGTTGCTGAGATCGTGACACCTCCCGTCCCTGGGGGAGAATGCCTCTAATTAGCCCCAAGCTTCTTGAACCTCCCAGAGTCCTGACTATCACAAGCCGGCAAGGTTTTGTTTCTTTCCTTCTCTCCTCCTAGGTACAGCCAGTGAACTCGGCGAAATGCTTAATTATAAATAATTATCTCAATTAACTGATTAGAGGGCAATATCCCGCCAATTCTGGGGAGGAAATTTCAGTGAGATTTTGGGGCTCTTTATTTTTGGCTTGCATTCTTTGGTCCCCGTCTCCCACTCATGTCCATTCACTTTCCTCCGTTTTTCGTCCAGCCTTCACTCGGGAAGCCTCTCCCGAGGCTTCTCAGAAATCGCTTTGGTTCGACCTGCTCGGAGCCTGGGGATTTCAGGAAAACAGGGCTTCTGGCCAAGTGCTGATAAATCTCTTCCTCTTGTGACGCATCAGGCTGCAACTCCAGAAAGGAAGTGATCTGAGGGCTGATTTTTCTTTTAATGATTTATTGCCTTGTCGTTCTGCCCAGCAACTAGATTGCAGCCCTGTTGTCTGCAGAATCCGCCCTGGTCTCTTGTCATTAGGGGGCCAGAACAGGTAAAACCCATCCTGTAGCTGTCTTCCCTTCCCCATGCCTACCGCAGGGTGGCCTGAGGAGGTTGACGTGTCAAAGTGGCCGACAGGCAACAGGACTCTGGTGGGCTCACCAAGAAGAGGACGCAGTTCCCAGTGGAGGGCTGGGCTAGGTGAATTATGCATGGCCCCCTAGCTTCAGAAAATTAGACTGATTCTCTTGTATCCCAGGAGATACATGTGTAGAGAGCCTGGAACAAAGTGAGCCTCTCTCCCCCTTTGAGTGAGATCATCTTAATTTCCAAATTCATTGTTGAAAGATGCATCAAGAATTCATGAGAGCACTCTCTTCATTGATGCAGATCTGCAGCACTTAGAGAATCAGAGAATCTCAGAACCTGAAATATACTTAGCAGGTATCTGGTGCAACTAGTACTCAGCCAGATAGATCCCCCTCAGCATCTTTGGACTCTTGCCTGAAGATTTAGAGTGTCAGAAGAATCACCTGTAGAGAAAGTCTATAGCACAGTTTTAAGTTAGACTTGTTCATAATATGAAGTAAAAATAATTTCTCTGCACTTTTCTCTCAGTGGTTTTAGTCTTCTCCCCTCCCCCTTCCAAAGCCAAGGAGAAAAGAAAAAGCCAAATCTCTGTTTCAAGTTCTTAAAGGCAGCTATAGGGCCTCTAACTGTAACATTTTTCCAAGTGAGGTAGTATTGTGGTTAAAACACTGGGCCTGGAATCAGGAAGACTCATCTTTCTAAGTTCAAATCTTGTCTCAGACACATTAACTGTATGACCTTGACAAGTCACTTTATCCTGTTTCAATTTCCTCATCTGTAAAATAAAGTAGAGAAGGAATGAAAAACTAATCCAGTATTTTGCCAAGAAAGCTCCTCATGGGACATTAGTTGGACACAACTGAAAAATAACAAAAGTTCCTTCAAATGAATGTCATGTGGATTGATACCTAGTTTTCAACATCTTGTCAGATTCCTCTAGATTCTCTTTAGCTTCCCACACTATTCTTCAGTGCTTAGGCCAATGCCTATACATTCTAGGTGTTTAATAAATACTAGTTGACTAACTAAAATGTGGTGCCTAGAAATGAACACAATACTCCAGATAGTGGAAAGTTAGCACTGGGACTAGAGTTGGGAGGCCTGGACTCAAATTCAGCCTCAGACACTTATTAGCTGTGTGACCATGAAACCTCTTATTGCCTCAGTTACTCCATCTGTGAAGTGGAAATAGTAATTATTCTTACTTCCCAGAGTTGTTGTGAAATTCAAATATGATAATTTTTGTAAAGCACTTAGTGCCTGGCAAATACTAGGTGCTTAAATATTTCTCTATTCCCTAACCTCAAGAAAGACTCTGAGTAAAGCAGAATTATTATCTTTCACTTTCTGGGTGTGATGTATTCTGTTTAAGAGGCAACATAGTGAAGTGGCCCTCAGAGTCAGGAAAACCTGATTTCAGGTCTACTTCTGATGTGTATTGACTAGATGATCAATATTGAGAAAAACTTTTCATTGCCCCAGAATCAGTGTTGATCTGGGAGTCAACCCTATACAGTTAATCCTATACCAATGAAGTCACAATTCTGGTTCTACCCTCCTTTATACCCATCAATTCTTTAGCTTTCTTTTGATGGCCATGTCATGTCAAATCATTTTGAACTTGCAGCCCACTCATCATCTTTATCTCTGCCTAGATTCTTTTCTCAGAATTGTATAGCCACTCTTCCTTTATCATCTTCTTGTTCAGTTGCCTTTTGAAACCAAACATGGGATTTTACATTTATCTCTACTAAATTTCATCTTGTAAGATTATGTTCTAACTTGTCAAAGACTGTTGGAGTCCTGAGTCACTCAACATGTCAGTTATCTCTCCCGACTTTGTGCCATACACATTTTTAAAGAATTAAATCTTTTTAGTCATATAATTGAACAACACACACCTTAGAAAATGGTTTCATGAGATGCCCAACCATTTGGTGATGACAGTCTTTCTACTTATCTACGTTGATCCTCAAAAACAGACTTGAAGTCCATTGTTAGACTCAAAGTCTGTCCTACTTAGAAGGACTTGCTAGAATTTGGGCTCTGCTAGTACAACATGTAAGAATACACGGTCACCTTTGATGAATTGTTATGATGGCATATCCTTCTCTAAACTCTCATAGAATTTCACATCTCTCTCAAGTACTTATCACATACTGATTTGTTGGGATTGACTCAGATATTATTGTAGTAGGAAAAAAATCTTTGAGAAAATCTGGAGACCAGTGCTTTATTTCCCTGGTTCTTTTCTTCAGGCCCCAATTACATCTCTATTTCCATATGTGCAATAGATGACTTAATCTCCTATTTTGTTGATAAGTGTAACAAGAGTTCCCTCAACACTCTGTACCTCTCCAGTTTTCAAAACCCCTTAACACCATCAAATCATCTCTCCCATCTTAGAGGTGATGTAGTGTAGGTAGAACTATTATGTAAGGAGGGGAAGTATTAGATTTCAAGTCAGAAGAAATAGCTTCAAATCCTAGCTTCACTCACTTCATACCACCAGGCTTCAACTTCCTCATTTAATTCAATAAATATTTGGTAATTAAGGAATCACCATGTGATAGATACAAGAGTACCTAAAGCAAAACTGAATTAGTCCCTGCCCTCAAAAAACTTAGACTTTGCTGGGAGAATACAACATATACAGAGGTAACTAAATATAAGATAATTTTAGGAAGGAGAGAATCCTCACAACTGGGGGATCTGGCAAGGTGGAATATAGGAAGAGGCATTCAAGCTGAGTTTTTGGGAAGCTAAGGATTTAAGAGAAAGAAGAGAAGTAGGGACACATTTGGGAGCATGAGAAGTTGGGGGGGCACAATAGAAGCACAGAGGTTGTTGATGAAATGCCTAATTTGGGGAAATGCTAATAAGACTGTCTAGCTGGAATGTGGAGTGCATAAAATTGAGAAACAGGAAATTATTGAAGTGGCAAACTCCCAGGAGGGATCAGAGGCACAAATAAGTGGAGGAGTTAATTATGGTAAGGAAAACATTCTCTTCTTCCTCAGAAACTTAAAATGAAGAGGGAGTGGACATTCTGTGGTTCTTTGATGCTCCTTGCTAAGGCTAACTCCCTGCTCTTTGCCCTATATCCCATCCTCCTCCATCTCTTCTAGGGCTTTGCTTCAGCAAGTCATTTTGTCCCAGGAATCTTCATCCTCTTTTTTTCTACTGCCTACTTCTTAGTTGCCTACAAGTATGCTCTGGTTTCCCTAATCCTAAAAAAAGAGATGTTTCCTTTGATGATTTGCCCTAACTACTGCTATTTACATTACCATTCATTTCAAAATTTGCCTGACTATGTGTACTTCCAGAGATTATGCCTGAGTATCCTTCTGTTCTATTACTTAGCTAAAACTCTTGAGTCAGCAATTTCTCTGAATTACTAAATTGATCTTTTGACTGCTAAAGACAGTGACATTTTTTTGAATCTTCTTTATAGTTTTTCTGATGATTCTCATCTCTTAGATGCTCCCTCTCCTATCTTTCTTTTGGAAGAACACAATTACCTAGTGATTTTTTAAAAAAAATTTCCCCCTATCTCTGATGATGATTTTATTTGATTAAGATTTTTTTTCTTGACTTTTCTCTGTATTTTAGTGATTTCCTTTATTCCTATGGTCTTAGCACTGATCTCTAAGATGATTGATAATTTAGCTCAAACACACACACACACACACACACACACACACACACACACACACCCCCCTAAAAAAGCTAATAAGATTACAGATTGCATTTAAAGAGAGAAATTGTCCAGGAATAAGAGAGTAATAGTTCTACCAATGCTGCTTAAGTGTGCCCTAGTCGAGCATATTTAGTCTGAGTATAGGTTTTAGAATTATATTTTAAGAAGGTCATTGATTAATTGGAAACCATCCTGAGGAAGGTGAAAGACCACAAGATTATTCCATATATAGATCAGTCAAAGGAATAAGGAATGCTTGGCCTGGAGAAGAAAAGACTTAGGGAAGGCATAATAGCTATCTTTAAAAATATTTGAAGATCTGGCATGAAGCCAAATTATTATGTTGGTTCCCAGGTGACAGAATTAGGGACAATAGATATTAATTGCAGAGAGACAGGTTTCAGCTTGGTCTAAGGAAACATTTAGTTACCATAGGCTATGGTTGAAATATTGAAAAGGGATTTTGTCCAGGCACATATTGACCTAATGGTCTTTGAGTTCCTTTTGATCCTATGATTATGTTCTATTTTACTTGGAATCTTCAATATACTGAGTACTGTACATAGGAGATAGGTACTCAGTAATTATTAATTTAATGAATCTTTTCTTGCCATTATTCAAGGAGTACAAAGTCTTTGTTGACCAAGAATCTTAATAGATGATATCATCCTTCAAATCTGTCTTCAGGAAGGGAAGGTATTATTATTACCACCACTAATACTATCCCTCCATTTTACAAATACTAAAAATGCATTGAAATTTTGATTAAATAGGGAATTTCTACCAATGAAATGGATCACAACCTACCCATGCCTGCCCATACAGTGTAATCTTGTCTATATCTTCCTATAAATTAGCCAGAGTGTAACAAATTGGATGTCTTCCTTGCTTTTTACTGACATTAAGAAGGTACCAATGAGCACTGTCTATCTGTCATTCCTCATCCTCAAAACAATACCATTTCATCTCTTTTTGCCATATATTTCTTTGATGATATCTTTTATGCCTCATCTTTTTCAAAGTTCTTCATTGGTTACAGCCTGCTCACACACTGTGCACTTCTAAATTATACTCCTGATAGACATTTTTAATTCTTCAGAGACTTTTGTATTTTATATCTTGCTGTTATATAGCAATTTTCATAAAATATTCATATTAAAAATTGTGCTTCTATTTCTATATTGAGCAAGAAAAAATTGAAGGAGCTAAGTAATTTCCTGAAGCCAATTTCATCCACTCTTTTTCTTTTGTTCAACTCATTTTTCCTTCACAAAGTTCTATTCCAATTCATCACTATGGTACAGAAATAATTGTAAGTTATCATAGTCCATGCCAGTAAAGTATTGGCTAAAAGTGATATCATCAGAGTATTATGTATGTGTGTGTGTGTGTGTGTGTGTGTGTGTGTGTGTGTGTGTGTGTTTGCGCTTGTGTAAAGATCCTTGTCTGGAGAGTCACTAGTCCTAGTGCCACAAAGGGAGGAAATGCCAGGGCAGACAGCAAGACATCTGTGCTAGATAAACTCCTCAGTACAGTACCTGGCATATATTAAGTATTTAATTAGTGCTTGTTGACTGTCTGGTTGACTACTCTGCTTGACATTTAAAACCCTTCAAAATCTAGTTTCAATGTCTTTCCACTCATATTATGTATCATTTTCCTTTCCATATTCTATGTGCCAACCAAAATGGCCTTTTTGTAGATCTTTGTAGATTCCCCTCCCATCTCTATACCTTTGTACAGGTGTCATTCCTGGAATATATACTTCTCTTCCACTCTTCTCAAAATCCCTTCTTTCCTTAAAAGCTTAGCTCAACCATCTTCTCTACATATGAGTACCTATCTATACATAGATAGCAATTATCTGTCTGTCTATTTATCTATATGTATATATGTTTGGATGTTTGGATATGTCATCTTTCTCGATATAATGCATACTACATTAAGGCAGGAAATAGGTCTCAAGTCTCTTTGGAGCCCTAGTATAGCACCCAGCATGTAGAAACACTAAATAAAATACTTGCTGATGTATAAGTCCTGTTTTCTTAGTGTATGAAAGGATGATCACTTGACAGGAATTATGTGGAGGGCATTGTTTTTCAAATGTGTATTAGCCTGGTTGTTCTTTCTTGCTGGGGCTTTGCATTTCTGGAAAGGAACCAAAACCATATCTCAGTGAGGTGAGAGATATGACAACTTTCACCAAGCCTGGCTCAGGGAACAGTTGCTTTACTCTCTCAGTCCTCATTCCTATTCATCTTTTTAATGAGAATTTTGGTTCTGTTGGCCTAAGACACCTTGAACTCCAAAAGATGAAGACACTGTGGGCTCCAACATCTGTGGCAGCCCTTGCCTCAGCAGACAGTCTCTCAAGTCTCCACTTTTATCCACTTTGGGGGAACTTTGATCTTCTGCCTCAGCATCTGCTGGCAACTTTACACAAGGAGGCCTATTAATGGTATATACAGGGTGGGGTAATGGTAGTTAGGGTAGGAGAGATGACAGGCGGAAACACCTCCCAGGGAGCCAGGCTAACAGCTTCTTCTCACAGCCTACCAGTATCGCCATAAACTATAAACATATTAGCCACATGCACATATGTAAGACTTTATATTCCTCTACAAAGGGGCCTAATGTGTTATTATCACATTGAAGTCCTTTCCCATTTTCTCTTTATAATTCACACACACAGAGAAACTATCAAAGAATCAGTTCTTTGGATAGACAAACAGAGCACCTACTTACTCCTCCTCTCATAAAACAACAGGGCCTTTATTAGAAAAAGGCCCTCAATGCTGATTCTTTTTAAAGAGTTGCAAAGATGGAAATGATTTCCAGGCAATAAACAACCAGAGGCTATAAAGTTCAAATCAAAAACTTATATTGGACAGACATGCTTTACAAGGGATTCCGGCAATCATCTAGGGCAAGTTCCTTATTTTATGGAAGAAAAAAAAATCCAGAGAAAGGAAGCTCCTACAGGTCATAAGAAGCATGAATTGTACTGTGAATCTCAATTTATTTAATTCTGGAATATGGTATGGTGGAAAGTGTTCTGGATTTGGAGCCAGAGGACTGAGGTTGCTAGAGGAAGCCTGATGCTGGATTTGGAATGGACTTTGAACCAGGCAGACCCTCTCAGACATTTGCTAGCTGTGTAACCCTAGTCACTTAATCTTTCTATGCCTCAGTTTACTCATTTGTAAATTAAGAGGATTGAACTCCATTGTTTCTAAGCTCCATTCCAGCTCTAAACTATGACCCCATGATTAAAATAGTATTTTTTCTATGTAACCTTGAGTAAATCTTATAAATTCTCTAGGCCTCAGGCTCCACATCTGTAAAATGGGGGAGGGATTCAAACTCAGATTCTTCAACTCTCTAACCTGGCAGAATAGCTTCAGAAGCCTTCAGGGTGAGATAGTCACATGAATATCTTGTTCTGATGCTAAGAGAATAAATGGAACTTTCATAATAAAATCCAATCTTCAATAAGAATACATCTGTTCCCTGTTGCAGATTGTTAGCAGCAACATAGCAGACCCAGTAGGAGCAGATTTGGAAATGCTATTCTCATTTTGTTTGGCCACAGTTGCCACATATAATAGATTATAAGCACATCTGTGTGCGCCCAACTAATTACACTTAATTGTTTGTGCAAATCAGATGATTTATCAACTGCAAGCCCAATTAATTAAATGCAGGAACACAAGTCAGACCTGGAGGTAAGGCTGAGTTCATTTCAAAATTAAGCCAAAGATATTTTGTTTGTAAAACCAGTCAAGAACATGCCCATTAACAGAAGCCCTAATAGAACATTCCATCTGGATAGGATAGGAGCTATTTACAATACTTCCTCCTGAACCAATCAAAGCCCTGACTTTCTCAAGCAAAAAGCATCAAGGGAGTTACACCCTTGGCAAAATAGGAATAGCCCTTCATTAACAATGTAGAGTGGAGACTCTTGTTTCCTTCTATGTGTATCTATAACAGGGATGTTTTAGAGCTGGAAAAGACCTTACAGACAGATCATCTCATACAACTCTTTCATTTTATAAATGAAGACACCAAAATTCACAGAGATTTACATGACTTTCTTGAGGTCCCACAGATAGTGAGTGACAGATTGGGATATGAATTCTCCAAATTCATGTCATGTCTCATCACACTTTGAAGTCAACTGAACTAGGGAATAGCAGTTTTAATAACTTTTGAAAATGTCTGAACTGATCCCTGAAACTGAAAAAGCCAAAATCCTGAATTTCAGGTAGCTGAAAACTTTAAACCTATAATTACTATTTTTTAAAAAACAAAATGAGATTTTTCTTTTTCTTCCTTCCTTCCTTCCTTCCTTCCTTCCTTCCTTCCTTCCTTCCTTCCTTCCTTCCTTCCTTCCTTCCTTCCTTCCTTCCTTCCTTCCTTCCTTCCTTCCTTCCTTCCATCCTTCCTTCTTTTTTTCTTTCCTTCCTTGCTTCCTTCCTCTCTCCCTCTCTCTTATTCTACCTCCCTTTTTCCTTTTCTTCTTTCTTTTTTTTTTTTTCATTTAACAGGGTACATTTCAACAATCTAACCAGTCAGGTCAAGAAGTTAACTTCTATTGGAATCAGAACATCAACTAGAGATCATGGAATCATAGATTTAGAACTGGAAGGATCCTTAAATTATTTAGTTCAGCTTCTTTTACAAATGAGAAAACTGACTTTAAAGAACTTAAGTGACTTACCCAATGTCACATAGTAAGAGAATGGTTGAGATTTGAACTAATGCTCTCTGAATTTAAATTTCTTTCTACAGTACATTGCCTCATTGACCATCATAAAAATGCATATAGATATACATATGTGCATATGAATTTATACATATATTTATAAACACACACACAGAAAGAGAGAAAGAGAGAGAGAGAGAGAGAGAGAGAGAGAGAGAGAGAGAGAGAGAGAGAGAGAGAGAGAGAGAGAGGAGAGGATCTAATACATTAGCGATTTCTTTGAAATAGGAGCAGAATAGGGGAGAGAAGAGAGAATACTTTCCCTATGGCTTAAAAAAAAGTAATTATTATCTTCATTTTTGAAATAAACTCAGCTTTGTTGCCAAAGCTGACTTGTGTGTCTGTGTATAATTATTTGGGGTTGCTCAACTAATTCTTTGCTTAAACTTAAATAATAGCTCATATCTTTCCTGTTGAAACAGAAAATTCCTTCCCCCCTACCAAAAAAAAAAACATTAAGAAACAACAACTTACAAATGAAAAAGATTACTCAGGACTATTTTGACACTGGCTCTCTTTGGTAAACTCTCCTTCTCTGACATTAAAGACTGTGGTTCTCCTAAAAAGCCTAATTTTTTAAATGGATTTCTTTATTGGATCCCCCTCCCCCATCCTCTTTTACATATCTTAATCACAAGTATATTCCAAAGTTCTGTGCTACATCCTTTTCTGATCTCAATCCAAATAGCTTCATTTTTCACATCTATGAAAAATGATTCCCCAAATCTTTAACTATATTTCAGGAACAACAACTGGGCTCTATGGAAGATTGGAATGGGATGGCTTTCCCACACTGCAGTTACTAATCCTGAACCCATGGGCAAGCAGGGTCGAGTAGTTCACCCAGAACAGCACCGAGTAGTGAGCGTGTGGGAGTGTGTTCGGTCCCAAGGATTCCCAGATACCTTTAGATTCTTTGGCCAGACTTTAGATAAACACAAACAGGTGGGTAATGCAGTGCCTCCACCCCTTTCTAAAGTCATAGGCCTGGAGATCACAGTGTCAGGTGGGGAGTTTGACTGGGGTGGTACACCTGTCAAACCGTAAGGCAAGTGTCCTAAGGCGAGCTCAGGGAGGACAGAAACCTCCCGTGGAGCAGAAGGGCAAAAGCTCGCTTGATCTTGATTTTCAGTATGAATACAGACCGTGAAAGCGGGGTCTCATGATCCTTCTGACCTTTGGGGTTTTAAGCAGGAGGTGTCAGAAAAGTTACCACATGGATAACTGGCTTGTGGCGGCCAAGCTTTCAGAGTTTTGACCTTCTACCTTGTTTATTTTGTTTACCTTGTTTATTCTACCTTGTTACGACTTTTATTTCCTCTAGATAGCCAAGTTCGACCGTCTTCTCAGCGCTCCCCCAGGGCCATGGGCCGACTCCGGTGGGCCAATCTGAGGACCTCACTAAACCATCCAATCAGTAGTAGCGATGGGCAGTGTGTAGGAAGGGCAGGGACTTAATCAACGAAAGCTTATGACCCGCACTTACTGGGCATGCCTGGTTCATGGGGAATAATTGCAATCCCTGATCCCCATCACGAATGGGGTTCAATGGGTTACCCTCGCCTGCCAGCAAAGGGTAGGCACATGCTGAGCCAGTCAGTGTAGCACAGGTGCATGGAATGCAGACCAGTTCTTCAGAACCTCCAATCATATCTCAGCCAGCATCAGTTTTAGAAGAGACAATAGACTAAACCCTGCTTCTAGGGAACTTTGGGCTGAAGTGGAGGATTTTAGGAATGGTTGATGAATGATTGATAAACCTTGTCTGGGTTATTTATTACTTTGGGTTGGGAGTGGTTAAAAGTGTAACTATTGCTGTTATCCTAAGAGAGTGGGGAAATTAGCTTTGACTTTCTCAGCATTTTCTCCTACTTCTCTTTAATAGATGGGCCATTAGGATTTTACCAGCAGTCCACAAAGTTTGTAATTGCTGTTACAGCCTGACCTGTAAACTAACCTTTATTTGTTAGATTTATGTTTGTGCTCTAGATTTGGTCAAATTACAGATATTGACTTGCTTCTGGGACCTAGATCAACTAGAGGGTGCATTCCACTGTGTGGAGAGATATATTTCTTCCCTTCATGTATCCCGATCAGAATGTCTATTTGCTATTCAATTTGTCCCAGATGGAACTTGCCACTTCCAAACAAATCATTCTTCACTTCTAACTTCCCTATTTTTAGCACCTTCATACTTGTAGGAACCTACATTTATAACATCAGAATTCTCTGTCTTTTTTTTCCCTATCTTTTGCCCCTTACTCATTCAATCAATTGCCAAGTGTTGTATTTTCTATTTCCCTTGAACACAACTGTACCTCCATACTCTCATTCTACCCAACCAGATGTCCCTCATGTTTTCTCACCCTCAGTATTATAACAACCTCCTACTTGGTTTTTCTCCCTTAGATTTGTCTGTTCTCCAATTGACCTGCCATATCAATTCAGGAGCAATCTCTGTAAAGTATAATCATGCTTGCATCTCTCCTCTAAGACCTTCAGTAGCTATGCAGTGATTATCTAGGAATTATGCAATTCTTATCTTAGCATTCAGTGTCAAGGTTTATATCAAACTATGTTTCTAGCCAAATTGGACTACTACTTTTGATCTTTTTTTCATCCTGTGCCCTTTATTTTTTATTATATAGTATATTATAAATTTTTTGTATCTTTGTGCCTTTATTTATTCTAGCTCATGCCTGGAATAGACTCCTCCTCATCTGTCTTTTGATATCTCTCCCTTCTGTTTTCTAAACTTGGATGTCTTTATGAAGTCTTCCCTAAGAATTTCTCCTCTCCCCACTTGGGAAAAAGTGAACATGTTGTAGGATTCTGAGTTTGGGTTCTGTTCTTCCCTGTTTCTATAGTTGTTCTCTATGGTCAGAGCTCTTTTTGCTTTTTTGCTCATTTCTAAAGATTGAGGTCTGCTGCTTCTGCAGGGTGACAGGGGTTTCTCACTGACTGCCCTGACTTTCCCACGGCTCTGGGTAGGCTTGGTCAAGCCCTGCTTGCTATATTGGGATTCAGGGGCTCACTATTTGCCTTCTATAATTGCATTAGAGATCTCACAGGTGGTCTGCTGATCAACTGGCCTTCTGAACCAGGACAGAGTAGCCAAAAACTATTGTATTTTGGCTAGGAGCTTTTCACTAGATTTCCTATGCAGGGTCTCTCTGCCCTGAACCTCCCCATGCTGCACATGCACTGGATTGTGTTCCCTCCCAATTGAGACAGAACTTTCTTGAAGTCCTTCTAAAATATCATAAGCTGGAAAATTGTTAACTCCAAATATTTGTGGGTTCTGTCCCTCCAAAATCTGCTCAGAAGCTTGATCTAATATTGATTCTGAGGAAAGCCAGGAAGAGTACAGACAAAAAATTATGTCCACTCTCTGCCACCTTGGCTCTACCTCCTATTTAGGGAAAGGGATCTTTCTGCTTCACTTTTCCCCATGAACTTTATGTTATCCTTTTGCTTGCATTTATCTCACAACTCTTATACATCATAGTTAGTAATTATTGCCATAGGATTCTGTAAAGCACTTTACAGGCATTATCTCACCAAAGTCTCCTAAAACCCATGAGACATAATCATCCCTATTTTATAGATAAGGAAAAGGAGGGTCAAAGAGTGTAAATGAATGGTCCATGGTCATATAGATAATAAATGTCAGATGCAGGATTTGAAACCAAATCTTTCTCACTTCAAACCCAGAACTCAATTTACTACTTAACATGTATATTTGTCCTCCTTTCATCTCCTAGATTAGCATGAAAGACTCTATAGAACAAGATATATGTAATGCCTTCTTCTAGATCCTAAGTATTTGGTTTATTGCCTTTTTTCTTAGAAAGCACTTAAGAAATGCTTGGAGAAATTGGTTGACTAACTTATTCAATAATTGTTGCTTTTGTTTTCCAAATTCCTTTCCCATTTCAGTTTGCATACTGGCTGTTTGACTGGGGGAAGATACCAGAGCTCTCAGTGCCTCAGGCATGAGAGTATAAATTGCAGAGAAAGTAGGATTTGTTTTGGTAGAGGTTCCTCTTTGGAAGCTCTGGAAACTAATAAAAGCACATATCAGGCCTTTTTTTTTTTTTTTTTTTTTAAGAAATCTCAGGAATCTTTTTTTTTTTTTTTTTTTTTTTTTTTTTTTAATTCTAACTTCTTTCTTCAGAGTGGACATTAAACTTAATTAATTAAACTTACTTTTACTTAAATTTAAACAAAGTAGAGTGAGGTAGAAGTCTACTTCATAATCTTGGGCATTCCAAAGTGTATCCCTTTTCCCTCTAAGAACAAAATCCCTTTAAGAACCTGAGCTGGCTTCCAAGTGAGCTGCTGGTCTTCATCTTGTTGAAAGGTGGTTCAGTGTAATGAATGTTGGATTTGGAATTCAGAACTCTTAGGTTTAAATTTCCACCTTAGTTACTTTGGGTTGTGACCAAGTCATTTGCTCTCTCTAGATCTCTAATATTACTCTATTAGATTAGATGTTAGGTAGCTTTAACCTGCAAATCTTATGCTGACCTGTGAATGAGCCTTATTTAATCCTCATGGGCTAGTACTATAATTGTCTTTATGGTCTGCTCAAATCCATCTTGCTGAACCTCTGTGACATAATTCAAAACCGTATTAGGCACCCTGCCCATCTAAAACCTGGAACTAATGCTATTTATCTCGAAGGGCTGTTTGAAGGATTAGTTACCTGATGTGTATAGAATACTTTGGGATTCTGAAGGGAAAGGCAGTGATTACAAAGGGTTATTTGGCCCAGTTTGCTATTAGTAGATATTAAGCAGCTGTATTAGACCAAGAAGAAATGAGAATCTGAAATAAAAAGTCTAGGAGTCAAAGGGCTTGCAACAATGATGGGTAATATCAATTCTCCTCCTGACTCTAAAAGTCCTCTATATTATTCTTTAGCACCAGAAAGGCTTGTGCTTGATCCCTCCTTCCAAGAGGGCATTGGTACTGTTCTGTTTAAAAGTACTAGGTGAAAAGATCCTTGCATTCTGCCTGGAGTCAAAGGCATTAATTAAGTCGTAATACCAAGTGAAAACAGTGCTTGATGATTCAAGTCTGATGAAATCTTAGGATCCCAGTGACAGAGTGCTAGTGGGCTGTATATTTGTTTTATTAGGAGTCCCTTCTGACAAGCAGAGCCAGGAGGTTATCAGCCCCTCTCCCTAGAAAAATGATATTTGCATATGAAGGTCTGTGTCATTGGTCCTTAAAACCCCATGATGGTTTTATCTAGGTCTGACCAAATAGAGGGAAGGATGGAGCAATTAATTGGTGAATTCAGCTTGTAATAGACATCCAAACTTGGTAGATCTAGCCAAAGTCATCTGTCAGAGGATAAAGAGCTTTTGAAAACTTCTTTTGAGAATGGGTTAAATAGGCAACACTACATGTATACCATGAAAGGACCTTTAACCTTGAATCTAAGGAACCTGGATTCATTGTCACCATGATAGTTCCATTGCCTTTTTAGGCAATTAGCCTAGACTAAATGAAATAGATGTTTCTTCTGTTATACCAGGTTTTTTGAAGAGTCATTAGTTAGGGGATAAGGAACCACTTTAATGTAGGTAGAGCTACCAGGGATTAGCAAAATTTTACATGATTACTAACAGGTAGGAATAAGAATGGGGGAAAAAAATGGAATTTGGAATCAATCCCTAAGAGCTATCTGTTCTTTATATTTTAGGAAATTATAGGCTACTTTAAAGGTTATTGGGAATGTATCCCAATGGCCTCTGGGGCAATACAGTCTTATTCAGGCAGTAACTAAGTTTTTGAGTCAAATATAAATTTAGTGAGCTTTTATGATACCTAGGAAGTATCCTAGATGCTATGGAGGGTACAAAGAAGTAGAACAAGCTATTGCAATGGCCTTTTGCTTGGTCTTTCTAATTCAAGTCACTCTCAACTCCAATCTATTCTTAACTTAGCTACCAAAGTGAAGTGCAGATCTGACCATATCACTCTCTATTCAAAAAAACTTCAATGGTTCCCTATTATACCCTGGATCAAATATAAAATCCTCTGTTTTTTTAGTCTTTATAACTTGTTCCCTTCCCTACCTTTTCAGTCTTCTCATTCCTTACTCTTCTCCACATACTCTACAATCTAATTATACTGGCCTTCTTTGTATTCTTTGAACACAACATTCATTTTTTAACTCTGTAATTATTTTACCGGATGTCCTCTCCTCACTTTCACCATTTTGCCTCCCTTGCTTCCTTCAAGACAACTGAAATTCTATATTCTGTAGGAGGCTATTCCCTTCTATAATTTAAAAAAATTTTTAAATGTTTACCTCATTTTCTACTAGTACTTTCTTTCTGAAATTATCTCCATTTCCATGCCTTTATATTGCATGTATATAGTTGGTTGAATATTTCTTTATCATTAATGTGTGAACTCCTTGAAGACAGGAGTTTTACTTTTGCTTTTCTTAGAATTCCCAGTGTTTTGCATAATGGTTGGTACAGAGCAAGCACTTAATATATGTTTTTTGATGATGAAAGGATAAATAACAAGCAATACAAAGCAGTAATGAAAAATGACATGATTAGTGTAGACAATAAATGTTCTAAGAGTTTAGAGGAAAGAAATATTATCCTGGGCTGGTGAAATTTTACCCTGGGACAATAATTTTTTCATAGAAGAAATTCAATGTGAGATGGTTTTCAGAGTATACGTGATATAACATAAGATAGTAGAAAGGACACTAAATTGAAGGGAAAAAATAATTCTAATCTAGCTTACACAATAGGTTAAATGACTTTTTCTTAACTTTCTTAAGATACAATTTCTCTATATCTGGAATTGTAATAATAATTCTTATACTACACAAGTCTATAGCATTTTCTCTTCTAGCACAAATATGAATGACTTTTTGTGGTAGCAAATGATTTTTTTGAAAACAAGTAAATATCCATTATTTGGCAAATGAATAGGCAATCAAAATCTTGGTACAGGAATATAGTGGAATACTAATACAAGAAACTATGGATTTTTAGCAAAGGAAGACTGATATGAAATAAGTAGATTCAGGAAAAAAAAACACGCATAATGACCCCAACAATTGATCCCTGTGGCAGGCAGGGAGAAGGCTCTGAGAGAGATCAGTTTAACTCCATGGTCTCACCCTCTGTGGAGGTCATCCAGTCAGAAATCCAAGTTCTATCAACCCCCTGAGGCCCATCCTCTATAGGCATCTGTCAGCAACCTCTCTTTGCCATGCTATGTCAGAAATCCCAGGCTTATCCCTGGAGTTAAATTTTCTGTTCTGGCCAGAAACTTTGAGGGTCTTCCCCCCCAGGTGGATTTTTTAATTTTTTAATGAAACAACAATGCAAATGGAAACAACTAAAAACAAAAACAGAAACTAAACACTATAATTATTGTGATCAAATTTGTCCTTCCAGACATCAGGTCCAGAGTCTAAACACTGTGCCACCTAGCTATTTCTTAAAAGATAAAAAACAATGGGTGAGAATGGTCTAGACTTATACTTGAAGAACATTATTGAATGTTCTTCTTTCCTTTCTTCTTCTTCATGTTCTCCTAGTTCTTTGTACCCTCCCATAATAACAATAATACAAACTTAACAAAGATCTTCTCTTATAACAAGTCTAGAATTAGGAAGTTCAATTGTTAATAGCTTTGTTTTATAAATGAGGAAATGGAGGTTCAGAGAGGTTATGATCTGCTCACATTTCACAGATCTAGTGGAAGTGAAATGTGGAATTTGCACTTAGGTCTCTTATACCTTCAAAGTTTGTAGCCTTTTCATTATACCTTGAGTAAAAAGTGTAATCCACACGCCCTTCTGCGCCTACCTGCTGGGGTGAGAATGGGTATTACATAAGGTTATAGGATTTCAAGTTCAAAACAACTTCTAAAAGCAATCTAATCCAACATTTTACAGAATGTGAAACTGAGGCCCTGCAATCCTAAGCATTTTGCATAGCATCAAACAGCTAGTAAATTAAGGAGTTGTAACTCAAGCTCATCTCCTTTATCCAGTGCTCTTTCTACTATACTACATTGCTAACCTCTCTTCATAAGTCTTCTATACAAAATGAAAATACTATATTTAGTGTAGGATTTTCTATTAAAACTGATACTATTATGGGAAGAGAAATAACACGTCCAACAATCATCTTAAGCATAGCTTTTGATGACTTAGAAACACATGGAAACACGAGTATGAAGAGACTGAACATACAAGCCACCCACATCCATGAATAGATGTACTAGAGTTAATAATTGTTTGGTATAGCAGGCATTTGTTGGAGCTTTTGTGGCAGAATTGTTCTGACAAAATTTCAACAACATAAACAATAACAAAGCCTAATTAATCTTGAGATAGGTGAAAGAGAACTGGCCTTTGAGTCAGAAGACATGGGTTTACATCCCAGATCTGACATTTATTTCCGTGACTTTGTGCAAACCATGTAACTATTCTGCGCCTCAGTTGTAAAATGGGCATAATAATCTTTGAACTTCTTCCCTCAGTGTTGCTGTGTGGCAAACCTTCAAGGGCTAGATAAAATGGCATTCCTGTCTTAGAATGGCTATGTGACTAGAAGCATAATTAACAAGGCAAAGATGATGGCCTCTGAGGTCCCTTTCAGCTCTCTATATATAATTCTATGAAGAGTGGTTTAATTAAAGTTTTGAAAAGCAGTACAAGAGATAACAAACAAAAAGGTCAAGTATAGACTCTAGATAATGACTCCTCTCTTCCTGGATTTGTATTTACACATTATTAGAAGAAAATAATCAACCACAGTGCCCCCTATTGTTTTGTATGGCTGATGTTTTTCCCTTAGCAGTAAAAATATTCTGATCCAATATCCTCATTTTATAGGTATAGAAACTGAGATTTAGGGAATGGAAGAGAATAACTTAGTTACACAACTGATATGTTCAAGATTTGATTCCATGTATTTTAATGTCCTGTCCATTTTTCCCATCCTCTTTCCTTCTCTCTGTCCCTTCTCACTCACCTCTAGTGTGTGTGTGAGATACACAATATTTTCCAGTTCCCTTAATAAACCCTCTTATGGCATAATCTTCTTAAGTGGTTTCAGCAGCAATAGCCCCTTAGTATAATGGATAGAACTCTTGACTTGCAGTCAGAAAGACCTGAATTCAAATCCAGAATTAGATGCTTACGAGTTATATATTCATATATAAGTAATTTTAACCTCTGCATTCCTCAGTGTCCTCATCTATAAAATGAGGATAATAATAATGGAATCTACATGCTACGGCTGTTGTAAGGATAAATGAGATCATATTTGTAAGCATTTTGCAAACTTAAGTGCCATATAAATGGTAGCTATTATTATCATTATTATCATCCTTATGATTTCCTTTATATAGCAGAGATATCAAATATGGCCTGTACTACTCCCAAGTGCAGCCCAGATCATATTAAGATGTAGGAAAATATTTAGCCAAATAAAGAAAAATACAATAAATCATAGATCATAACACATTTTAAAATTAAGTTAGTATGTAGTCATAAGGTATCTTTATGTATAGATTAGTGCTTTCCATTTCTAGTTGTGTTCAAAATCCCTGCTCTACAGTTTATCAGTGATCTAGTAATTTTAATAACTTCATTTACCATCTCTGGGATTTCCCTGACCAAAATATTTTTCCTGGTCAATATCTTTTTCAAATGTTGTCTTATCCCATGAAAATGTAAACTTCTTGAATTTAGGGACTTATTTATTTATTTATTTTTAAACATTTTTATCCATAGCACTTAGATCAATGTCCCACCCATTTATTGTTCAATCATATTTTATTCTTTGTGACCCACTAGACCATATTATCCATGGGATTTTCTTGACAAAGATATTAAAGTGATTTACCATTTCATCCTCCATTGGCCTAAGGAAAATAGAGATTTGGTGACTTGCACAGGGTCATACAGCTAGTAAGGATCTGAAGCTAAATTTAAACTCAAATCTTCCTAACTCCAGAGCCAGGGCTCTATTCACTGATCCACTAATTTCCATCAGTCTAGCATATAGAAAGGACTTAATGAATGTTTATTCACTCATCATTATGACTTCTGAAATATTTCATTGTAGCTAATATTCATCATCAAGAGATTCAGATTCATGTTCCACTTTAAATATTACTGGTTATATAACCTGGGACAAATTCCTGCTTCTTTCCTAATCTCAGTTTGAGATGATTCATCTGAATCATCTGAGACATTAATAATTGTCCTACCTATTTCAATATTAATTTCAATATTTAATTCAAAAGGAATAGCATAATAAAACATTTCTCTTTGCTAATATTGTCTTGTGCATAGTTATTTGAGAGAAATTTTTGTTCCATAACATGTAATTTAATTTATTTTTAAAACTCTGTGTTTAGTAAACACTTCAAAGAAGGAGGAGGAAGAGAAAAGAAGGAGAAAGCAGGAGAAAGAAGAAAGAAGTCTTGAAGAAGAAGAAAGAAAATATTTTTACATAGAAAATAGAACAGAAAGAAGGATTATTATATAAGTTAGAGAAGAGAAATACTGCCCAGCATAGTGGATAGAGAATTGGCTTTGGAAGCAGGAATATTTGGATTTAATGTTTTCCTCTCAAAGATCCATGTATGAACATGGACAAACCATTTACTTTCAGTCCCTCTATCCATACTCATTTTTCAAAGTCTGGAAGTTATAAATGAAATAGTTATCTACATCAGTTTCCACAATGGGAATTTCTTAAATTGTTGAAATCACAGGTCCAGACTTCCTCCCTCATGCCCCTCCCCAAAGTTAGAGGCAATAGAAAGTAAAGGGATAAGCACAAACCAAAGTTCCTGGCTTTAAATTCTGTTTCTGATATTTCCTAGATATATGACTATGTGCAAATCACTTTACTTCTCCTGGTCTCAGCTTCCTTATCTCTAGATGAGAAAATGAATTAATAAATAGGATAATGCCCACACTACTCCCACTCACAAAGATAAGTCATTTGACTTATCTGATTTTCAGTTTCTACATTTGCAAAATAGGCATAATGATCTTTGTATTACTTACTTGTTGGGGTTGTTGTATGAAAATGCTTTATACACTAAAAGCCCTCTAGAAACAAAGTAATTATATGATAAATTATAAATTATTGAATTATAAATTCAATAGAATTTTGAGAGTTTCCTGCCCTGGTTTTCTTTTGGAAATCCTGGCATGTATTTTTCATATTATCGTCATTATTAACATTTGTTAGTCACTGAATTCAAGTTATCAATCAGGTTCAATGGAGAGCTCAAGGGTGCAGTAGGTAGAGGGACCAACCTGGAGTCAGGAAAACCTGTGTATGCCATTTAACACTACTGCTCTCAGTTTCCTTATCTGTAAGGTGAGGGATAGTATTTGCCTCATAGGGTTATTATGCAAATCACATGAGATGTTTGAAAATTACTGGTATATAGAGGCACTATATAAATCCTATTTCTATTTATTATTATTATCTTTTATAAAAGTAAGCTCTGCCTTCTGCCTTCCTATTGCAGAATATATACCTATTTCTAACTGATACATATATTTCCATAGGCATCTTGTACAACCTCTTCCCCTTTTCTAATTGAGGATCAATTGATTTATAATGAAGTTCATATGCTCTTATTTAGTAACGGAAATCAGTGCAAACACCCTTAAGTAGCTTCAGTTTCTGTCCATACTCAGGGGTGGCTGATTCTCAGTGTGATGATTACAATCAGATGTTAAGAACTAAGCTACTATTCTTGTGTTTGATAGCCCAAAATTAACAACTGGATTTATAGCTTGTAAATGTTCATTATGGTGGGCACTTTTGCCTTCCTGCTCCAATTTTCTTTTTCTTGGTAAATCTCATTTCTATATCATATATCAGTAATATTATTCCTGGGATATAAAAACTAGTACCTTTTCACAATGCATGATGATGTGGTTGAAAAACTGCAGCCTGGGGTTTTTGATGTACAATGAGAATAATATCTGGGATGGTAACAATTCTACTGATGAAGGTTGAACTATTCTCTGGTTCAAAATAACATAAGTTGTTTTGAGTGCTTTTTAGGAATTCAATATATTACAAACTGCTCTTTTCCCTTTGTCTTGATTGAAAAGGGGGAAATGGCTAACTCCTCCTTTAAACCCTAATAACTCTCTGAACATAATGATATCCCCAGAATGAAATGAATTTTCACAGACATGTTGATTCTCATTGGTGATAGAGTTGGTTTGGGAAAAATAATAAAATATGTGTATATCTCCAAAATTTCCTTGAATCTTTAGAGGACCAAGGAGGAAGTTCAATGACTGTTTTTGCTTCTCTTCAAATTCCTCATTTTTCTTGCAGATGTCAGAAGAGACTTTGGGAAGTCCTACCCTTAAATGTAGGCAAAATAAAGAGAGATTTTGAAATGTTGCAGCTCTTGGTCACTATAATTTTATTGTTGGAAAGAGTCTGTCAAAGTGGTTAGTGACTGAGCAATTAATGGAACTGAGAACATGGCAACTTCAGAAAATTTGACATTTATAACTGTGATGCTTCTTAAAGTTCATTTTACCCAAATATGCACCTTTTTCTACAGAGGAATAGAATAGAACAGAAATGTCTGAATCAATTCCAGACTTACAATTTAAATCTGGTTCTTCTGGCCACTTGGTAAATGTACTTTCTATGAAAATACTGCTAATTTTTTTTTTCATCCTCAGGGGATAAAATCATTTCATAGTGGAAAGAGTGCTGGGTCTGGAGTCAGGAAGATCTGAGTTCAAATGTTGCTTCATACACTTTCTAGTTGTAGACCTACTTTAACTCTTTTCAAGATCACTTTTTTCAAGTCATAATTTCTTTTTTTTTTACTTGTTTCCTCAACTGTAAAATGGCGATACTAATAGTCCCTATCTTGCAAAACTGTTATAAGGATCAAATTATAAAATATTTATTGAAAGCACTTAGATCAGTGCCCAACACATAGTTGTTTTCCTTCATTTTTTTAAAGACCAATGACATCACAACATGATGTCTTTACTTATGTGTGAATTAAATTTAAGTGAAGTTGTCAACTTCACACCCCCAGAATTATGGAAGTTCAGTGACAAGATAAAAGCCAAGAGGACTGGTGATGACTCAGAAATCAGTAGATGACTAGTGTTTTTAATTTCTCACTAAGCTGTAAGTACTCCACAGTATTTACTTCAGACACCTTCATGGACATTGAAACAAATTGTTTTTGTCCTTCTATTCCACTGGGAGAAGTCATTAATGTTTAAGACAGGCATCCCCCTAGTTCACGAACAAGTTTGAAGGCTGTTGGTTACCCTCAATCTGGTTTAGCCTATCTGCTAAGATAGTTTTATCAGGGTGCAGCTTGCTGTTCATGAAACAGCTTCTTGGAACTGCATATGAGAATTGGGTTATAGATGAATATCAAAGGTGGATTAGCTGTCCTGAAAGTGGCTTAGTACACAGTAGGTACTATATAAATACTTATTCCCTTCCTTTTTTCCTTTTTAAAAAAATATTATTTATTTTTTATTAAAGTTTTTTATTTTCAAAACATATGCATGGATAATTTTTCAACATTAATTCTTGCAAAACCTTGAGTTCCACTTTTTCCTCCCTTACCCTATTTCCTCCCCTATATGGCAAGTAATCCAATATATGTTAAACATGGTAAAAATATATGTTAAATGCAATATATGCATATACATTTATACAATTATCTTGCTGCACAAGAAAAATCAAATTAAAAAGAAAAAAATGAGAAAAAAATAACATGTAAGCCACAAACAACAAAAAGAGTGAAATGCTATGTTGTGATCCACACTTAGTTCCCAGAGTCCTCTCTCTGGATGTAGATGGCTCTCTTCATCACAAGATCATTGGAGCTGGCTTGAATCATCATTGTTGAAAAGAGTCACATCCATGAATTGATCATCGCATAATCTTGTTGTTGCTATTTACAATGATCTTCTGGTCCTGCTCATTTCATTTCCTTCCTTCTTTCCTTATCCTTCCCTTCAAAGGAAAAACACAACATTTTCAACCTGGAACTCAAGTTCCAAGAACTTTGAACAATTAAGCTGTTAATTACAGTTAAATTGACTAGGATTCAATATTGCTGGCTATATAATCCTCTAGACTGAAGTCACAGAGCCACAATCAGATTAGATTATGCATTATATTTGGTAAAATTCATTCAGTGATTTCTCCTATTTGGAATTGATTAGAAAGTTGAACTTTCCCCATGAAAACTAAGTTTCTTAGTCTTTGCTGACTTAAATTATAGACTATTATAGATTTGCTGACTATTATAGACATATTCTCTGACTCTAAATCCAGGTCTAATTCCACTAACTCACCCTGCATTCGTGCCAATGATGCTGGGAGCTTGAACCCACTCTATTGGACAATGATTTCAGTATTCTTGGATTGATTTTTGCTCACAGACAATTAGGGAGTGCTTCAACATATCAGGATTATAGGTACTGAACTTTCACTTTGGTCTTTTTGTTTTGTAGATTTTATAGATTAGCTTAAATAAAAAGACTTTCCCCACTATATTGTTGTTGTTGTTGTTCATCCTTCATTTTTGAAGAGAATCAGTGTCATCACAGGTTGATGGCTTGACTTGAATATGAACTAGATTTTCAAATCAAGCTCAGTCCTTTGAATCATGGAAATATTTCTGCATTAGTTTCCATCTTTAAAATACTTCTAAAAACAAGATAATGGTTTTATTATTTTCAGAAAAAAGTCAAAGATATCTATTGAAAAGGTTCTTTGGAGAATCATCCTGCCAACATTTAAACCCCAATAAGTAGAATCATTTATAAATTCCGGACACATTTGCATATGGAAACTGAAGTATATATTTACTGAAATGATATGGTAGAATGGAAAGTATGCTAGATTTGAAATTAGGAGATTTGGGTTAAAATTCTGGCTTGGACACTTATGAACATTGTAACTTTGTGTAATTCATGTCACGTCACTGGGTCTCAATTACTTTTTCTGTAAAATGAGAGATTTGAACTAGATGATATTTAAAGTCTCTTCTAACTTATATGAACTGATACAAAATGAAGAAGGCAGAATCAGGAGAACATTATACATAGTAAGAGCAATATTGTAATAATGATCAACTGTGAATGACTTAGGCACTCTAAACAATACAACGATCCAAGACAATTTCAAAAGACTATGATGAAAAATATTATCTAGTTCCATAGCGAAGTGATGAACTCTGATTTCAGATTGAAGTTGATTTTTTAAACTTTATTTTTCTTGCTCTTTTTTTTTCAATATGGCTAATAAAAATAAGTTTTGCATGACTTCACATGTATAATTGGTATCATATTGCTTGCCTTCTCAATAGGAAATAGAATGGAAGGGTTGGAGGGAGAGTGAAGATTTAGAATTCAAAATTTAAAAAGAGAATGTTAAAAATAAATAAATTAAAGTAGTTTTAAAATAAAGTATGTTTTCCTTATACTTTTCTCTTTTTTTCTCACCTCTTCTTTAAAAGTTTGTTTTGGTTTTGAGTTATCCCTCTCTTGAGCTTCCTCTCTCTTTTGATCAACCCATTTCCTTTCTCCTTGTTACAGAGACTCTTCTATCCTATTTAAGTGAGACAATTTTCTTTATTTTTTCCTCTTTTCATTATTCTTTTATGATCAGTGAAGCATAAAAACCATCACTCAGTTTGTATATATTAGACTCCTTCAAAATGCCTATTATATTAGAATTCTGAGACAGTATGTTTTATATCTCTTAGCCATTTTTTATACTTCCTTTGACTTATGTGTTTGTATATTACACTTTCTACTCAACTCTGGTTTTTTCATCAGGAAAGCTGGGAAATCCTTGATTTCATGAAAAGTCCATTCTTCTCTTCCCTACCTCTTACCCTTGATTGACTCTTAGCATTATACTCAGCTTTTCTGAGTATAAGTCTAGATATTTTTCCCTCTGGAACATTATATTCCAACTTCTCACTTCTTTAGAGTTGTAGCTGCTAAATTTTTTATCATCTTGACTGGGGATCTTCAGTATTTCTTTTCCTTTGAATTGCAAATTCTGGATTTTGAGTATAATATTCTTTGGAATTTTTATTCTGGAGTTTCAGGAAGTTACTGCTGATTTTTTTTTCACTTTCTATTTTCTCCTCTGATTTTAAGACATCTAAGTAACTTAATGACTTGTAATTACAATCTTTTGGATACTGCAATTTTGTATGATTTGAAGACATATAACATTGTAGGGAAAAATGTTAAAAAAGAAGATGGCCTGTGGAATTGGGAAAAAGCTTAGAGCCATTTGAAAGCACTGTGAAATTTAATTTCCCAAAGGGAAGCCATTCTAGCTTTTCTTCAATTTAATATTGTGATCCATCTTTGTTCATTTGAAGAGAAATGGGCTAATATTCATCTGTTAGCATTGTCCCAACAATAATCATTCCATATATATTTAGTTTTTCTTGTTTGAAAAGTTAGATTGAACTCCTTTAATGATTATGTAGTTCATTGAGGAAGCTCTACAATGTTCTGAGTCTCGAAGCAATTAGCACAATTTTATTTGCCAGTAGAAATATCCAAATTCTGTATAGAATCTTTCTCCTATTTGAACTCTATGCTGGACATCCTTCTTGACAGTCATGAACACCTTTCATGATCATCCTTCTCCCTCTTTTATTCTCTAACTGATATTAATGATGGAAAAATATAGAAGAAATTGTTATATCTGATACATCTTTCAAGGAATCTCACATAATTTGAACATATACCTTACCAGGTTTTAAAGCACCTGGTACATTATTGGCAATTAATAAATGCTAGTTGGTTGGTTATTTGATTTATTAAAATCCAAACATATTTGGGTATTCCCAGAGTTATTAATGCTACCAAAAAATGAATGAGGTGAATTTTTTATGACCTTTTCTTAATGAAGCCATGTTAACTCTTATTATAAAAAAGTCAATCATTTAACAAGCATTTATTATTTACTACATATAGACACTGTGGACATTTTGTTTTAAAATATGATTCGATTTTTTTAAATGTTATTTTTTTATATTTTTAATTTATGGAATAATATAATCATTTCCACAATATAGTGTAATAAAAAAGATAGCACATGAAACAGTAAATCTATTATGTGCAACTTTGCTATTCCTTTTAAATATATAATAGTTATGATGTAATTTTCTTTTTTCCCTTGTTTTCTTCCTTCCTCCCACCCTAAAGATAGCTACACAAATGTGCATAAACATACATATGTATATTTATTATAGAAGTGTGTATACATACACATACATATATAATTAGTAAGATCATTCTCTATATATTTCTATTTATCAGTTCTTTCTGCACATGCAGATAACATCTTCTTCTATGTGTCTTTTGTAGTTCACTTGAGTTCATAATAGTCAAAATTACTTAGTTGCTCAAAGTTGTCCTTAAAGCAATATAATTCTCATGATTTATAGCACTGTCTTGGTTCTGCTCATTTCACTTTTATTTTGTGTAAGTCTATCCATTTTCTTAAGATCATCAAGCTCATCATTTCTTATAGTACAGTAGAATTCCATTACAATCATAAATTATAACTTGTTCAGCTATTCCTCAATTGATGGACATTCCTATAATTTCTAGTTTTTTGCTGTCACAAAGAGAGCTACTACAAATATTTTAGAATATATAGGTCCTTTTCCTTTTCTCCTTAAAATCTTTGGAAATAGATCTAGTGATTATTTTCCTGGATCAAAGGTATATAGGCAAATTACTAACTGGTCATAATTCTAGATTGTTCTCCAAAATGGTTGGATCAATTCATAATTTCACCACCAATAAATCAGTGTTGCAATTTTCCCACATTCCCTACAATGTTTGTTGCTTTCTCCTTCAATTATTTTAGCCAGTCTGGTAGGTATAAAATGACATCTCAAAGTTTTAATTTGCATTTGTCATTTCTCTAATTAGTAATGATTTAGAGCATTTTTCATGTGATGCAATGCTTCTAAGTGTTACCTCTCTCTGCTTATATCATTTCTCTACTTTATACACTTGATCTAGTCAAAATGAGCCTTTCTGTCTCTTGCATTTTCTAAGTTCTCGTGTCTTTCTTATAGTGCTCTCCATTCCTAGAATGTCCTATCTTTTCCTTTTCTCTTTGTTAAATCTCTACATATCCTTTAAAATTCAATCCAAATGTCAATTCATTGAAGATTTCTTTTTGCTTCCCCCCCAGAACCCACATTAAACTGGAATTCTTCCTTCCTTAATAAACTTTAACATGTAATATTGTATATTATAGTTATGAGTGCATCTGTTTTATCCTCTTCACAGGTTATAACCTCTGTAAGTACAGGAGACATATCTCTTAAAAACTTAGCTAGTCTAGGTAGTAGACATATCACTGGGACTGAAATTAGATCTATGTGAATTCAAATTCAGTCTCTAACATTTATTGGCTGTATGACACTGAACAAGTCACTTAACCTCTATTTGCTTTGGTTTCATCCTCTGTAATTGGGAAGAATAATAATAATAGCACCTATTTCCTGGCTTTGTTTGAGTAGCAAATGAGATAATATTTGTAAAACACTGAGCACAGTGCCTGCCACATATTAAGAACTATATAAATATTAACTATCATTATTTTCCTATTCATCCCAACTACTTAACATAGTGATCTTCCTGAAGTATTTAATAAGTATTTGTTAAATCACTGAATAAGCTCTTTTAGTGATTAGTACATTAAATACCATGAACTATATAAACATCACCCTAGGTATTTTGTTTTCATTAACCTAATGATCTCTATCAGCTTGTCTTTACATCTCTCCCACCTACTCCCTCTTAATCCATAATCATATATCTGTGCAAAGGTTGCAGTTTCTTACTTGTCACATGCAGAAGTAATGTTTAAAATCTAGATCAATGTTCTTAAAATTGATTCCCTCATACCAGAACAGAGCAAAATACAGAATTCAGATGCATAAAATCACAGAATTTTAAACCCATAATTTTCTAGTCTAACCCATAATTGAGAGGAATTCCCATTGAAATGTCAATCAATCAACTGTGTGCCAGGTACTAGAGATATAATAATAAAAATGAAATAGGTCTTAACCTCAAGGAGCTTATATTCTATGAGAGCTTTCACAAGAGTGTTCTAGCCTCCACTTGAAGAGTAATTAATGGGTATAGTGTCTGGGCTAGCTCTCTGGAAGGCCTCAGGATCAGTCAGAGTCAGGATCAATCAAAGTCCTGGGTCTGGAGCAGAAATGAAGAAGGCAGGCAAGCTGCCATACAGCTTATCAAAGATGAATTCTGGACTCTGGAGTCAGGAGCCTGAAGTCTTCTCTCCTTAGTGTGCTGCATCAGAGAGACTCTGACCTTCTTCCTCCAATCCTTGCTTCTGATTACTTCATCACAACACATTCAGCAAGTGCCAATAGTGAGGAGAGCCATCACATCACCATATGCTTATAGAACCATTATCACACATTGAGCAAGTAATTAGTAAGTGCTCTGCTGTCTTAGATTCAAATACATCTTTTTAGAGTTCCAGCTCTCTACAGTGAGAAATCAATTAATTACTTACTGAAGTTGGACAGCTCTAATTGTTAGAATGTCTCCTGACATTTTAAGTCTTAAATTTGATTCTTTGTAATTTCTAACCACTCCTCCTGAATCTCTTCTCTGGTGCCAAATGGAATAAATATAAACTCTCTTCTATATAATAGTTCTTCAAATACTTTAGATTGTGATCTCCTTGAGGGGAGGTGGTGTCTTTTGCCTCTCTTTACATCACTCATGATCGGCACTGTGCCTGACACATAGGCTAGTGTTGTTGTTCAATAGTTTTCAGTCATGTATGACTCTTTGTAACCTGCTTAGCATTTCTTGGCAAAGATATTGGAAGATTTCGCCATTTCTTTCTCCAGCTTATTTTACAGATGAGGAAACTGAGGCAAATGGTCTTAAGTGACTTGTCTAGGGTCCCACCATTAGAAAATATCTGAGATTTGAGCTCAAGTCTTTCTGACTCCAGGTCTGGCATTCTATGTGCTGTACAGCCTAGTTTATCCAGCAGGATTTAGTAAATGTTTATTGACTGATTCTTCTAAAACATCTCTTCTTTAGACCCCCAATCCTCATTTTCTTTAATTTACTTTCACATGACAAATACTTAATATTATTTACTATCCACTTAAACTCTCTTCTTTCTCAAATGTTTTCCAGGTTATCAATATTCTTCTTAACTCTTGCACCCAGAATTTAGTATACTGTACTGAGCATATGCTCAGTACATATGTTGTCTGACAAGGCAAAATACAAAGGCGCTGGCATTTCCTTATTCTTGGAAAGTATGCCTCAACGCCACCCAAGATTACATTAACTTTTTGGCTATTTTCTCAAACTCTTGACACACATTGAAGTAATAATCAGTGAAATCTTTTTCAGACAAATTTACTAATCATGTCTCCCATATATTGTACCTATGAAGCTGATATTGTCTTTTAACCAAAGTGTAAAACCTTACATTTATTCTTATTGAATTTCATTTTATTAGGTTCAGTCTAATACTCTAAACTGTTAAAATCTTTTTGGATCCTGACCTTGTTACCCAGTGGATTAGGCATCCCTTCCAGCACTGTATGGTCTCTATATCTGATGAGCATACTATATGCAATTTAGTGGTTCTAGCCTGGGCATATGCATGACTCTCTTCATTGATGAAGAGAACAATTACTTAATAATCCATGCCTACACAGAATGGTAAGAACTTAGGAGAGGTGCATTTTGTATCTTCCAGCTTTGACAGAGGATTCATGTGGACCCAGCATTTCTTTAGGGAGAATTCTCCAGTAAGAAAGAGTGTTTGGTTAGAAGCACAGATATAGAGAAGCAGGTACCTCGAGCATGTCATTATTTCCAGATGGCTGAACTTCAGGAAGACTTCAGGAAATATCCCCTTGGATGAAATTGAGTTCTTTCTCTCTGTTTTTCATGTCTTTGTATATCTGTGTCTCTGTGTGTCTGTGTCTGTCTCTTTGTTTGTGTTTGTGTCTGTCTCTCTGTCTTTATCTCTCTGTCTTTCCCTGTCTCCTCTCTGTCTCTGTCTCTCAGTCTCTGTTTCTGTTTCTCTGTCTCTGTCTATGTCTCTTTCTGTCTCTGCCTCCTTGTTTTGGGAGTAGGACCTTATATGATCAAATGTGACTAAGTATTAGAACCAAGATTTCAGCTTAAGTCTCCTTACTACAAGACCCAATGCTTTTTCCACTATGTCATGGAGATATAAAACAAAAAACAAAAACCACCTCAAGAAATAATTGTCAATAAACATTAATTAATTCCTATTATAAATGCATTATATTAGACACTTAAAATACAAAGTGAAACAGAACCTACCCTCAAGGAGCATACATTCTATTATGGGAGTTCATATATACATTAATACTTATTAATTATTTATATTCATACTTTTAAACTATATTTTAGCTTTTTAGCTCTATTATACTTAGGTTAATTGTATTAATATTAAATATTAATGTTTTATATATACAGTAAATATTACATTTCTTATATCATTTTTATTATATTATATATTATACAGTTAACATAAACAATTATATTACTTATATATACAGCTACACATACACATATGGGTATGTGTATGTACACACACACACACACACATATATATATATACATAAACATAAATACGTACAAATGAATTCAAGGTAATTTTATTTTATTTTTTTAAGATTATTTTTTATTAATTTTATAATTATAACTTTTTTTTGACAGTACATTTGCATAGGTAATACTTTTTTTTTTTTTTTTTTTTTTAACAGCATTATCCCTTGTACTCCCTTCTGTTCTGAATTTTTCCCCTCCTTCCCTCCATCCCCTCCTCTAGGTGGCAGGCATTCCTATACATATTAAATATCTTATAGTATATCCTAAGTACAATATATATGTGCAGAACCGAATTTTGTTGCAAAGGAAGAATTATATTCGGAAGATAAAAATAATCTGGGAAGAAAAAAAAATGCTCACAGTTTACACTAATTTCCCAGTGTTCCTTTTGTGGGTGTAGCTGATTCTGTCCATCATTGATCAATTGGAATTGGATTAGCTCTTCTCTATGTTAAAGATATCAACTTCCATCAGAATACATCCTCATAAAGTATCATTGTTGAAGTGTATAATGATCTCCTAGTTCTGCTTAGTTCACTCAGCATCAGTTGATGTAAGTCTCTCTAAGCCTCTCTGTATTCCTCCTGTTGGTCATTTCTTATAGAACAATAAAATTCCATAGCATTCATATACCATAATTTACCCAACCATTCACCAATTGATGGACATCCACTCATTTTCCAGTTTCTAGCCACTACAAAAAGGGCTGCCACAAACATTTTGGCATATACAGGTCCCTTTCCCTTCTTTAGTATTTCCTTGGGATATAAGCCCAGTAGTAGCACTGCTGGGTCAAAGAGTATGCACATTTTGATAATTTTTTGGGCATAATTCCAGATTGCTCTCCAGAATGATAGGATTCTTTCACAACTCTACCAACAATGCATCAGTGTCCCAGTTTTCCCACAGCCATTCCAACATTCATCATTATTTTTTCCTGTCACCTGAGCCAATCTGACAGGTGTGTAGTGGTATCTCAGAGTTGTCTTAATTTGCATTTCTCTGAACAATAGTGATTTGGAACACTCTTTCATATGAGTGGAAATAGTTTTAATTTCATCATCTGAAAATTGTCTGTTCATATCCTTTGACCATTTATCAATTGGAGAATGGCTTAATTTCTTATAAATTAAAGTCAATTCTCTGTATATTTTGGAGATGAGACCTTTATCAGAACCTTTAACTGTAAAAATGTTTTTCCTAATTTGTTACTTCCCTTCTAATCTTGTTTGCATTAGTTTTGTTTATGCAAAATTTTTTTTAATTTGATGTAATCAAATTTTTATATTTTGTGATCAATAATGGTCTTTAGTTCTCCTTTGGAAACAAATTCCTTCCTCTTCCACAAGTCTGAGAGGTAAACTATCCTATGTTCCTCTAATTTATTTATGATCTCGTTCTTTATGCCTAAATCTTGGACCCATTTTGATTTTATTTTAATATGTGGTGTTAAATGTGGGTCCATTCCTAGTCTCTGCCATACTAATTTCCAGTTTTATCAGCAGTTTTTGTCAAACAGTGAATTCTTATCCCAAAAGTTGGGATCTTTGGGTTTGTCAAACCCTAGATTGGTATTTTTATTCACTGTCTTGCCCTGTGAGCCTAATCTATTCCACTGATTAGTCTATTTCTTAGCCAATACGAAATGGTTTTGGTGACTGTTGCTTTATAATATAGTTCTAGATCAGGTACAGCTAGAACACCTTCATTTAATTTTTTTTCATTACTTCCCTTGAAATTCTCGACCTTTTGTTGTTCCATATGAATTCTGTTGTTATTTTTTCTAGATCATTAAAATAGTTTCTTGGGAGTCTGATTGGTATAGCACTAAATAAATAGATTAGTTTAAGGAGTATTTTCATCTTAATTATATTTGCTTGGCCTATCCAAGAGCACTCAATATCTTTCCAATTATTTAAATCTGACTTTATTTTTATGGCAAGTGTTTCGTAATTTTGCTCATATAATTCCTGACTTTAATTTAGATAGATATATTCCCAAATATTTTATACTATGGACAGTTATTTTGAATGGAATTTCTCTTTGTATCTCTTGCTCTTGGATTGTGTTGGTAATGTATAAAGATGGTGAGGATTTATGTGCATTTATTTTGAATCCTGCAACTTTGCTAAAGTTCTGAATTATTTCTAATAGCTTTTTAGCAGAGTCTTTGGAGTTCTCTAAGTATACCATCATGTCATCTGCAAAGAGTGATAGTTTGATTTCCTCATTACCTACTCTAATTCCTTGAATCTCTTTCTCAGCTCATATTGCTGAGGCTAGTGTTTCTAGTACTATACTGAATAGTAATGGGGATAGTGGGCAACCTTGTTTCACTCCTGATCTTACAGGGAAAGGTTCCAGTTTATCGCCATTACATATGATGTTTACTGACGGTTTTAAATATATACTCCTTATTATTTTAAGGAATAGTCCATTTATTTCTATACTCTCAAGAGTTTTTAGTAGGAATGGATGTTGGATTTTATCAAATGCTTTTTCTGCATCTATTGAGATGATCATATGGTTTTTATTAATTTGATTATTAATATGGTCAATTATACTAATAGTTTTCTTAATATTAAACCAGCCCTGCATTTCTGGTATAAATCCTACTTGATCATAGTGTATTATCCTGGGGATGATTTTCTGAAGTCTTTTTGCTAATATCTTATTTAAGATTTTAGCATCAATATTCATTAAGGAGATTCGTCTATAGTTTTCTTTCTCAGTTTTCAATCTACCTGGTTTAGGTATCAGTACCATGTCTGTGTCATAAAAGGAATTTGGTAGGACTCCTTCAATCCTTATTTTTTCAAATAGTTTATATAGCATTGGAGTTAGTTGTTCTTTAAATGTGTGGTAGAATTCACATGTAAATCCATCTGGTCCTAGGAATTTTTTCTTAGGGAGTTGGTTAATAGCTTGTTCTATTTCTTTTTCTGAAATGGGACTATTTAGACCACTTACTTCTTCCTCTGCTAATCTGGGCAAGCTATATTTTTGAAGGTATTCTTCCATTTCATTTAAGTTATTGAATTTATTGGCATAAAGTTGAGCAAAGTAGCTGTTAACTATTGTTCTCATTTCCTCTTCATTGGTGGTGAGTTCTCCCTTTTCATTTTCAAGACTAACAATTTGCTTTTTCTCTTTCCTTTTTTTAATCAGATTTATTAAGGGTTTGTCTATTTTGTTGGTTTTTTCATAGAACCAACTCTTAGTTTTATTAATTAATTTAATAGTTTTTTTTTTTTTTTTTTACTTTCAATTTTATTAATCTCACCTTTTATTTTTAGAATTTCAAGTTTCATGTTTGTCTGGGGGTTTTTAATTTGTTCCTTTTCTAATAATTTTAGTTGTAAGCCCAATTCGTTGATCCTCTCTCTATTTTATGCAAGTAGGCCTTTAGAGATATAAAACTTCCCCGTATTACTGCTTTGGCTGTATCCCACACATTTTGGTATGATGTCTCATTATTGTCATTTCCTTGGGTGAAGTTATTAATTATGTCTATGATTTGCTGTTTTACCCAATCATTCTTTAGTATAAGATTACTTAGTTTCCAATTATTTTTTGGTCTATTTTCCCCTGGCTTTTTATTGAATGTAATTTTAATTGCATTGTGGTCTGAAAAGGATAAATTTACTATGTCTGCCTTACTGCATTTGATTTTGAGGTTTTTATGTCCTAGTACATGATCAATTTTTGTATAGGTTCCATGAACTGCTGAGAAGAAAGTATACTCCTTTCTTTCTCTATTTAGCTTTCGCCAAAGATCTATCATATCAAACTTTTTTAGTATTCTATTTACCTCTTTGACTTCTTTCTTATTTATTTTGTGGTTTGATTTATCTAATTCTGAGAGTGCAAGGTTGAGATCTCCCACTATTATAGTTTTGCTGTCTATTTCTTTTTGCAGCTCTCTTAATTTCTCTTTTAAGAATTTAGATGCTGCACCACTTGGTGCGTATATGTTTAATATTGATACTGCTTCATTATCTATGCTACCTGTTAGCTTCATTATCTATGCTACCCATTAGCAGGATATAATGCCCTTCCTTATCTCTTTTAATTAGATCAAATTTTGTTTTTTGCTTGATCTGAGATGAGGATGGCTACCCCTGCTTTTTTGGCTTCACCTGAAGCATAGTGGATTCTGTTCCACCCTTTTACTTTTAGTTTGAATGTATCACCCTGTTTCAGGTGTGTTTCCTGTAAACAACATATAGTAGGATTCTGACTTTTAATCCAGTCTGCTAACTGCTTCCTCTTTATGAGGGAGTTTACCCCATTCACATTTATGGTTAGAATGACTAATTCTATATTGCTTGCCATCCTGTTAACCCCTGTTTATGCTTTTCTCCTTTTCTTCCCTCTTACCCCCCTTACCCAGTATTAAACTTGTGAACACCACTTGCTTTTCACAGCCCTCCCTTTTTAGTATCCCTCCCCCACCTTAAAGTTACTTCCCTTATTTTACCCCTTTTCCTCACAATTTCTGTATTCCTTTCCCCTTAGCTTACTCCTTCCCTCTCACTTTTCAATGAAATGGAAGAAGTTTCACCATAAATCGAATATGGCTATTGATACACACTATGTTCATCTCCCTCCTTTCTTTCTCTCAGATATAATAGGTTACCTTTGCCTCTTCATGAGATGTAGTACCACCACTTTACCCTTTTTTATGATATAATTTCCTTTCCACCTCTAGTTTCTAGGACAAATTATACATGTGTTCTTTATATATCTTTATGGCAGTAATATAGTTCTCAAGATTTCTTTTTACCTTTTTAGGAATCTCTTGAGTTCTGTATTTGAAGATCAAACACTTTGTGTAGGTCTGTTTTTTTCATCAAGAATAGATGGAATTCATTTATTTCATTAAATATCCATCTTCTTCCCTGGAAAATAATGCTAATTTTTGCTGGGTAAGTTATTCTTGGCTGCATACCAAGTTCCTTAGCCTTTCGGAATATCATGTTCCAGGCCCTTTGTTCTTTTAATGTGGACGCTGCTAGATCCTATTATTCTTATTGTGGCTCCTCCATATCTGAATTGCTTTTTTCTAGCAGTTTCCAATATTTTTTCCTTCATCTGATGGTTCTTGAACTTGGCCAATATATTTCTTGGCGTTTTGATTTTAGGGTCCCTTTCAGTAGGTGATTGATGAATTTTTTCAATGTCTATATTACCCTCTGTTTCCAAAATGTCTGGGCAGTTCTCTTTGATAATTTCCTGGAAAATAGCTCTTTTTTTCCTCACATTTTTCAGGGAGTCCGATTATTCTCAAATTGTCTCTCCTGGATCTGTTTTCCAGGTCTGTTGTCTTTCCAATAAGATACTTGACATTCTTTTCAATTGTTTCATTTTTCTGGTTTTGCTTGATTACTTCTTGGTTTCTCCTTGAGTCATTCATTTCTACTTGTTTGAGTCTAATTTTCAGTGATGTATTTTCTTCACTTACTTTTTTAATATCTTTTTGTAATTGTCCAATTGAGTTTTTAAGTGAGTTTTTTTCTTCTATGGAATTTTTTTCCATTTCATCCATTTTATTTTTTAGAGAGCTGTTTTCTTTTTCCAGATCACTAATCCTGTTTTCTTTGGAGTTTATCTTTTCTAATTCACTAATTTTATTTCTCAATGATTTGTTTTCTTTATCCACTCTGTCTTTAAATGTGTGGAATGACTTCTCCAGGCTCTCTTGCCAAGCTTCCCTTTCCTTTTCCCATTTCTCTTCTAGCTCTCTTGTGAGAGCCTTTTTGATTTCCTCTATAAGATTCTTTTGTATTGAGGAGCAGCTCATATCCCCCTTAGGGGATTCCTCTGGAGACAATCTGTTTTTAGTGCCCTCAGTATTTGAAGTCTGCTCTCTGTCCATACAGAAGCTGTCAATGGTTAGAGCCCTTTTGAATTTTTTGTTCATTTTGTCAGAGCAGGACTCAAAGAAAAAAAATTGACAAGAGAAACAATTGGTCTGTTTTTGGGGGGAGGGGGGAAAATGGGGCTGGATGGTGTTACTGTGCTTCCTCTACAAACTGAGGGAGACAGTAGCGAGACACTAACAGGACAGGGATGGCTGTGCTGCGTCTGCGCTCTGAGGCTCTGAGAATGTGCTGAGTCACTCTGGGTGTTGGTGGGGGTGGCCGGGGCTTCACCTCCAGTAATTACACTTTCTCTGCTGCTCCTTGCTTGCGGCCATGACGGAACATCTACACTGGGGTAAAAGCCTTTTAGCAGAAATAGCAGAGATCGTACCCCTCCCCCCTCTGGTCTGAGCTGTGTGAGCTGCCTGTCTCACTCTGGTTGCCTGCCCTCAGTCTGAGCCCAGTCTGTTCAAACCTCCCCCGAGCAAACACAGACCTTCTCTGGCGAATTTCAAGGATGTCTTCTGTTGTTGATTATTTGTGAGTTCCTTTTCAGGTCAAACATTAATTCTGAGGCTTGTCATGAAGTAAGTCCTGAGAGAAAATACAGAGCTCAAGCAACTGTCTGCCTCCATGCTGCCATCTTGGCCAGAAGAGCTCAAGGTAATTTTAGATGGATAGGAAGGTAATACTAGGATCTATTGGGGAGATCAGAACAGACTTAATACAGAAGACAGAATTTGAATGGAATCTTTAAGGAAACAAGACTCTTAAAAACAGATTAGAAGGGCAGGCCTTCTCCATATAAAGGATAGCAATTGTAAAGACACATTGTAAACCAGATAAGAGTTTTATATGTAAGCAACAATAATAAAAAGATATATTTGACTAGATCCTAAAGGCAATGGGGGATCCTTGGAGTTTACTGAGCATAAGGAATATTCATGCTTCAAGATTATCACTTTGGCATCTCTGTGCAACATGGTTTAGCGACATAACACTTTACCTAGTTGGTCAGTTAGAAGATTATTTTAAGAAGATAGGTAAGAGATGATGATGTTCTATAGTAGTAAAGTTGCTATGTAGTTGGAGAGGAGGAAATTGAGGTCAGATGATATCATATTGTCTGTTTTGTGGAAACATGGCCTATCAGCTAATTTTCTTTTTGGAGAGTAGATGGCATGAAGAATTGACAAATACTAATAGTATCCCACCCAAATGAGCATAATAGGAGGTTTCTGAATATCACAGCCAAGTATCTAGGAAGAAGACCAGCCAGGCAGCTCAGGGTTGCAGTTAGTTGCCAATCCAAACAGTCTGCTGTCTCCCTTCCATTCCTGAAGAATTTAAATATTAGGGGAAAAAAGTCAGGGGTACAATGAGGTGGGTTTCCAGACAAGATAAATATAGACAGTAATCTAATCCTGACATGAAGAATGAGGCTACTGTTAGAATTTTAACATTAAAAAAAATTTACTGAATTACAGGGGCACACCCAATTGGAATTCTGGTTTTCACAGTCTTTTTACTTGTCAAATTTAATATCAAGTCAAAAAACTTAATTTGATTTGGCAAAAGCTCAGACAATATGGGATTGATATCCCTTTTGATGTTTCACATAAACAGTGTTTGCCTGGCTTTGGAACCAAAGGTTGAACAATAAACAGCTTTTCCCTTCCAAACTTTCTTGCCTGAGCCTCCATCCTGGAAAAGAAAAATTACTGAGTAGTGGATATCTCATCCATCACAAGCAAGATTTTTGGCCAAAGTAATGAGGGAAAGGATAAGAAGGGGAATGGTGGATGCTTAAAACTTTTTTTTTTTTTTTTTTTTTTTTTTTTAAGTTGAAGCAATTTATTCTTTGATAACAGTCCTGACTTTGGGCTCTTCTGCTTTGAGCATTGATTGACATGTTTTCTAGTAGTCCCTTAGCTATCTTTTCAGTTTCTTCATCTGTAAAATGAGGATATTCAGCAATTTAGAAGTGTCATATTCAGGGCCTACAGGCCTCAAGTAGTCACAAAACTTCCAGTTCTGCCAGTATCAGATTAAAATGTAATTGAAAAATGCTTAATAAACAAAACCACAAAATAGAATAGATGATGTTAATTTGTGGCTTTCTAAATCAATATGCAAAGTAGAGATCTGTTTTTATTTGCAACAGTAGACTCCTTAGATGATCTCTAATCTCCCTTCTAGCTCCCACATGCTTCCTCTAGCTTCCATGGCTTCCTCTAGCTACAGTGTGCTTTGTTCTAAACCTCCTTCCAGTCCTGATATGCTCGGTTCTAAAGTCCTTCCAGTCTCCAATGATTTTATACTTTCAAAGTGCTCTTTCCAGTTTGTCGAATGGGAGTTGACTAGATAATTTCTAAAGTCCCTTTACTCTCTATCATCCTATGATTCCGAGTTATTAGGTCTTAGAATGGGTCTTTAGACTTAGGGGTAGAAGGAGAGAGGGTAGAAGAAGTAATCAATTCAGTTACTCTCATATATCTTGTCCCAGATCCAAGAAACATCTGTATTTTAGGAAGCCCATAAGAGCAAATCAAACAGAGCTAGAACTCCAATCCCCACATCTATAGATATAAGACATTGCTGTCAGAGCAACAGGCCAAAGCAATTCTTAATTTCTACAAGTGAATTATTTGTGGTGATAGATCTTCCTCTACTTCACGAAGTTGTGAAAAAAGCACTTTGGAAATTGTAGAGCATGATAAGGATATGAGTGTTATGTACAGAAGCCAAATAAGAATTATTTCTCTTATCTTCAGTGTATCTTAGAGCTATTCCTCTACTTGATTAGCACTAATAATTAAAAACTGATGGCATGTGAAAAAAAAAAAAACTTAGAGAACTGATGATTTTATTTTATTTTATTTTATTTTATTAATTTTATAATCATTCATTTGTTTTTAACAGTACATATGCATGAGTAATTTTTTTTTTATAACATTATCCCTTGTATTCATTTTTCCAGATTTTCTCCTCCCTCCCTCTACTCCCTCCCCTAAATGACAGGCAATCTCATACATTTTACATGTATTACAGTATAACCTAGATATAATATATGTGTGTAAATCCAATTTTCTTGTTGCACGTTAAGTATTGGATTCTGAAGGTATAAGTAACCTGGGTAGATAGACAGTAGTGCTAATATTTTACATTCAATTCCCAGTGGAGAACTGATGATTTTAAAGGCTGTTGGAATTCTAACCCCTCTGAGTATCAGTGTCCTGAACTGGAAAGTAGGAATAAATAATGCTTGTACTAACTAGCTCATGTTTTTCATGAGGAAAGTGTTTGTGTAAACCCAAAGTGATATAATAAACCCATTATTATTTTAATTATATACATTCTCTTTAAATCTTAATGCTACCAAGGAAAACTTAAGGATATAGTTTAAATAAATTAATTTCACCTGAGTTCAAATTTGGTCTCAGACACTCAGACACTTCCTGGCTGTGTGACCCTGGGCAAGTCACTTAACCCCAATTGCTCAGCAATAATAATAATAATAATTTCAACATGTAAAATATTTATAACAACTTATTAACCTCTTTCTCTGAGTTTCCATTAACTGATTTTGTCCAGTAATTCCCACATATTTTTCCTGGCATAGTAAATATGTGGATGTGTCTTTGTGTGTGTGTGTATGTAAATACACATATATACATATAATCAACACAATATATATATATATAAACATATGTAAATATATACAATATATACATATGTGTAATTATGTATATATATATATATATATATATATATATATATATATACATACATTAGTTATCTTCCTGTCCTTTTTGTCTTTTCTTTTTGTGATTTTTGAATTATTTAAAAAAGATTTTTTCTTTATAGCCTCATACTAAGTAATTTAAATTTCTATATGTATTCAATTACATTAAAATAATACAAATTTATTTACCAACAAGAAAACTTCACATTTAAATAATAATGTAAAGTTTTAGAGTTGCTTTCCTTACAATAATACTGTGATATAGGCAGAGCATTTATTACTATTCTTATTTTATACATGACATGAAATCTGTCACATAAAACTTTACCTGAACTTAAATTTAAAAATAAATCTTGATGATTGTGTCGTATATTATTCAGTTATGGAGAGGAAAAATATTTTTACTCATTAAACAGAAGATATTTTCAAGAATGTGATAAATTATTCACAAAAATGTGACTAATATTAAAACTCGCATAAATTACAAAAATAAAATTGAAATAAAAAATATGTAGTTGTGATATTAGAAAAATATTTATAATAAATAGTATTCATGAAAATGAACATCCAAAATTTATAAGCAACTATTAGAGATTTTCTACTAGATAAATGGCCAAGGGATAGTAGTAGTCAGTTTTGTGAGTCAACTGGCATTTATTAAATTCCTACTATGTTTGACAGCTGTAAAATTGGGATTATAATAGCACCTACTTCACAGGGTTGTCATAAAAGCTAAATGAGACAATATTTGCAAAAAAAAGTGCTTGCCACAATGCTTAGCACACACTACATGCTATACACTTATTCTCTTCTCTTTACCTCCTAGGTACCATGGAAAGCTCTGAATTAAAAAAACAAAACAAAAAAAAAACCTTACAATTATTTTTAAATATTCTCAACATCATTGATTAGGCAGGTAGATAATGCAGTTGAAAGCTCATTGATCCTGGAGTCAGGAAGACCTGAATCTAATCCATTCTAAGACTTACTAAGCTATGAGAATCTAGGCCCTCTGAATTAGAGGAATGGGTAAATATTACTATATGTATATCAATATTTACTTTCTATCAAGTTGCTAATCTAATTATTTTTCTTAAACTAGGGAAAAGATGTATGTCAAAGCAAGGCAACAAGCATTTATTATGTACCTACTGTTTACCAGACATTCTGCCAAGCTTTATGGATTAAAAGGAAAGGCAAAAGTTCTACCTTTGTCCCGGATGAATTTATATTCTAATAAAAGAGACCAATCCTTCACGCCAAAAAGGGAGGTGCAAGGTTCATACTTATTTTGTTTAAGTTTATCAAACATTATCTTTGGATCATATTTTACATTATGTCTGTGATCTCTATTTTACTGATCTAGTTATCCATTTTCTCCTTTTAGATAGTCTCCTTTCTTAGATAGTTTTGCAATCATACTTGCTCTGTAGTGCTTTAAAGGGGCCACGGTGATATTCTCACTCGTTTTTTAAAAAAAATTATTAATTCTTTCAACAAAATGCCATTAAATATCCAGTGTTACAAGGGGATACTCTGAAAATTTTAGATATGAAGACTAAAAGAAAGCAATCTTTATCCTCAAGGAGTTCATCATTCATATTTAATTCAAAGTCAATAATTTTAGCAGTGATGAAAATAAAGTGCTTCAATTTCAACAAAGCAATGTATTGACCAAGTTAATGGTTACAGTCTTATCCTAAAATCTAAGTCATTTATTTATACAAGTAATTATCAATACAGTAACTATATTTCAGTTTTACAAATGTGATACCCTTCAAGGAGCATATATTCTTTCATTGAGAAATATGTATGTAAAATTTATACAAAATAAATACAAAGTTTGGGGTTTTAAGTGGGGAGAGGTGGAATAGGGAGGACACTAACAACTGATAAAGTCAGCATAGGCTGATATAGGAAGTGGTACTTGAGTTTAATCATTGATAGGTTACCTATTAAATATTGATAAATGCTCCTTTCCCAGTTTTCCTTATTTACTACATCAAGAATCAGGGGGTCATAAAACAACATGAGGAAGGAGCTGATTTCCAGAATGCGATTGGGGAGGGCAGCTTGTGCAAAATTGTTCAGACAAGATATGGAATAATAGCTAATAGGTGTTGTTTTCTAAAAGTTCAATGGAGTCAGGCTTTCACATCTAGCCAAATAAAGATGATTTTTCTAAGCATCAGAGGGAAAACCTTATCATTGAGATCCTCCTTACCACATGGACTCATTGGAAAGAACTATGGATAAGGGAGTCAGGAGAGATAAAGTCTAATTCTATCTGTCCCTCCTTGGGCAAATAATGCTTCGGGGGATCTCAGTTTCCTCATTTACAATGTAATTGTATTGAATGGAATAATCTTTTGTATTTCCCTTGCTCTTTAGAATTCCTACTGGTTCCAAAAGTCAGAGAAGGGAATTTTGCTAATCTTCAAAGGAAAGACATCAAGTCTTATTAAAAGTTTCAGTCTATGTACCCTTTCACTTTTACAAGAACTCCCTAGTCTTTCTGCCCTGATTGTTAATAGTTTGTGAATTCAGAAAATGGAAGAGTATTTTGCCCTTCAATCTGGTTTTGAATGGAGAGGTTAAAAAAAAAAAAAAAAAAGCCTGTAGTTCTTTTTTAATCTTTGTTGCCCCCTTTAACTAGTTTGTTCCCTTTCTTAATTTGCCCAGTTCCTGCAAGTTGCCTATTGATAATTGATAGATTGTTCCTTCCTTCCCAATTTCCTTTATTAGTTGCATCAGGAAGCTTATTTATGTTTTGCATGTAACTTGATAGGCAGTGAGTGCCACGCTTGTTGTTAAGCCTATGTAAATTAATACTGTCCAGAAGTCGAAAGGCAAAGATCAGCAGGCCTTAAAACCAGGAAGGTATCCTGTTGCATGCTAGCGGCCTCCTCTTCAATTGAAATGACATGAATCAGAGACGGGAGGACTTCCTCTTGCTCTTAATGAACTTGAGCGTCTCTTGCCTGAAACCAGAACAACTCTACCAGCCAACTGCTCACAAAGCATTAACCTTCCTAGAGCTCCCGGGCTCCTTGCTGGGTAAGACTCCTATTTAGGGAAATGGGAGGAGGCAAGGTCTCAAGGGCAACTCTGTCTCAAAAGCTCCGAGTGGACTCTGCTAACCCTAATTTTAATTCCAGCTAGAAAAGAAGCATTAGCATGGAATAAAGAGGTCCTGGGAAATTTTTAGCTTTAGTCTAAGTGTCTACTGCACAAAGGGAAGGGGAGATTTGGTAAAGTTAGGGATAGGGACTGGGCCTGGGATTTCACTGAAGACGGTGTAGTACTAGAAGAGTAAGTAGAGTGTATTGCAGCAAAGTCAAACAAATAGAAAAAGGACAGCAAACTGGGCACTAAACCTTAAGAATCCCAGCAGAACACATGTTGACTTAGTAAATCACATATTAACATTATTAAAATTATATTGTATTTTATGAAATATTTCTAAATTCCATTTTAATCTGGTTCAAATCAATGATTTATTTTAATTGGTACTGAGGAAGGTTGCAGGTGGAGGATATGATATATCTTGCATAGTGGATAAAGTTGCTAGGCTAGGAATCAGGAAGACCTATGATGAAAACCTGTCTGACATTTTATGACCCTAGATAACTCATTAATTCCTTTCTGAGTCTTAGTTTCCTCACCTATAAAATAAAGGAGCTAATTCCCTTCCAGAATCTCCAGTATTACCAAGATCCTACCCAGCTTTAAATCTATGATCTCCCTGTCTCTGTCTCCCTCTCTCTACTTTCTCTACCACTCTCTCTCTGTCTCTCTCTGTCTGTCTCTGTGCCTCTCTGTGTGTTTCTTTATGTTTCTGTGTCTCTGTGTCTGTGTCTGTCTATGTTTTTCTACACACAAACACACACACACACACACTTTCATTAACAATCTATTTAACAATTTGAGATAGAATGTTAAATCTGAAGTCAAATTCATTGATTGCCTGAAGTTTCTATTCTGCTTTCTTGGCCATTATCCAAGATGAAACTCTCATTCTCTACAATATTAAATATTTATTCAGAGCTTCACCAATTATATCTACCAAATCTTTAGCATCTAGGAGCTGATTTACTGTTCTCTTATTATTTCCTTATTAATATTGGGTATTGATTGAGTCCCTATTAGCTTTATTAACTTTTATTTCCTATCTTTTAAATTCTAAAGGTCATTCTCCTTGATTGAAGAGAAAACAAATAAAAATTTTGCAGCTCTACCTTTTCTCTCATCAGTTATTATCATATCCAGCTTGAGCAAGCCCGACTCCTTCTTTGAACCTCATTTTCTCCATTGTATATTAAAAAAAAAGAAAAAAACCTAAAATAAGGGGAGAAACACTTTTTTGAATATCCTTGACTGTTCTGACCAGTTCAAATTATTTTTGAACTTTAATATTATGCAATGCCTAAAAGCTCCAAAATAAAATGAGAAATACTAAAATGTCCTTGGCTATTCTGGCCAGGCCCAGATTATTTTGAACTTTACTATTTCTAAGTGCACCATGGCAAGTCTCTTATCCTCAGTTTTCAAAACTGTAAAATGGGTATAATAATTACATCTATCTCACAGAGTTATTGGGAGGATTAAATGAGGTAATAAATGTAAAGTTCTATAGAAATTATAGCCATTATTACATATATGTTTTAATAATCTAAGTTGCTTGGTAAACCCTTTGTATGTCATGTTGGTCTCTTCAGCCAACCCTCATATTTCCTCTTTACCCAAGTACTTTTCCTTTGTATCTTCAGAATATATTTTTTGAGTGTTTCTTATTCCTCCTGGGCTGACTTACCCTGTACAATGTGAGACCATGGAATTTTACTTATCCTTATTCTGAGCCCTTTGCAATCTGCTCTTTTAAAATTTAGGGTACTGGTCTATCTTTGCTAGATTGTCCTCACTGAGTTGGCCATAAACTCTAAGTGATGATTGGTTACTTCCCCTTGGTGCTTTCCCCATTTCTATCCCACCTATCAGTTACTTCCCTGTCAAGGGAAATCAGGCTCAGAAGAAAATTGCTCCTTCTAGTTCCTATCACTGTTAAATCTGGGCTAGCTCCTCTGAAGGGCTCAGAATCAGTCCTTGCCTCATGCTGGACGCCAAAATGTAAAGTTCTGTCATCTCTAAGTTATAATCCTTCTCTGGGAGGAGGTTTCTTTTCTGTATAATCTTTTCCTGTGAGCAGGTTTCTTGGGAGGCTTCTGGAGCCTTCCCCTCCAAAAGTGTGGAATTGCTGGATTTGCGAATCCACAGGACGTCTTCTCTTTGACTCAATCCAGACTGACTTCCCAGACTCAATATTGCCTCTTTTTATCCTCCCAGAGAATGGGCTTGTAGGTTTTCCAAAGGTGTAAACTCCTTTTAAAGATGTGAACTAAAGGTGTGAATTCTGAGCTAGAGAATTGTTAAGAACCAACTTAGCATTTAGTAAAAACCTAACATATCACCTTCCTCCTATTTAACCATCATTAAATAATAGAACCAGGGTTATGTTGGAGTCAATTTCAACCAATTGTTAAATTTTCGATGCAAGCATTTACATTTCAGAAATCAGCTGATACGGAAATCAGATACTTCAAATAAAGGATTGATTTATTGTTTTATTAATTGTTAAGACTTAAGCAAGAAATGAAAAACATGTTAGTAATGCAATTTAAACTTAAAAAAAAGTATGTTGGACATGTTTTCCCCTAAAGAGACAGTTATTAAATATTGCCTATACCTATAAGTAAAATCCATTGTTAGAAAGGATCCTGCTGTCCACAGACTAATTGAAGGCCACCTTGGTGGTCTCTTCCTCTCAAGAAATCTCTTCATATAAGGTAATGCAGAAGGTTTTTATTTTCTTTATAACTTAAGCTTGGTATGAATCTTGTTACAAATCCCATTGGCATCTGGCAGGCCTTGACTCATCTGCAGGGTCGAAAGAATCCTGAAAACTAGTTGGAAAGGGATGGGTTACAAAAACATTCACCAAGGAAGTGTGTCAACAGTCAATACTTTTTTTTAATTCTCATGTGAACATCATGCAAATATATAGTTAGTAAATTGTCAGCAAATTGCTCTGCCTTGAGTTTAAAGAATAAATTTAGGATGTCTCCTTCCTGAAATTTTTAGCAAGCTTTCAAAATGAAATGACAAGATTTATCATTATAATTATTCATAATTACTAATATTACAATCATATAATTCTTTAAGGCTTATGCTAATCAAAATTATTTAGGTTTGCATTTAAAAGGAAATAGATAAATAGAAGGGAACTGGGTTTTGAAAAGGTGAAGCAACTTGGCATAGTGACAGAAGCAGAAAATTAGGACTAGAAGTCCTGAGTTTGAATTTTAACTCTGAAAGGACTCAGAAGCATTCTTGGCTGGTCAAAAGATTTGGAATGTGTTGAATGCTCAGATAGCATTGGTCTGAGGTGAAAGTGAATGATCTGGTCACCATTTACATAAAAGGACTTTACCAAGATGTATATTGTGTTCACTTATTAGAATATAAGCTCCTTGAAGATAAGGAATGTCTTGCTTTTTATATTTATATCCCCAGTGTTTAACAAGGCATATGAATATAGTATAAATGATCTTCCTTCCTTCCTTCCTTCTTTCCTTCCTTCCTTCCTTCTTTCCTTCCTTCCTTCCTTCCTTCCTTCCTTCCTTCCTTCCTTCCTTCCTTCCTTCCTTCCTTCCTTCCTTCCTTCCTTCCTTCCTTCCTTCGATTGCTTTATATTTTGAATATTTTAATGTGAGCATTTCATGTTTTAATAACTTCCATTGTGATGAGGGGAATAAAAAGCTGCCATAAATTTAATAACTCAATTGTAAATTGAATTCCATTTTTAAAAGAGATCCTGATAATGCCTTTCAGGGAGCCCTTAAACATGGATTCAAACCTTATATTTTGTGTTTATTATCTGTAATATCTTGGGCAAATCACAGTTACTTAATTTTGTGGGCTAAAGTTTGCTCATCTACATAATATGGTCTTGGAGGTATCTTTTAGTTCTAGCTATATGATAGTCTAATTCTATAATTAAGCTGGAAAATGTGCTTTATAGACTGTAGGATTTAAAGCTGGGGGAGACCTTAGAAATCATCTAAAACAAATAATTCATTTGGCAGAATCCATCTCTGTACTTTTTTCTATACCTGAAAGAAAAGTAAAGTGACTTAACCTGTGTTGTATACTATTGAGAACAGCATTTAAATTTATTTTCTGACTCTCTATCTCATGCTCTTTCCACTGCATCATTGATCAATCCATTGACCTCCATTTGATGAGTCCTTTTGTAAGCTAGACCTGTGTTCAGGGCTTGGAATACAAAAACAAATGTGAAACAGATGTGGCTGTTAAGGAGCTCACAATAAAATAAATAAAATTGGCTGTTGATTTGACAGTACCTAAATTCTGAACCTACATCTACCAGTAATTAAAAAGCATTATGCAATCAGTTTTCAAATAAGGTGAGATTTCTATTACTACAAAATTGTCACACTATGCAAAATCACATGATAAAAAACATAAGCCTTATGGGAAAGGTGAGGTTAGGAACACAAAACTCAAAAACTTGATCAATGATACATAGAAAATGTAACATGCCCTCCTGGCAGTTACAATTACTAGTCTTCCCTAGGCCCAACAGAGTACCTTTGACCACTGACCTTTGTAGTGTCAACTCTACCCGGCTAGCCTCCTCTGAGGCCTTCAAAGGTCTCTGGCCATGATCTCTTGAATCTATAGTTTAATAACCAGTAGCGCACTCAAGAACAGCCATGTGTAATCTTAAAAGCCTTTATCATACCTAATCACATAATGCCTTGACTTACTGCCCTGACTTGTTAACTCCCTAGTGAACACCTGGTCTGAAGATCCACCTGTTCACTACCAGACTTCTTACCTCTCTCAGCTATCCATCAGCTTGGCTTGGCCACCCAGGGTAGGGAGCCAGGTTAAAGAGAGTGACTGCTGTCTGCAGTGGGCTTATAAAGGGCCTGTGAGGTCACACACACAGCCAACACACAGCCAACCAGCGAGAGTGCTGTCAACCATTACGAAGCTATCTCAATATGGCCAGGATCCCACCCACAGGGCAGTCCTATATCCACAGAGATTACTTCCAGGCCACTCAATCTCCTGTTGCGCTGTGGCACCACCCATTTAAAGGGCCCTTACAATTTCCTTCTCTTGTTTTGCGGGAACCGCACATCTCATCAAACTAAACTTTTAGCACCAGCTATAGTTCACTTGATCCATGAGATGACAGAGTGTTATGCCCAAGGACGTACAAAGCAGCAGATCAGTAAACAGAAGTATGACGATGAGAACTAGGCTCAACAGTGGCCCAAGTGTTCAACCCATTCATCAAAGTCATACTCAAGGAGATAAATAAGCCAAAGAGATTGGATGCCAATGAGGTAGGATGTCAACACTGAGGTGGGAAGTCAACAAGGTAAAACATCACAATTCTAGTTAACAAATATCAGTGAGGTAGGTTGTCACAATTCTAGTTACATTTATCACAATTCTAGACCAATTTTAGTTTCTCACAATTCTCTATTGCACTTTTCACAATTCTAGAGCAATTCTAGTTTATCACAATTCTCTATTGCACTTTTCATAATCCTAGAGCAATTCTAGTTTCACAGGTGCACATAAGCAAAGTCATGTCCAGTAACATTGTCTCAATAACAATGGCAGGTGGGTGTGTTGGTTTTTCACCCACTAATTTAAAAGCATAGTCCTTCAATAGAAAGCATAGGGCAAAGCCTCTCCCCAGGCCACCATATGGCAAGTAGCCACAGGAGGAGCAAGCAGGCCCATTGTCCATTTATAGTCTTTATATTGCATATCACCCAAAACAGTCCATTTCAGCTGCTGTCTCTGGTATCACGGTCAGGAGGGACATCGCTGCCATCAGCATTTGTAGGGCTGCTGACATCTGGTTGGTCCCTCTGGGCTGTTGTCTGGTCTTTCTCTTGGATCCCCAGGTCACAAATGTCTCTGGTGGGGATGAACTCTACTGCTGGGTCTGCACCTAGGAAAGAATGTACCTGGGGCCCAACTTGAGCCTTTCCAAATGCCATCCTGGCCTTTCCACAACACAGTGGAAACAAAGTTGTTGTCAAAAAGATTAACAAAAGTCAGACAAAAGTTTGTCAGTCTGTCACTTAGCTGCACTTTCTGTGTATGCCCAAAGTACATTGCTAAGGTAAAATGCAAAGAATTTAAAAATGCAAAACCAAAATAATTTAAAAGTGTAAAACTGAAATAGATTAAAAATGTAAAACCAAAATAACTTAAAAATATAAAATCAAAATAACTTTAAAGATGTAAAATCAAAAGTGTTTAAAAATGTAAAATCAAAATTTAAAAATTGCAAGCAATCACATATATGTATTGCCACATCTTGTGTATATCCCAAAATTCCCTTCTCTTGTTTAGAAGAGAAGATTTTGGGGATATAGTCTGTGCAGTAATGACTTTACTAATAGGATTATAAGAAATGCCAATGGAATGGGCAAAGTCAAATTCAATGCAAAAACACCTAAAGGCAAAATATTTGTAAGCCAATCCATAAACTGTCTTAAATGCATGTGAAATTCTACAATGGAAAAATGGTTGATCACATGTCTAGCTGCTTCTCCAGATTGGAATGAAGCCATAATGTCAATTGGTCATAAAACATCAAATTTCAAACCATAAGGGTTTTTGTCCTATAGGGAGTATAGGAGAGTGAAAGAAAAATAAGCTGTATAGCTTTTTCATTGCTCCTAGCTTCTTTAGTTATCACAATTTGTAAATATAAGACTCTAACAGCCTGATTGTAAATGATTTGAAGGTCCACTCTGAAAATGGACCTATATTTATCTGAGCGCTTTCTCATTCGCTCTCGAAGTTCTTAAAAGAGCTAATACCTTTTCAGTGGCCTGCCACTCATACAGTTAATGGAAAAAGAACACTCGGCTATATCCCTGATTCAGCCTAAAAATCAAAGTTTGAGTTTCTGATACCGAATTGTACTTCAGGAGTGTGAATCAATAAATCTGATATTACTTTTCCTCCTGGGTCAAAGATCACACATTATCTATCTATTCTAGTGATTAAGACAGCAATTTTCCAAACCATTCTAAGTATAACCACTGTTTTATAATTACTCATAGGGGGTTGGGAAATCAAGCCCACCTGTGGAAATAAAAAATCCACGAGGTAAGAAAAGAGGAGTTTCAACTCTCCATAGACTATCCTAGCAGTTTTACAAGTATAAAACTCCTCTTTCTCTAACTGCAAGATCTTATCCTTGTAAGGTTTCTTAGAAATTAACTGAACTGTATTTTTAAAATTTTTCTGAATATTATAGTTAATACCTCACAATTCCTTTTTACCTTGGGCCATAAAGCCTAAGTCTTTTGAAATGAAGACACAGGAGTTTTGAATGGATTAATGGGCAATGATGATGATATTTTTTCCCTTCCTTTTCCTCCTCCTCCTTTTCCCTTGGCCCACAAAGGTGAGGCTGAGGGCAAAGGAATTGGAAAATTCTCCAAAGGCTGATTTAAAATCTAACCCGAGCTTTGCACATAAGAACTAAACTTCTTCTCAATGGAAGAGTAATCAATAAATTACTTAAAACAATAATGCACAAGGTAAACCAACAAAACACTAAGAAGAATTTCTCCAACTGAAGTCCATGTGGTTTGTTTATTTCCCTCCTTAGCTTCAGCCACTAGTTTGAACTTTTCCTGTTTTATCTGTAGTAACCTAGCTTTTTCTTCTTTCTCTATCTCAATCTGTAGTTTAACCTGCAATTCTAGCAACTCTTTTTTAGTTGTTTGTCATTCTCTTTTCTTTTTTTTTTTTTACTTAATAATTTTTTATTATATATATATATATTTATAATATTATCCCTTGTATTCATTTTTCCAAATTATCCCCCCTTCCCTCTATTCCCTCCCCCCGATGACAGGCAATCCCATACATTTTACATGTGTTACAATATAGTCTAGATATAATACATGTGTGTGAATATCATTTTCTTGTTGCACAATAAACATTAGATTCCGAAGGTACATGCAACCTGGGCAGACAGATATTAGTGCTAACAATTTATATTCACTTCCCAGTGTTTCTTCTCTGGGTGTAGCTACCTCTGTCCATCATTGATCAACTGGAAGTGAGTTGGCTTTTCTTTATGTTGAAGATTTCCACTTCCATCAGAATACATCCTCATACAGTATTGTTGTTGAAGTGTACAGTGATCTTCTGGTTCTGCTCATTTCACTCAGCATCAGTTGATTTAAGTCTCTCCAGGCCTCTCTGTATTCCTCCTGCTGGTCATTTCTTACAGAGCAATAATATCCCATAACCTTCATATACCATAATTTACCCAACCATTCTCCAACTGATGGACATCCATTCATCTTTCAGTTTCTAGCTACTACAAAAAGAGCTGCCACAAACATTTTGGCACATATATGTCTCTTTCCGCTCTTTAGTATTTCTTTGGGATATAAGCCCAGTAGTAGCACTGCTGGGTCAAAGGGTATGCACAGTTTGATAACTTTTTGGGCATAATTCCAGATTGCTCTCCAGAATGGCTGGATTCTTTCGCAACTCCACCAGCAATGTATTAGTGTCCCAGTTTCCCCACATCCCCTCCAACATTCATCATTATTTGTTCCTGTCATCTTAGCCAGTCTGACAGGTGTGTAGTGGTATCTCAGAGTTGTCTTAATTTGCATTTCTCTGATCAATAGTGATTTGGAACACTCTTTCATGTGAGTGGATATAGTTTCAATTTCTTCCTCTGAGAATTGTCTGTTCATATCCTTTGACCATTTATCAATTGGAGAATGGTTCGGTTTCTTATAAATTAGGGTCAGTTCTCTATATATTTTGGAAATGAGACCTTTGTCAGAACCTTTATTTTTAAAAATATTTTCCCAATTTGTTACTTCCCTTCTAATCTTGTTTGCATTAGTATTATTTGTACAGAAACTTTTTAGTTTGATGTAATCAAAATCTTCTATTTTGTGATCAATAATGATCTCTAGTTCTCCTCTGGTCATAAATTCCTTCCTCCTCCACAAGTCTGAGAGGTAGATTATCCTCTGTTCCTCTAATCTATTTATTATCTCCCTCTTTATGCCTAAATCATGGACCCATTTTGATCTTATCTTGGTATAAGGTGTTAAGTGTGGATCCATATCTAATTTCTGCCATACTAATTTCCAGTTTTCCCAACAGTTTTTTCCGAATAATGAATTTTTATCCCTAATGTTGGTATCTTTGGGTTTGTCAAAGATTAGGTTGCTATAGATGTACCCTTTTTTGTCCTTTGTATCTAATCTGTTCCACTGATCTACCGGTCTATTTCTTAGCCAATACCAAATGGTTTTGGTGACTGCTGCTATATAATATAGCTTTAGATCAGGTACACTTAGACCACCTTCCTCTGAGTTTTTTTTCATTAGTTCCCTTGCAATTCTTGACCTTTTATTCTTCCATATGAATTTTGTTGTTATTTTTTCTAGGTCATTGATGTCATTCTATTTTCAACTCAACTTCTAGTTGTTGCATTTTATACTCTAAACTGTCATACAAACACATTAGCTCTAGGTTGCTCCCTCTCCGAGCTATATTTAATGAGTGTGGGGATAGCCTTCTGGGAGCTTGATTACAAGCTTCCTGCTGTTCTTCAGCGGTGATCTTTGTTAAAAGATCTTCCATCTGGCTCTTTAACCTACTTATATAAGCATTATGTTCAGCTGTATCCTTGAGCCTGATCCCGGGGTTATCTGGGTCCATATTGCCTGCCTTCCCTCCTAAGTGGCGTTTCTACTGGATCTTTCAGAATCTTAATTCTGAATATAAAATATTTTCAAAACCTGATAATTCCTGATGCGTCCACGTTCAAGTGCCATTTGTAACATGCCCTCCTGGCAGTATCAATTACTAGTCTGCCCTAGGCCCAACAGAGCACCTTTGACCATTAATCTTTGCAGTGTCATCTCTACCCGGCTCACCTCCTCTGAGGCCTTCAAAGGTCTTTGGCCAGGATCTCTTGAATCTATAGTTTAATAACTAATAGCGCACTCAAGAACAGCCATGTGTAAGCTTAAAAGCCTTTATTATACCTAATCACATAATGCCCTGACTTAATGCCCTGACTTCTTGGTTCCCTAGTGAACACCTGGGCTGAAGATCCACGTGTTCTCTACCAGACTCCTTACCTCTCTCAGCTATCCATCAGCTTGGCTTGGCCACCCAGGCTAGGGAGCCAGGTTAAAGACCGCCAGGTTAAAGAGAGTGACTGCTGTCTGCAGTGGGCTTATAAAGAGCCTGTGAGGTGACACACACAGCCAACCAGCGAGAGAGCTGTCACCCATTACGAAGCTATCTCAATATGGCCAGGATTCCACCCACAGGGCAGTCCTATATCCACAGAGATTACTTCTGGGCCACTCAATCTCCTGTTGCACTGTGGTACTGCCCATTTAAATGGCCCTTACAAGAAAAGATAGAGCCAATAAAAATAAGAACATAGTTTTATACATGTTGAATGGTTAAGTTAAGAGTGGAGTGAGTAGTGGAGAGCATGGGTGTGGATCAGCCCTCCTCTTCCCACAGTTACTCCTGTATCAGAAGATAAGCAAATAAATGTGGTACTTTATTGTAGAAAAATACCTGAAGTTTACTTGTAAAAGTAATCTTCAAAAAGGTTGAAGTTTATGAGTTATTATGATGTAATTCAGTTTTCTGTTTTCTCATTATTTCTTGCTGATGAAGTATACATAAATTTGAAATGCTAGTTATGCTCAAATTGTTTGCAAATATATTGATCACAATTGAACAAATTTATACATTCAAAATGAATGTTATAGAAAAACTGACAGTATAGTGAAAAGAAATGTGTATTTGGAATTAGGAAAAAATATTAGCTTTGGAATTAGAGAATGTGAGTTTGAATTCTGCTTTTGAACCTTGGCTATCTGTAAACTTCTGGTTAATCAGTTGTTAACAAAAACATTTATAACTATTTACTGTGTGCCAGCTTTATTGTTCTAAGTACTGTGGAAAGAAAAAAAACCAAACAAACAAATAGCAACAACCTCGGCCAACAGGAAGCTTAAATTTGAATAGGAAAGACAGCGCACATATACACACACAACTACGGTGTCAATAGAGCTTGTAACACATTCATGTCTGCCTGCCCATAATAGGACATTTTCATATATGTAGAAGATTACAAAGAATGCTGGTTCTGGAATGAGAATCCATGCCTTCAGATCCCACTTTTGCTATGACTGTAGGCAAATCACTTAAGGAAACCACCTTGGGCCTCCGATTTTTCATCTGTAAATTGTCCTTTGAGGTTTTTTTAAGCTCTAAATTTGCGTTCCTATATGTTTTTAATAAGGAGGAACCATCTCAGCAATCTGAAAGTTTTTTATTTTGCCTCTATCAATAAACTGTATATATTATTTATTAGTGATCTTTTATTCTTAATATATGATTGGCCCATCTTTCTTTTATTTTAAGTTATAGCTTTTTATTGACAGAACATATGCATGGGTAATTTTTACAACATTGCCCCTTGTACTCACTTCAGTTCCAACTTTTCCCATCCTTTCCTCCACCCCCTCCCCTAAGTGGCAGGTGATCTTATACATGTCAAACATGTTAAAGTATATCCTAGATACAATATATGTGTGTAGATCTGTACAATTCTCTTGTTGCACAAGAAAAATTGAATTCAGAAGATAAAAATACCCTGAGAAGAAAAACAAAAATGAATTTTTTTAATTTCCCAGTGTTCCTTCTCTGGGTGTAGCTGATTCTGTTCATCACTGATCAATTGGAACTGAATTTGATCTCTTTATCAAAGATATCCACTTCCATCAGAATACATCCTCATACAGTATTGTTGTTGAAGTGTATAATGATCTCCTAGTTCTACTCATTTCACTCAGCATCAGTTCATGTAAGTCTCTCCAAGCCTCTCTGTATTCATCCTACTAGTCATTTCTTACAGAATAATAATATTCCATAACATTCATATACCACAATTTAACCCAATCACTCTCCAATTGATGGGCATCCATTCATTTTCTAGTTTCTAGCTACTACAAAAAGTGGCCCATTCTTCTTTCAGAATTTCTCTGAAGACATTCTTTATACAACTTCTCCTGTATAATCCCTAATTTGTCACATACCACATCCTGCTCACACCCATCATACATCTGTTCACTGTTTTTAGAACTGTGGCTGGGCATAAAGCCATATAATCTCAACAGAAGAATACTGTTATCTAAAAGATGGAGCTTTGTTTCAAAAGGGGAACAATGGAACAATCTGGGATCTAACAATTAAAATGAAGTCCAGATGTTCATGAAAGACTCTATACAAGTTTTACTTTATCTACCATCCTTGTAAATTGTCACCTATCTTTTCTCCATTTTATGGATCCCACAAAAAGACAATTTTGTCTTTTCATCTCAATTTCCTCATTTTCCATTCTCTATCAGATTGGTTAAAATGACAAAAATAATATGTACTGCTGGTACAGATGTGGGAAAATAGGTAATGCATTTTTGGTGGAGTTGTGAAATAGTCTAACAATTCTGGAGAAAAATTTGTAATTATGCCAAAGACTATAAGGTTTACCCAGCAATACTGCTATTAGAGCTATACTCCAGGGAGTCTAAAGAAAAAGGATAAGAACCTACATATACAAAAATATTTATAGCTGCTATTTTTGTGGTGACAAAGAATTGGAAATTAAGAGAACACATGTAAATTTGGGAATGACTGTCCAAGTTGTAGTACATGATTATGATGGATGGTGATATAGGATGAGCAGGATGATTAAAAAACAAAAACAAAACCTTGGAAGACATATAAATTGGTGCAAAGTATAATGAACGGAAACAGGAGAATGATACACACAGTAACAAAAATATTGTAAAGATACACAACTATAAAAGGTTTAGTAACAAATCAATATAATAATCTAACAGAACTTCAAAGGACTCAAATTGAAAATGCCTACTTTCACACAAGAGAACTGGCACATTCAAAATGAAGCTAGAAGCATATTTTTTTCTTTATTTTTCTTGTCTTTTTAAAAATATGGTTAATGTGAAAACATTTTTATATGTATAATGGGTATAATTTCTTATCATACGGAGGAATATAAATATATTTATATGGATATAAATTCTCAAGAATTTATAACTGAAAACAAAAATAAAATTAAAAATAAGTTCATTTTATTTTTCATCAGTTTATATAAATCTTTTCAGGTTTTTCTGAACCAAATCCTTCATTATTTCTTAAAGCATAATAATATTCCATTTATCAGATATTCCTCTTCTTGGGAGAGAGGCAGGGTGTCCCTTTTGTCTACTTCAGTGAAACTTGAAGTTCATGCCGGATTGAATAATAATCAAGAAATACAATTCGAAACAATTGTAGGTGACTTATTCTATACCTGAATTGCCCAAAAAGTAAGTCAGAAGTCTGTAGATAGTAGACAACAGAGCTCTTCATTGAGGTCAGCACCAAGGGGAGCAGGGGTGGCCTTAAGACATGAAATAGTATTTGGTGCATATAAAAAAAAGTTTGTTGAATTGAGTTATTAATGATTTCTTAAGTGAGGGACAGACTTTTTCTATTCTCTTCCCAGAATGAAGACTTACACAATAAAGTTTTGAACTGGAATTAGGAGGCTCCCAACTATTCTCCTAAATTTAACCTGGAGTAAATTACTTTCTCTGGGCCTCCCTCTCTTCAAGGATAAAATGAAAGTGTTAGACTAGATAATAAATTAATGTTTTTTAGGTATTTGTTTCTAGTGAATAGAACAACAGTCTTGGAATCAGTGAGTCCTGGGTTCCATTCCTACCTTAGAGTAGTTGTGTAACTCAGGTAATGTAATCCAGTTCTTTGGTCCCAGTTTCCTCCTCTTTTAAAAATGGAAATGATAATACATGTATTTCTTCACTATTCATTGAGATAATGTTTATAAGTGCTTTGCAAATTTTCAAGTATTACAGAATTATTAGTCTTTCTTAATTTCTTTTCTCACAATAGCACTTTTAGGTGAATAATACAAATATTACTATTATTTCCAATTTACAAGTGAGAAAAAGTGAGTCTTGATGGGTGAATAATCTTGTTCAGGGCCACATAGCTAGTAAATGTCAGATGGGATCTTCCAACAGAAAGTCAAGAAGTCTTTTAGTCACACTCCAACTGTCACTCTTTCTGGATGCCCTAGAATCTGTTTAATGCCTCATTATATTGAAGGAATGGAGAATCCACAGGGCCAGTTCAGAAGAAAGGAATGGAATGAATTAGATGGAGGAAATTAAACAAGGGTGGCTCAGCCCACAAATGTGTTTCCATAAAGAATATAGTTCTCCTGAATTCCAAAGCTTTTTTTTTTTTTTCCAGGCACTATTGACTGGGATTCCACGTGAATACTCAATCCCTACTAGGTACTAGGTTCAAGGTGAGAATGGATTAACAATCTTTTTTGAGTGACCAAACTAGAACTCTTATAAGCCCCAGTCTAATTATTACCTTGAATTTGCACACACCTCTTAATAACTTAGCTTTGGAACCTCTTCACTCCTGCTGAGAACACACCTTGGGGATTATTACTTTAAGCTAACAATAAATTTAGCTATTTCTATGGCTAGAAATGGGAAGAGCCTTCAATGGCTGAGCATCACCCAACCTTCTACATAAAATCAGCCCCTTAATATTAATATTACTTTTTCCACTCACCTCTCTCGTAACACACACTGGATATGATCTGAGAATAATATTATTTCTTCTCTGGTCTTTCCAATATCATTGAAATTATTTTGACCTAACAATACCACTAGAAGGCATATATCCCATGGTGATGGGCTTGTGCATACTTGTCTCTAATAAGGCCCTTCAACCCAGAAACCTGCTAGCAAATCCCCACTTCTCTCTGGTGCTTTTCATCTCCCTTCCTGAGATGTCAGGGAGGGCATGATTATCTCCTTTTTAGTGCTTTCATCTCCCCTCCTGAGAAGTGGGGGGGGGGCGTGATCACCTCCTTTTTGGAGTTCTCACCTCCCTGAAAAGGCACCTGTGGTCTAAAACAAAAGAAAGCGGGAGATGCAAAGGGCTAGAATTTAGCAATGCACTTGGATAATGAAGCACGTGAGACTAATTGCCAATTGGACAGTTCCCTATTAACTTGTTTGAAGGTTGACCCTCCCCAGCTGTTCTGTGCTAACTTGATTGGTGGGACAAAGAGGGGGAAGTGACGTGTGTGGGAGGAGTAGGAGGAGGAAGAGGAATTGAGACACAGAAGCTGATTCAGTCTCTCCTGGAGTTTGAGGGAGGAAGGTGTGTGAGGCAGCTAGGCCTAACCCCCTGACCTTGACTGTAAAAGATCAAGAATAAAGATGTTTAGTGATCCTGACTCCAGCTGATTTCTGGGAAGACAGAGTTCCAGCATTTAAAAAGGAAAAGGACCTTTATGTACAAAAAATATTTATAGCAGTTCTTTTCTCAGGACAAAAAAATTAGAAATTTAGAGGATGGCCCTTAATTGGGAAATAGCTGAATAAATTGTGGTATGTGATTATGATGGAATATTATTGTTCTCTAAGAAATGATGAGCAGAATGCTCTTAGAAAAACCTGGAATGTCCTGAATGAGTTCAAGCAAAGTGAAATGTATTGTGAACAAAGGTATATCAATGTTGTGGGATGATCAGCTGTGAATGACTTCAATATTCTCAGCAATACAATGATCCAAGACTACTCCGAAAGATTTATGATGAAAAATGCTCTCCATACCCAGAGAAAGAACTGCTTGTGTATGAATACGTTTTAAACTTTATTTTTCTTGAAATTTTTGTGGTGTGTGGGAGAGGGATCTATATTATCTTTCACAACATGACTTTCATGGAAATGTTTTGCATGACTTCATCTGTATACCTATATTGAATTGCTTGCCTTCTCAGTGGGTGGAGAGGAAAGAAAGGGAGAGAATCTGGAACTCAAAGTTTTTAAAACAAATGTAAAAATTGCTTTAATGTAATTGGGGAAAGAGAAAATATTAAATCAATATCATTGGTTAACTGATCATCTGAATGAAAGAATGTGAATTGTTCTGTTTTTTCTTCCTTGTCTCCCTTCCCCTTTTATCTCCCCTCCCTCTTTCCTTTCTTCCTTCATTAGACATATTTAGGTGCCTTTCCTATACAGGTGGTCCATTGGCAACGGGTCAGTTAGTTAAAGAGTATCATAAACAATGACACATGAAAGAAGTGGCTTAAAAGATGTCTACAAGAATGAGTAAGATGGGGAAATGAGGTAGAGTTGTTTACAGCTTCAACACCAGGAAGAACAGATGTACAACTTAACTGCATACAATAAGATACAAGAATAAAATTATAACAAAAATATTTTATGACAAATTCATTATGAAGTTGAAAAAAAAAGTTGCTAAGTGATTCCTAAAAGGGAAGGGCTTCACTCATAGTGGGAGAACTCCAACTCTCCTCTTTTCTCTGTTTTTTGTATCCCTTACTCCACCCATTTCTCATTCCACACTAAGCGCTGTCTATAATATCTGGCACAGCTTTTGGAAATCAGAATGAAATGGCTATATTTAACTTGGTCTCATTTATTAAAATAATTACCTTAATTAATACTAATTATTAAATATTCATTATCTAGTTATATGCTTCCCTTTGCTTGTACATGTACTCTATATTAGTCATTATAAAACAAGACATGCAGAAAACTGTATAATTAACCACAAAGCATTCAGGACATAAACTCAATAAAAATCAAAGGTAGGCAAAAAATGCTTTGAACTGTGTTGGATTCTACAGGAGATTTCCTGTGGCCATCAGAAAGCTTTGGGGTGAAGGTTCCGCTTCATGCCCTTTTCTCAGGAAAAAAACACATAGGGATAGTCAAAAGGCATTCATACTTAGATAAGGCAGAAGTTTTAAAAGTGTAGCTAAACTAAATACCTGATGTTTTTAAGATGAGGGGAGATAATCACCCACATTGTCAAGAACTAGAAGGAAGCTTACTTAGGGCATTAAAAATCTAACATAGAAATGTCCAGACAGTAGAATGTAGAGCTGGAAGGAAACTTAGAACATAGTGACAGAAATATTTCACTATATTCATATATTTTAAAATATTTTTGTAATAACATGAATATCAGTTCCTTTCAAGTAGCATTTTTTTCATTCATTCTATTTGCTTCCTCAGTCTCTTACACTGTGTCTGGCAATTAATAAATGCACATTCACTGGTTGACTATTTGGAAGATACTCTAGAATACAGAATGTTAAAGATATGAGATATATTAATTATACTAATTAACAGTACTACTACTACTAATAGCTATCAAATATATAGTTCTTCAAGGTTTACAAAACATTTTATAAATATTATTTCATTTTATCCTCGCAGTAAGTCCAAGCTTTGTACATGGAAAATAGAATTTTAGAACTGGAAGGTATCTTAGAACAGATAATATGAAATGTGAGAGTTGGAAGAGGCTATAGAATTTAGAATTTGAGATTTGCTAGTTTTTACATTCTATAATTATATGAAAAAGCAAAATTCTCTTGTTAAGCTTTCATTCTTGGCATTGGGTAGGGCCATAACTGCCTGTCTCTTGCTTAGCCACCTTGCTTCATTTTGCTGACTACTGCTACTCTTCAGGACCAAGTCAGTGCTAACCTGAGTCTGGGCAGGTAGCCACTGGGAATTAGAATTAGGTCATCCATTCTTTCTACTTAGGTCATCAAAAAAAAAAAAAAATCATTGACTGCTGAATGAGGCAAAGGCTTAGCCTCAAAAGGCACTCTATCTCCCTTCCCATCCCTTGAGTCATGTGCCCTTTCTTCTTGGTGATTTTTATCTTATTTTCTGATAAGCAAAGTGAGTTTATATTTCTGTAATTCAATATAAAAAGAAAACAGTAAAACAATGTTTCAGGACTAAATTAGGCCTGTGGGAAGATTTCTTACTCTTATCTTTGGTACCCCATATTGCATTTGCACATAATTAATCATCACTGGATCTGTATTCCAAAGAGATTACAAAAAAGGGAAAAGGATCCACATGTGCAAAAAATGTTTATAGTATCTCTTTTTGAAATGGCAAGAAACTGGAAATTAAGTAGATGACCATCAGTTGGGGAATGGGTAAATAAGTTATAGAATATGAATATAAAAAAATAATATTATTGTTGTATAAGAAACGATGAGCAGGTTGATTTTAGAAAATCCTGGAAAGATTTATATGAACTGATGCTAAGGGAAGTAAGCAGAACCAGGAGAATATCATAAACAATAACAAGATTATGTGATGATCATCAACTGTGATGGATTTGGCTCTTCTCAACAATGGTATGATTCGAGACAATTCCAATAGACTTGGGATGGAAAATGCCATCTGCATGCAGAGAGAGAACTATGGAGACTGAATATAAATGGAAGCATAGTGTTCACCTTTTTTTCTTATTTGTTTATTTCTTCCTTTCTCATGCTTTTTCCCCCTTTTGATCTGATTGTTCTTGTACAACATGACAGATAAGAAATATGTTTAATATCAGATCACATATGATCTTGTAGAGGAGGGAGATGAGGAAGGAGGGAGAAAAATTTGGAATACAAAGTCTTACAAAAATGAATGTTGAAAACTATCTTTACATACCTTTACATATATTTTACATATTTTACATATACTATTAAAAATCAAAGTGATCTATCTGTTGAGTCCAAATACAATTATATGCTTGAAAAATATGATTTTCATGAAATTCAAAGGTGTGTAGATTCAATGCTGGGAATGCTAACAATGTATCTAAGCTAATATAGGAGTCTTGGAGTGATGGCTAGATTATTAATTCATTATACAGTCTCACACAAATCACATCACATAATGTTCCTTCCAAAAGAATATTAAGTGCTATAGGGGCAGATATGGTTTCATTTTTCTCTCTGACTTCCTAACACTTAGGATGGTGCACAGCACATAATAGGTATTTATTAAATGTGTGCTGACTGGCTTACTGATTCTCTGGGCCTAAGCTTCTCATCTGTAAAATGAAAGGGGATCACTAGGTAATGTCTAAGCTCCCTTTCAACTGTAATATTGTAAGATAGAATATTGGACTTGTAGTTAAGAATTAATCTATTCACAAGATTTTATTAAGGCTTACTATGTGCCAGGCCCTGTTTTAAGTAATGCTGCTCTCATGCTGATAAAAATTATATATATAACAACAACATGTAGTTATGTTTATATAGCTGTGTGTTTGTATTTATAAAATAAATTCAAAATAAATATGAAATAATTTAGAGAGAAAGAACCCTGGAAATTGGGGGATCAAGAGAAACTTTGTGTAGATGTGGTGTATGTCTTGAAGTAAAGAAGTCATGAAGTAAAGAAAAAACAGAATTCAATTTCTACCTTATACACTTAATAACAGTGTGACCACAGAGACTTCTCTTGGACTCTGTGAACTTCAGTTTCCTCATTTATAAAATAGGGACAATATCTCATATCTTTTTTAAAAAGTTAATTAGTCAGTCATGTCCATCTTTCTGTGATTCCAATTAGATTTTCTTGTCAAAGACAGTGGATTTATTTGCCATTTTTTTCTCTAATTCATTTTACCAATGAGGAACTGAGGCAAAATTAAGTAAACTTTCCCAAGATCACATTGCTAGTAAGTGTCTGAAGTCAAATTTGAACTCAAATCCTCCTGGCTTCAGGCCTAGTACTCTAACCACTATACTACTTAGTTGCCCAGCACTTATTTTACCAGTCATCTGCTTTGTAGATACCTAAATGTATGTATATGGTTTTCCCATTTAGAATGTAAGCTGTTTAAGGATTAGGAATATTTTATTTTTACTTTGCTTCCCTAGAACCTAGCATGGTATCTGCTATAATAAATACTTAATAGATGACATAATGAATAATGAAACATTTTACAAACCCCAAAATATTATATAAATTAGAATGAAATAGATCATGATGATATGGACACACTATTAACAGAAGATAGAGATCTCAATTTTCCCCTTCTGTAAAATTAGGAGGTTTGATGAGATAATCTCAAAGTTGTCTTCTATGTTCTCAGGTCCTTAATTCTACCATTTTGCATTCCAGATTCTGTTCTGTTCTGAGAACTATGATCCTATGTGTTTTAACTTGTTTCTATCAATGGGGCTGAAGGCACAGATCAATCACATTCTCTCATCTAGTCTACCATCTAACAATGGCACAACTCTTGTTCAACACTTGGCAAGGTTTTGGTGCTCAAAATAAACCTAACTGGTCCATGCAGAAAAAAGGGAAGGACTAGCCTTGGAAACAGGGATAATTGTCCTGATACTATGATTTCTACAAGTGTTTTAAGTGCAGTAAATTTAGTTAAATCAGAAAAATTATTTCATTCTGGAAAGTCATACTTTTAAGCCTAGTACAATTCAATGCAATAGAAGAAAAGTATTTCTTTAGTTACTATCCTGGAGTTTAAGGTAGCAAAGGAAACTTGTTTAAAGCCTTATAACCTAAAATGTTCTTAAAGTACCTAGAGACATTTTTGTGTAGCAAAACAAGTGTTTGGACATGTATACATATATTATTTTTAATTTATACTTTAACATATTTAACATGTATTGGTCAACCTGCCATCTTGGGGGGGGGAAGGAAGGGAAAAATTGGAACAATAGATTTGGCAATTGTCAATGCTGTAAAATTACCTATGCATATATCTGGTAAATAAAAACTAAAATAAATAAATAAACAAACAAACAAACAAATAAATAAATAATACCTAGAGATAATATGGTGTAATGGAAAGAATATTGGATTTGGAGCTACGCAACTTAAATTTAAATACTATTTTTTTTTTTTTAGCTATAGAACTTTGGGCTGAGCATTCAAATTCTCTGAATCTCTATCACTTTCTCTTTGTCTATGAAATAAGAGTTAGATTCCTCAGTCTACTTGTAGCTCCTTTTCAATGTTAAAGTCTGATGATCATAATTCAATGTCAAGAACAAGTAATTATTTAATAATTTTGAGGGAATGGCAAAATGAGATTTTTCTCCTTCTAACAGTATATTTTTATCCTCCCTCAATTTTACATGTTAAAACAATTTTAACATTTTAAAAAAGTTTTAAATTCCAAATTTTATCTCTTCCCTTCCCTCCCCCATCCTGAGATGATAAACAATCTAATATAGGTGATACATGTGCAATTGTATAAAACATTTCTATCTATAAGAAGACAAATTAAAAAAAAAAGAAAATGAAAAATAGAATGCTTTGTTCTGTTCAGATATTCAGACAACAGTAGTTCTTTCTTTGGAAGCAGATAGTACATTTCATCATTAGTCATTTGGGATTGTCTTGATCATTGCATTGCTGAGAATAGCTGAATCATTCACAATTCTTCATTGTATAATACTGCTGTTATTGTGTACAATGTTCTGGTTCTGTTTGCTTCACTTTGCATCAATTAATATGAATCTTTTCAAGTTTTTATGAAACCATTCTGCTTAATGAAACTCAGTAGTCTTAACTTTCTAGGTCAGAGCTTTAGGATCATGGCCAAATTCAAGAAAAATATAAGCTTTGACAAAAGGATCTTTATTATCCCTTTCTTAGCTCTTTAATCACACCATACTATACATCCTGGACAAAATGTTCACTACAAGCTTCATAGTGTTTTTATTATCTTTTCTGTCTTTTTGATGATCAAGCATATATCACTGTATCCAGACCTCTTTCTCTGGGCAGTATATTGTGCTCCAGAACTTGTCAGATTTACCCTTCCCCATTTAATTTACCCAAGAAGTTGTTCTGGGGGTAGATAACAATAGATATTAAATGAGGAAAAAGGAAAGAAAAAGAAGTAATCATTTATTAAGTATCTATTATGTATCAGGTACTGTATTGAGAATTTTACAAATATCTCATTTGATCCTCACTACTGTGAGGGCTGGTTACTATTATTGTACAGGTAAGGAAACTGAGGTAGACAGAGAGTATATGACTTGTTCAAGGTCACACCATTAGTTAGTATATGAGACTGGATGCAGATTCAGATATTCCTGACTCCTGACTCAGGACTCTATCCCATTTGCCATGCTTCCCGTTTTGCTGATAATTGCATAACCTTGGACAAATCCTCTCTCTTTTCTGGATTTCAGTATCCATAAATGTATGTAAGATAAATAGGTAAGTCCAAAATAACTCTCTTTGAGTTGTTTATCAAGGGAATGACTTATTGACTCTGTTTCTTTTTGACTTTTGCTCAAAGAGTGTTAATAGATTAACAAGCTGCAGTCCTCAGGTAAAATTTGGATGGCTGTCTCAGTTTAAAGAAACATTAGTTGAAACAAATGAAAATCAGAGAGGAATATTAAGGACAAAAAGCACATCCTATAATCTCCTCAAATGACAACAGAGGGGTGGTTACATACTTGGCCCATGCAAAGAGATAGCCCTTCCCAGAATAGCTTCTAACATTGAAGTAACAAAGAAAAAGGCCAGAAAATCCCCAAGAAGGTAATAATTGGGGGCCTTCTGGCAAGGGCAGGTTCAACAAGTTCTATAAGTATACCTCCATCTTTAGAAACTGGAATCTGGTATTACTTGCATTTTACATTTGAGGAAACTGAGTTTCAGATAGTTCAAATGATTTGCCTCTGGTGATAAAGCTAGAAAGTTTTGGATGAAGTATTCAAACCCTAGTATCTTTTAAGATGTCAAATATACCACCTCTCTATTAGATCTTCCAGGTTTTCTGATTTCTAGTTCAGTTTTCTTTTGACCATGCCCATCTAGAAAGAAGCAGAGTTAAAGCCAGTCTAAGTTACACAATTGTAAGTAGAATTTTCCCTGTCCCAAAACTGATACATTGTTGGTGGAATTGTGAATACATCCAGCCATTCTTGAGAGCAATTTGGAACTATGCTCAAAAAGTTATCAAACTTACATACCCTTTGACCCAGCAGTGTTACTACTGGGCTTATATCCCAAAGAGATCTTAAAGAAGGGAAATGGACCTGTATGTGCAAGAATGTTTGTGGCAGCCCTCTTTGTGGTGGCCAGAAACTGGAAACTACGTGGATGCCCATCAATTGGAGATTGGCTGAATAAATTGTGGTATATGAATATTATGGAATATTATTGTTCTGTAAGAAATGACCAACAGGATGATTTTAGAAAGGCTTGGAAAGACTTACATGAACTGAGCAGGACCAGGAGATCATTGTATACTTCAACAACAATACTATATGATGATCAATTCTGATGGATGTGGCCATTTTCTTTTCTTTTTTTTCTTTATTTTAAAGAAAAAACCCTTTTTTTTATTTTGTGGGAAATAAAAGCAGAAACAAACCTCAGATTCCAGAAAACTCTTGAAAAATGTTTCCTTAAAAAATAATATCCATCTCTATCACACCCTCCTTTTCCCTCCCCTTTTGCTTCCCTCCCTCCTTCTTCCCTCCCCAAGAGCCCTTTTCTAGGTATATTCCTTTTCCCCCCACATCCTCTACCCAATCCTTACTAACTTCATTTTCCTCCTTTTTTCTACTCATCTTCCCTTTTCATTTTCTGACACATTTGTCACTTTTTGCCTCTTGAAACAAAAGCCCATCCTGTCCCTTTTCCATCCCCCCTCCCCAGTATGCAAAAAACAACACAAAACCCCCACCTCTATCCTTTCTCCTTGGGACTAGATAACCTTTTCCTCATAACAGTTGCTCTGGATGTGGCCATTTTCAACAATGAGATGAACCAAATCGGTTCCAATAGAGCAGTAATGAACTGAACCAGATACACCCAGCAAAAGAACTCTAGGAGATGACTATGAACCACTACATAGAATTCCCAATCCCTGTATTTTTGTCCACCTGCATTTTGGGTTTCCTTCACAGGCTAATTGTACACTATTTCAAAGTCTGATTCTTTTTGTACAACAAAACAACTGTTTGGACATGTATACATATATTATATTTAATTTATACTTTAACATATTTAACATGTATTGGTCAACCTGCCATCTGGGGTAGGGGGAAGGAGGGGAAAAATTAGAACAAAAGGTTTGGCAATTGTCAATGTTGTAAAATTACCCATGCATATATCTGGTAAATAAAAACTATTAAAATTTCCCTGTCCCCTCTTCAATTTTTAATTTGTTAAAATTTTATACTCAATGTACAATCTTAAAAAGTATAAGCGCTCCTTCATGAACTTTAATCCATTGAAGTGGTCTAAGAAGATCCTTTATTTCCTTGTTTATTATGAACTCATAAATTATTAATTCATTATTATGAACTCATAGATTTAGAGCTAAGAAGGAACTCAGAGACCATCAAGTCCTACTCTGCTTTTGTGATGAGGAAATTGTGGCCTAGAAAAGCTGTCATTTAAACAAGATCACCTAGATAAATAGAGTTGAGATGAGCCTCTATCCTTTAATCCCAAATTCAGTGCTGTTACAACTGCACCATATTGTTAGTTAGCTGTATTTATTGCATATCTATGTGTATCAGGAAATATGCTAAGTAATGAGGATAAAAAGAAAAGCAAAACACAGTCACTGCTCTCAAATAACTCTGAGATGAAAGAATCATAGGCTCAGATTATTTGCACTGATTTATCTTGGTCCCACAGAATAACTGATGAAACACACTTCCCTCTTATCAAGAAGGAACATGGGAAAGGGCATTTGTGTGTTGTTTTCAAAGTGGTGTTATTTTGTCAATGGAGTTTTGCTCAATTGTTTATCTTCATTACAGGGTCCATTCATTCAGGGTAAGATAATTACTTAAGGTATAAAACCCAAAGGCATCAATGAATGTTTAAGGATAAATAGATTGATCAAATTAAGTTCTGTCTTACAAAGAAGCAATACCAGAGAAGGGCCTCTGGGTAATCAGAGGAAGATGAGAGAATACTACTGGGGACAGTTTCCTCTTGGAGCTTTTAGACTTAGAGAATTTCTTGTTTGTAGAATGGGTGTGATAATGTTTCTCTTATCTATCTACCAGATAGAAAAAAATATTTTGTGAATCTTCAAGTGCCATGAGAATAGGAGTTGCTGCTACTTCTAGTTCTATAGAAGTAGAATGTCATTGGATTCATTTCTGAGGCCTCGCCAACCTGGTAGGGCCTGCAAGAGCTTGCTGTCTGGGTACATAGCCTTCAAAAGCTTGGGCTTTCCTCCATATCATGATGAGGTAATTAAATTCCTTTTGAATTTGAGTCCAAGACTAAGACAATGTTGACTAATGATTCACTACCAGCAAAACAGCAACACTAGCTTCAGTTAATCTAGTTTACTAAGCATTTTACACATATTCTTTCATATGAGCCTCATTACAACCTTGTGAGGGAGATTCTATGGGTAGGGTAGCATTATCCCTATTTTACAATGAGGAGACTGACAGTTCCATTGACCTGTATGGATGGCAAGTATGAGATGCAGGATCCGAACATCACTCTTGACTCTGAGTTTATTGAGCTATCCACTGTATCATGGTGTTTTGCAAAGCAATTGAAAAGGTAGTCAAACTTATTGGTTCCAACTTGTCTCAATTAGTTGTTCTTCTGTGGTAACTTATTGTATTGGATGGAAAAAAATAGTGCAGTTTGGTGAACTATGTGACCTTAAACTATAAATCTTGTTTTTTTGGAAACAAGAGCTTCTTTCAGAAATCTGTGGTTTTCTCCACATGGACTCTTATCTCCTCTATTCATGCAGATCACTGTAACTTGCCCTCCTGGAAGTTACAATTACTAGTCTGCCTTAGGCCCAACAGAGTACCTTTGACCACTGACCTTTGCAGTGTCAACTCTACCCGGCTCACTTTCTCTGAGGCCTTCAAAGGTCTCTGGCTATGATCTCTTGAATCTATAGTTTAATAACCAATAGCGTACTCAAGAACAGCACGTGTAATCTTAAAAGCCTTTATTATACCTACTCACATAATGCCCTGACTTGTCAGTTCCCTAGTGAACACCTGGTCTGAAGACCCATGTGTTCACTACCAAACTCCTTACCTCTCAGCTATCCATCAGCTTGGCTTGGCTTGGCCGCCCCAGGCTAGGGAGCCAGGTAAAGAGAGCAACTGCTGTCTGCAGTGGGCTTTTAAAGGGCCTGTGAGGTCACACACACAGCCAATCAGCGAGAGAGTCACCCATTACGAAGCTATCTCAATATGGACAGGATCCCACCCATAGGGCAGTCCTATATCCACAGAGAATACTTCCGGGCCTCAATCTCCTGTTACACTGTGGCGGCGCCCATTTAAAGGACCCTTACAGATCATGGTCTCCTCTTGATTTAATGGACGAAGAAATGAGTTGTCCATGCTTTCTTCCTTAAAAGAATCATTGCCGAGATGACTCTTTTGATAATAATATTTTGTCTACTGAGATGATCTGATTCAAGGAGAGACAATTGATGTTTAGTCTGTGACTGGGCCAGAACTGGAAGCTTTCTCAGTTCGATAAGATCTGATTGAGCAGAGCTCTACTGACATAAACCTGAAGACCTCCATGCCAGGAGGAGACATCATAGAAAGGCTTTAGTGAAAGGCCCACATATATTAGATTCTGGGGGAAAAAAAATCACAAAGTTTCTCATAGCACTTTTCTCTGAAACTAAATGTTGTATTCAATTGTCATTTTATAAGATTTATTTTTTTAAAATATTATTGATATCTTAATGCTGAATGTTGGAGGGGATGTGGAAAAATTGGGACACTGATATGTCATTGGTGGAATTGTGAATACATCCAGTCATTCTGGAGAGCAATACGGAACTATGTTCAAAAAGTTATCAAACTGTGCATACCCTTTGATCAGCAGTGTTACTACTGGGCTTATATCCCAAAAATAATCTTAAAGAAGGGAAAGGGACCTGTATGTGCCAAAATTTTTGTGGCAGCCCTTTTTGTAGTGGCCAGAAACTGGAAATTGAATGGAAGTCTATCAATTGGAGAATGGCTGAATAAATTGTGGTATATGAATATTATGGAATATTATTGTTCTGTAAGAAATGACCAGCAGGATGATTTCAGAAAGGCCTAGAGAGACTTACATCAACTGATGCTGAGTGAAATGAACAGAACCAGGAGATCATTATATACCTCAACAATAATACTATATGATGATCAATTGTGATGGACTTGGCCATCTTCATCAATGAGATGAACCAAATCAGTTCCATTCATTCAATAATGAATAGAACCAGCTTCATTCAGTGAAAGAACTCTGGGAAATGAATGCGAACCACTACATAGCATTTCCAATCCCTCTGTTTTTGTTCGCTTGCATTTTTGATTTCCTTCTCAGGTCAATCTTTCAAAGTCCAACTCTTCTTGTGCAGCAAAATAACTGTATGGATTTGTATACATATATTGTATTTAACATGTATTGGCCTATCTGCCATCTGAAGGAGGGAGTGGGGGAAAGGAGGGGAAAAGTTGGAACAGAAGGTTTTCCAAGGGTCAATGCTGAAAAATTACCCATGCATATATCTTGTAAATAAAAAGCTATAATAGAAAATATTATTGATATCTTTGGTTTTTATATCACCTTCACTTATGAATATCTCTTCTATAGTCCCATAGTCAGCCATCTATTATAAGGCAAAATAAAAACAAAAGAGCAGAAAAAGAAGTTCAGCAAAATTAATCAAAATATCAGTCAAGTCTGACATTCTATGCAGTGAACCACACCAATACCCCCTCCCCCTCCCAATGAATAAAGGAGAGGGTCTTTATTTTCTGATTGCTCTTTAGGGCTAAATTTCATCACTATAACTACATAGCATTCATTTTTGGAAACCAGATTTTGACTGAGTATATTGAATGACCCATACTTGACTTTCTAGATATAAATTTCATATAAACTCAACAAGATGGATTAAGTATTACTTTCTCCATTAATCAATCAATTCACAAATATTTACTAAACATATACTCTGTGAGAAAGTGTGGCATAGTAGATAGAATAGATATCTAAATTGAATTGCATCATTGAAAGTCATCATTGATTTGCATGCAATTTATGATTCCCTATATTTAATTGTACTTTTATTTATCAGATCTCTTTTATTTCTATTAATGTATAATCATAGATCTTAAGTGCAAGCAAATATAACCAGGAATTCTATTCTGAATAGTTTTCATATTCATCCCTAGTCATATAATAACCTCCATCCTAATGCAAGTCAATTTAGTGCACCTTGTCAACTTTTTTTCTTTCATATTCACCAAGAAAAGATAAAATAACTTAGAGAAAGATGATTTTTCATTAATAATGTTTTCTTCAACAGGTGGAAATGAGGAGAAAATGCACTTTAGGTATGAGGTATATAATTAGAGTCAAGAAAACTTGTTCACAGCAGTTAGTCAATCAATAAGCATTTAATTTGTTAAATGATTATTATGTGCCATGTACTCTGTTAAATTATAGGGATATAAAGAAAGGCAAAAATACAATTTATCTGTCCTCAAGGAACTCATATTTTTGTGCAGCAGACAATATATAAACAAATAAATTAAAATATATGTGTGTATGTGTATACACACAAAACATCACAGACACCGACACACACATTTCCATATACTTATATATGCAGAGACAGAGACAGAGAGGAAAAAAAGAGGCAGAAAGAAAGGTAGAGAAAGGCAGTAGAGAAAGGGGGAAGGTGTAGAGAAAGAGGCAGAGAGACAGATAGTCATAGAAAAACAGAGACAGAAAAATATATGAATAGAAAGGTAGATTTCATTTAAATTGAGAAGGGCTTTAAATTACACACACACACACACACACACACACACACACACACACCCTCCCTCTCCCCCTTCCTCCATAGGAGTTTATATCTGATCCTATAGATGATAGAGAACCACTGCAATTTATGGAGTAAAGTAGAGATATAATTGGACCTACACTTGGGAAAATCACTTTGGCTACTGAATAGAATGAATTGGAGAAGGGAAAACAGCTAAGAGTATTTTGTAAGTATGCAGATATAGGCCTGTCTTTGTTAATTTTCCACAATGAACCTCACATAGTACTTTATTTTATACTTCTCTGAAGCATTACAATCTATAATCTGAATTCTATTCAGAATAGCTTTCATATCTAACCACCATCCTACTGTCAATTTAGCACACCTTGTCAATTTTTTTACTTGACCTCCAAATCAATTTCACACATTTTGTCAATTTTTTCTTTCATATTCATCAAGAAAAGATAAAATCTTTTAAAGGAAGATTTTTTTAAATTAAAAATGTTTTCTTCAACAGGTGGACTTGAGGAGAGAGTGCACTCTAGGTATGAAACATATAATTTGCATGACTGCACAGATGAAAGAAGGAAGGGTAAAATTGGGGAATTGCCAGTAACCCAATTAGCGAAGATTATACAATCTATATGCCTACTATTTACTAGGTGGAGCAAATACAATGAATGAAGCAATCTTTAATAGAAAGAAACATATTCTAACTGGGAGATAAGTACAGAAAAAAAAAGTATGTACAGAATAAAATTAAAATAGTTAATCCCAAGGTAGTTTGAGAAGCATTACCAATTGGGTGAGTGGGGAGAGCCAGGAAAGATATCATGTAGAAATATTGTTAAAGGTGACTCTTGAAGCACTCATCACATAAGACCATTCTTTTTATTTCCTAAATTGAATTGCATCATTGAAAGTCATCATTGATTTGCATGCAATTTATGATTCCCTATATTTAATTGTACTTTTATTTATCAGATCTCTTTTATTTCTATTAATGTATAATCATAGATCTTAAGTGCAAGCAAATATAACCAGGAATTCTATTCTGAATAGCTTTCATATTCATCCCTAGTCATATAATAACCTTCATCCTAATGCAAGTCAATTTAGTGCACCTTGTCAACTTTTTTTCTTTCATATTCACCAAGAAAAGATAAAATGATTTAGAGAAAGATGATTTTTTCATTAATAATGTTTTCTTCAACAGGTGGAAATGAGGAGAAAGTGCACTTTAGGTATGAGGTATATAATTTGCATGATTACCGAGATGAAAGAAGGAAGGGTAAAACTGGGGAACAGCCTGTAACCCAATTAGCCAAGAATATAAAATGTGTGGATGTGGAAAAATATGAAATAAAAGTAGAAAGGCAATCTGGAGACAAATTGCGGAAAACCTTAAATGCCAGGCTAAGAATTAGAATGTATCTTAGAGGTCATCTAATTCATCCAATCTTCCTTTGTAATATCTCAGTCAATTCATTTTCCAATTTCCATTTGAAGACTCCCAGTGAGAAACAATGAGCTACCTCACAAGGCAACTCGATACATTTTTGGTCATAGCTACTTAAGTTTTTTTTTTTTTTTTTTTTTTTTTGTTTTTTTTTTGTTTTGTTTTGTTTTGTTTTGTTTTGTTTTGTTTTGTTTTGTTTTGTTTTTCTATCAAGCACAAATCTATCTCTCTGTAACCTACTTTGTTGTCCCAGCACAATACTTAATAAAGGAAGGAATAAGAAAGTCACTTGCTATCACTCACCATAATTCAGTTTAAAGAGAACAACCATATTATCTCTGGTACTTTCACCTGCTTAAATATTCTCTTTTAAGGGCCATCCCTGAACTGAACCCAACTTGGAGCACCATCTGTCCCCCACCACACAGTTATTTTTTAGTAAAATAAGGGAGGTCACAGGATACACAATACATGAATCAACAGCTTGGTGCCTCAGCAAAGATGAGCTTGTTATCTCTACCATCCCTCTAAAGGGTGTAGCTACAATTCAATGTGGTCTTCCAAAGCCCATGTTTCCCATTCCTATTAGTAATGCATGAGTTAGTGCTAAAACAAGGAGGGAGAGAGAGAGCATGTTGCAATATGTGTAGGACGTCAACTCAAAAGCAACAACACCCATGACTCATCAGTGATAAGCCTTTGCAGCAACACCATGAGCCTGTCACAGCCACCCAAGATTTAACTGGGTCCACACAGTAATTAGAAAAATAATAGAATAAAAATGGATTTCAAGGAGACTAGTGATTATTTGAATTTATATAAACAAATGATGTCATATTGGATAAAGTAACCAAAGTATGAAGTACTATAAACACAGAAGTTAGACAAAGCATTGATTTGCTCTTGAAGTTTGACTGTTCAGATAGCAATTGAAAAAACAAAAGAAATAGCCAAATGAGTGTGAAGAAGCTTCATTTCATAAATAGGATTTAGCGGGAGCAGGAGCCTTAAAGATCATCTTGGCCAACCTTTTTCTGGCAGGATTGATACAGTGCTAGACTTGGTGTCAGGAGCACTTTTCTTCAAATTCTGCTTCAGACAATTATTGGATGCATGACTCTGACTAGCCAAATCACCTCTCAGTTCTCTCTGAGCCTCAGTTTCCCATCTGTAAAATAAGGATCATAATAGCATCTATCTCATAGGATTGTTGTGAGGCTCAAATTCAATAACATACCAAAATATGACTCTGGAAATTGTAAAGTACAATATACATATTGGGGGTATGGGGTGTTCAGGAAGTATTAGGAGCTCTGATGTAAGGACGTGGTAAGCCTTTTTCAGGGATGCTTATCCATCTTTGGTGTCCACCTGGCCCTCAGTTTTCATTTATGGCTCCAAGATGCTAGCCACGCCTCCTTAAAATATCTTGGCAGACAAGTTGAGGGTAATTGACTGCTCTGAAATCAATCAGTGATTTGGTAGTGGTGGTGGGGTGTTTACTCTAAGTATATGAAGACTTCCCCCAATGGGATGGGTAGATAAGAATGATTTGTTCCATCCATAAAGGCAGCTGAAGTAGTTACTGTGGACCTCTTAGAGCTTGATCAGATGTTGAACATGCAAAAGCCATACACTGGATCCTAGGCTATTAGCGGTCATCCTGATTTTTGTTCTGTCATTGAACTATTTGTTGTAATAATAACTTATTTTTTCCAAAATACATGCAAAGATAGTTTTCAACATTCCCCCTTGCAAAACTTTGTGTTCCATTTTTTTCTCTCTCCCTCCCCACCTCTCACCTCCCCTAGACAGCAAATAATCTAATATTGTTTAAACATGTGCAATTCTTCTAAACATGTTTCCATACTTACCATGCTGCACAAGAAAAATCAAATCAAAAGGGAAAAGGAGAAAGAAAAAGAAATAAGCAAGCAAACAACAACAATAACAATAACAACAACAAAGATGAAAATGCTAAGTTTTGATCCACATTCAGTCCCCATAGTCCTCTCTCTGGATGAAGATGGCTATTCTCCATCATAAGTCTAGTAAAATTGACTTGGATTACCTCATTGTTGAAAAACCTAAGTTCATCACAGTTGATCATCTTGTAATTTTGTAGTTGTTGCTGTATAAAAAATGTTCTTTTGGTTCCACTCACTTCATTTAGCATTGGTTTATACAAGTCTCTCCAAGTCCTTTTGAAGTCAGCCTGCTGATCATTTCTTATAGGTCAATAATATTCCATTACATTTATATACCATAACTTATTCAGCCATTCTCCAGCTGATGAACATCCACTAAATTTCCAGTTTTTTGCCACTGCAAAAAAGGCTGCTACAAACAATTTTGCATGTGTGAGTTTTTTTCCCTTTTGTATGATTTCTTTAAGATACAGACTCAGTAGAGATACTTCTAGATCAAAGGGTATGGATAGTTTTATAGCACTTTGGACATAGTTCCAAATTGCTCTTCAGAATATTTGGATCAGTTCCACCAACAATGTATTAGTGTCCCAGTTTTCCCACATCCTCTCCAACATTTATCATTACTTTTTCCTGTCATCTTAGCCAAGGTGCTGTCACTAAACTTTAATGATTCTGGGAGAGAGGGTTAGGTTGAGGACTATGCAATTCTGCCCCATTTAAATCCAATTCATGCACAAATCAAGACATTTCCCCGTAATGCCATTGGTTTCCTTTGGAAAAGAAGGACAAACAATAATTATAAACATATTCTATTTTTTTAAATTAAAGCTTTGTATTGACAAAACATATTCATGGGTAATTTTTCAACACTGACCCTTGCAAAACCTTTTGTTCCAAATTTTCTCCTACTTCCCTCATGCCCCTGCCCTACATGGAAGGTAGTCCAATACGTGTTTGATATGTTGAAATATATGTTAAATCCAATATAAATAAATAAATAAATAAATATATATATATGTATATATGTATATATATACATATATATATATATGCAGTTATCTTGCTGCAAAAGAAAAATTGGATCAATAAGGAAAAAAAAAGAAAGAGAACAAAATGCAAGCAAACAATAACAGAAAGAGTGAAAATGCTAGTTATGGTCTACATTCAGTTCCCATAGTCCTCTCTCTGGGTGTATAAACATATTCTTATTGGTATTACTATTTTTGATGAAGAAACTGAATCCTAGAGATTGTGATTTTTCCAAAGTCATACATATAGTGAGTATATGAAGCAAGACTTGAACCTAGATCTTATTCCAAATTGAGTGATCTTTTTAGCTCATCAATTCATTCATTCCTTCATTAAATAATTTATTAAAACAATTGTTATTTTCTCCAACATGATTTTTATTTCATATTCATGAATTAGTCAAGTCATATTTTCTGAATAGTCAAGAAAACAAAATGGAAGAGATAATATCAAAGTCAAAAGGCTTGTACTAGAGTGGTGACTGAATGAGTAAAAAGGTCATGAATTTTAAAAATGTTCTAAATAGAATTCCTGGACATTTTTTTTTGCACACAAGATTCACATAAAAAATTCAAGAGATCAGAAGAACAAAAGTGCAATCGAGTGCCTGAAATCATAATCTACATGAAAGTCAATAATATATAGCTCCAATATTGATAATATGTAACACAATGTTATATGATGAGTGTTTACTTTAAATTAGTATGATTTATGCATATATATATATGTTATTTTTAAAACTCTGTGAGACTAGGTAGTTTATTTTAATTTTTACAGATGGAAAAATGAGGGTTCAGAGAAATAACTTGCCCAGTGTCATATAGTTAGTGAATGCTACAGTTGGTCAGGCTGCTAGGTAGAACAGAAATAAGGAAGACTCATCTTTATGAATTTAAATCTGGCCTTAAACACATTCTAGCTGTGTGATTCTGGGCAAGTCACTTAGTCCTGTTTGCCTCAGTTTTCTCAGCTGTCAAATGAGCTGGAGAAGGAATGGCAAATCATTTAGTATCTTTACCAAGAAAACCACAAAGGGATTAGGAAAAATTGGACATGATTGAAATTACTGAAATGAAAACAGCTGGAATTTAAATTCAAGTCGTCTGACTCCAAGACCAAAGTCTTTCTCAATATAACAAACCTCTTTTTTTATTATTTCCTCCTGAATCCACACCTTCCACTTCTGCTTTATATGGAATTCAGGGGAAAGGGCTTATGATCCAATACATCTATTCCAGGATTGGGAAGGGAAGGATAGATGAAACTGTAGGAATAGGTGCAATGCAGAAGCCTAAAACAGTGAGATGAGTGGACTAGAATCAGGCTTCTTTGTAGGAATTGGGATCCTTTAGCTCCATGACACTGGGCAGCTTTGGTGACAATTGAATAATATTCAATGATGTCTGCTAAGTATATTAATTATTATTATTATTATTATTATTAATAGTATTAATAAAAATAACTCCTATTTTCGTAGCACTTAAGGTGTAGCAGCATATACTTGTTTCAATTCAGGTCAGAAAGTCCTGGGTTCAAGTATTGCCTCTGACATTTATTGGCTATGTAACCAAAGGCAAGTCACTTAATTCCTCAGTGACCCAGCCAACTCTCTAATACAATGAATTGAAGAGAAGGGGTTATTCTGTTAGTAGAAAAATTTCTTTTTTTCTATCAATAAGCTTCTATGAACTTATAGATCCAATTAAAAAAAAAAATAAGGCGTCATGGTAAAGAGGACAATGCACTAGATTTGGAGTCCAAGAAAATGAATTCAAATCCTGGTTATTCTATTTACTACATGAATTACCTTGGGCAATGAGATTTTTACTATTGTCATTAATTATAATTAGCAGGAAAAAGAGGAGGAAAATAAGTAATGAACAAACCACTCCTGCCTGTTCATTAATAGTCAAGAAGAAAGTGGGTTATACAGAGGATAGACCATCGGGTCTGGAGTCAGGAGTTCAAATCTGGCCTCAGACACTTACCAGCTGTGTGACTCTAGACAAGTCACTTAACCCTGTTTGCCTCAGTACCTACCTAATGGGGTTTTTGTGACAATATACAATCATAAATTTTGTAAACATAAAATGTCTAAAGTACTATAAAAATTCTATTCTTCTTGTTGTCATGAGTGCAATCAGGAATTTTATCTAAGGAAATGCATGAATTTTCTAATATATGAATAATGATGATGATACTAATAATATTTTACATTATATGTAAGAACTAGGGTTTTGCAGTTAAAGAACTTGGGGTTTAATCTTGGTTCTGTTACTATCTGTGTGATCTTAGGTAAGTAATTGACCTCTCTTGGCTGCAGTTTCCTCCCTTGCATAATTAGAGAATTAGACTAGATAGTTTCCATAGCACATTCCTGCTCAAGATCCTTTTAAACTACTATCAAGGCAATTTTACACACATTATCTCAGTTCTTCCTTACAACTATCCCAATATGAGGTAAACAGGGAAGATATTAACACAAATTGAGTACCTGAACTGAGATTCCTGAAATCAAGGCTCATGTTTAGGACTTGTTTGCTATGTAGCAGTAGTCAAGTTGCTTAACCTTCTCCAGGCTCAGTTTCCACTTCTATAAAATGGAGCTAATAATACTTTCACTACCTCTCTTAAAAAAGTGTTATGAACAAAGTGCTTCATAAAATTTAAACTGGCCTAGAAAGGTGAGGTGTGATTATACTCATTTGATAGTAGAAGATCAAAGATTCAGAGTGGTAGATAATTTGCCCAACATCACATGCAATAACCACAAAGTGGCAAAGCCAGGATCCAAACTCAATCAGGTTTTCTGACATCTATTTCAGTGTTTTCTCCATTATTTTCTACCAACTATATGATTCAGGGAGGGGTGAGAAAGTCTAGATCAAGTTAAAGGTTTCAATTAGATAATCATATAGGATCATAGACCTAGAACTGTAAAGCCTTTCAAAAGTCATCAAGTCTAAACCCATTGTTTTAAATAAGAGGAAAATGTGATCTAGAATTGATAAGTGATTCCCTCAAAGTCCTTTGGGTAGCAAGGGTCCTAGGCAAGATTCTCTGATTCTGACTCTAGAGATAGTGTTCTTTCTACTACTCCACACCTTGCACCACTGGGGTTGTTATTATTTGTCCTTCCTTCTTGAAGAGTTCCATTTTATCAAGGAGGTGATGCATGACATGCAAATGAATTGGATTTAAGTGGGGCAGAACTGTGCAAAGTCACCAGCCTCACTTTCCCCTCCAGAGCCATCTCAGTCTAATGGCCGGATATAGATCAGGACAACTAAAGATGGCCCAAATCTTAGTTTGACTCATTCAATGATTACAGCTAGATAGTAATTGGGGGCAAAGAATCTACATTGAGGAGAACTAGAACTTCCTTGTTCACTTTGTTAGTTAACATGCTGCCTGACACAGCTGGCTACCAGATGTCCAAGCAGCTAGCTCATATACAGAATGATGGAGATATGTTTTTTTCCATCATTGCTATATTGACACCTACAGCTGTCTCACTTTTGCTAGGGAATGCTGCTATTTAAGTGTGAGATTTCAACAAAGAATCAAAAAAAGGGGGCCATCTTTAACACATCAATGATCTCTGGTCTTACAAAATTGTTAGATTTTGGTTTAGAAGAGATCTTATCTATCATTTTTTTTAATGTCCTAGTTTTATAGATGGAAAAAATGAAGTTTAGAAACTTTAAAATGAGGATTTAGAAGCCAAAGGAACCTTAAGAGAGGATCTGGCTCAATACTTTGAGATGAAGGTCATCCTTAGAGATGGATGAGCTGACCCATTTTTCCAGAGAAGGAAATGGAGGTTCAAAGAGAGAAAGTGATTTGACCAATATCACATAGATAACAAGTAGGGGAAGAGCCTAGATTAATATTTGGGCCCTTTGACTGTAAATCTGTGCTCTTATTTTGCTACATTGATTGCTGAGACCAATAGATGAGTCAAGTCATTCACTCATCCCTTTTCTCCATGGAATTATAGACTGACTGTATTGCATACAAAGGGACTTAAGAGATAATTTACTCACAATTTGTTGTTATCTGAAAGACTGACTCTGAATAGATGAATTTTAAATCTCATGAGATTTGCAACTTGTTAGTAGTCCTAGTTTAAAAAAAAAGACTAAAAGACTAAAGTTGATGGTTAATATGAACTCTTCTGATTATCTGTGATTTTAAATTATCCTTGTTATCCCTCTTCCTCATTACCCTCAGATAATTTTGTTTTGGCTAAAAGTCAGCTTCCTGGATCTCCAAACACTCAGGGCCATCAACTCCACCAATTAGGCTCATCCGGACAGTAGTTTCTTAAATGAGAAGCCAAGTGAATGGAATTAATCTTCCTGATTTAAATCCATTAATGTCTATGAGATACTATGTGCACAAAGTCAAGGGCCACTTAAATCTCCCTATTCATGCCTGTAGGGGTCATAGGATGAATCAGCCTTAATTGTGGAGAAGGTACTGGGTGTGTTTAGAAGCTTGGGGATTTTAATGCATTTTTAATTAAAGATGCCTTAATAGGATTCTGTACTACCTACCACGTCACTACAGATAGACTCATTATATTCAGTTACTTGCCTATGTATTAATCATTAAGTATAACCTTTGGTGACCTGAAAAGTGACTAGATTTCTAGGGATACAGAAAAACTATACTGGCATCTTTGGGATTAAATGAAATTCTTTCCTACATTGGAAAAAGGCTGAAGTTAAAGTTAAAAGAACTAGATTTGAATGCAGGCTTTGTGACTTGCTAGATTTGTGTCATTGGCCAAGTGATTTTACCTCTCAGGATATCATTTTCCTAATCTACAAAATTAATGGACCCGATTAGTATTGTGAAATCAATAGCTAAGAAGTCAGAAGAACTTAGTTCAAATCTTACCCTGTAATGTTTAATACTTCTGCAATATGGAATAAATCATTTAACATCTCTGCTCCTGAGTGTCCTTGTGAGGTCTTTAATAATCTCTAGAGCCCTTCAAGCTCTGAATTCATAATCCTATAACGATAAGGCTCCAAGGTTTCTTCTAGTTCTATAGTCTACCTTCTCCCTTCTATGTGTCTACACTACATATACACATATATGTACATGTATACACAAAGGTTTGTGTCTTTCAAACCTAATGGATTTTATTTGAAGTTGGTAAAACAATGATAACTCACTTTTATAAAGTGTTTTCCATTTTGTAAAGTGCTTTCCTTAAAGCAATCTGCTAAGTCAGCTTCCTGAAGGCAAAAAATGTTCCATTTTGTTTTTCTTTTGTATCCCTCTTGCCTTGCACAGTACTTTGCATGTACCAGTTTAAAAAATGTTTGTTTAATTGCATTAAAAACTCTGTGAGGTAGCTAGTGTGAATATTCTCATTCCCACTTGACAAATGAGATTACTGAAAGTCAAAGAAGAAAAAGAAATACTTTCCTAGTTTATATCACAACTGTTAAAGATGGGCCTGAAACCTAGATCTAATTCCTCTATTTCATATAGCTTCTTCAAAATAACCAACCAATTATATTTCTTTTTAGAAAAAAAAAATTATTTTGTGCTATATGGTTTACCTACATATTTGCAGCATGCTATATTAGAAAGACTTGAAGTCAGAAGATCTGTGCTTAAACCTACAAAAATAACCAGGGTAACTTGGGATAGATCGTTTACCATCTCTGAATTTGTTTTCTTTCTTGTAAAATTGGTCAGGATTGGACTAGATGTTATTTATTCCATTCTATAATTCTATTTCAGGCCTGCATGGACAAACTTTTTTTTTTTTTTCCCTGAGGCTGGGGTTAAGTGACTTGCCCAGGGTCACACAGCTAGGAAGTGTTAAGTGTCTGAGACCAAATTTGAACTCCAGTCCTCCTGAATTCAAGGCTGGTGCTCTATCCACTGTGCCACCTAGCTGCCCCATGGACAAACATTTTGAGGAAAGGATAAGTACTGGTAAAGAAAACTCACACATTTGGAGCTGATGTTAGCTATTTATATGTACCCACAAGTTCATTTACTATTTAACAAATAAGATATTTTAAAGAACTGGAGGAGAAACGATTCAAAGACCTTTTCATAATAGATGAGAATGCAGCTTACACATGTTAAAGTACATTACTACATAATTATACTTCAGTTTCTTGTCCCTGGAATTACTGCTTATCATATGGGTAATATGATATAGTAGGATAAGTGCCAAACTGGTCAAAGAATATGAACAAGCACCTTTCAAAAGAAGAAATATGTTAGAGGTAATTATATAGGAAATTGTTCCAAATAAAAAAAATATAAGAGAATTTCAAATCAAAACAATTCTGTGATATCACCTCACAACTACCAGATGGCAAATGCTTCATAAATGCTTATTGACATTGACAATGGTGGGGTTAGTGGTGGTGGTGATGTCAAAGATGACAAAAATGAGAAATGTCAATTGTTGGAGGTGCTGTGAGAAAATGTTTATGTTAAGACACTGTTGTTTGAGTTAGGAAATGGTCCAACAACTTTAGGCAGCAATTTGGAGCTATATATAAAGCATAAAGTTGTATATACTCTCTGACTCAATGCTATTACTGGTAGATACCCCAAAGAGTTAAAAAAAAAAAGCAGAGGAATGATTATATGTAGAAAATTATTCACTGAACCCTTTTATTTCATATTAGAGAACTGGAAACAAAAGTGAGCATCTTTCAGTTTCAGAATGACTGAAAAATCATATGGATATAGTAGAAACCATAAGAAATTGTGAAAGGATTCAAAGTAACCTGAGATTTATATGAACTGACACAAAGGGAAGTGACAGAATCAGGTGACCAACTTTCACACTATAATAATGTAAAGGAATGGGTTGAGAATTCTGATCAATCTAATGACAAATCATAGTTTCAGAAAACTGATAAAAAAACATGCTTCCTCTCTTTTGGCAGAGAATTTATCAACTAGAAGTTTAAAATGAAAGAAATATTTTTAGACACAATTAATGTATGAATTTGTTTTGTTTGACTATATTAATTTTTGCAAGAGGAAGGCATTTATGTGGTTTTTATGTGTGTGTATGTGGGAGGTTACAGTTGAATAGAAATAATGCTACAAAAAAGAAATAAAGAAAAGATCACCAATAAAATATTTTTAAAATATGCATAAAAGAACAGAAGAACATTCAGAAGAGGATACAAACCAACAGGGTAATTAGGTTACTATTGTGTTAAATTTAAAAAGACTTTTTAAATACTGTATATAACAGAAATTCAGTTTCACATGCAATATTCCTTTTATGTTCTTGGTAAATTAAAATGTTCATGGTTGCTGATGTTAAAGTTCATAACAAAAGTCAAACATTTTGTAAGAAACTCACCATATTTTGAGACCAAGAAAAATGACTTCAGATTTTGGTTCTTAAGCTTTGTGACCCTTGTGGGAGACATCTACCTTTTAATTCTAAATTTTATGACTATATTGACTTTAACTTCTCTGAAATGTGGCAGTTGTACTTGATGAACCTTAAGGTTCCATCTAGCTCTAAAATCCTATTATTAAAACAAAACAAAACAAAACAAAACACCTTATAAGCTCTGAATTTTAATTGAGATTATAGGCCCACAGATATATATAAGTAAAGGACCTCAGAGATAATTTATTTTAACCTTTAATTTTACAGAGGAGTTAATAAAACTTTAAATAGGCCATTTAGAAACTAGGAATGTTTTAATTGATATATTTTGTTTCGACATAATAATCATTTAGTAAATAACTTCCAGACTTATCTGGAAGTTAAGTTCCTGATTTATCCAAAGACAAAATGTCATTTTGGAAAAAGCATTAGATTTGAAGCCAAAAGGCCTGCATTTAAATTGTCCACTCTGTGAGCACAGACAAGCCATTTATATTTCTTGAACAAGAGTAAATTTTTTAATCACTGTAAAAGGAGAAAATTGAACTAAATAGTCCATAAGGGACTTTCCAGTCCTAAGATGTATGATCAGTATAAACAACAAAGACCAATATGTGTATCTGTTTGCTAAAATGGCTCCAAAGGAGGAAAGGTAGGCTGTATCATGGTCAGGTGAGAAAGAAGGAAGATGGAGAATGATTCTGAGAATGCTTATTAGGTGATATATTTTTCAACAAAGAAAGAAAGAAATTAATAGGGGGAATAGTGGTGAAGACAATGAATTCTTCTTTGTAAATAAGTTTGAGGTACAAATTGCTCATATAGTTGGAAAAGTTCATTTGGGATTGTATGAGAGAAATAGCATGGTACAAAGGAAAGAGAAGACTCTTTGGATTCAAAGCAGTCAGAAGACTAGGGTTCAAATTCTTGATCTGCTGTTTACTACTTATGAGAAAAAATACAAATGACTTCACTCCTCTGTGCTTCAATTTCTAAAATGAGGGAGTAGCTTAGAAGAACTATCAGATATCATTTACCTCTAAATCTAAAATGTTATAGTTCTATGTGGGCCCGAAGTTCAGTAGAGAGAATAAGCTTACAAACTAAAGGATCGATCCAGTACATAACACATAAATAAATTCAACATGATCTTGGTAGGATAAAAGTAGTAACTGAGTACTGAGAAGGTCAAGAAAAAGTTCTAAGTGGGAGGGGAGGTGATATCTGGACTCTAAGGAGGAGGAAGGTCCTAGGAAGGCATAGAAGAGAAAGATATGCAACCAAGGTTGGAAGAGTTTGTTCACATCAAAGCTTATCATCACCTTCTATATTAAGCCTTTCCTGATCCTCCCAGTTACTAATATCCTTCACATTCTAATAATTTAACTTTTATTTATTTCATATATACTTATATGTAGTACATATTTATGTATAATATACTGTGTATACTTCTATACAATATGTATTATACATACTTATATACATATAGTACATAATACATAGTACTATGTACATAATAAAAAAATTTAGTAAATACAAGTTGATGGACTATGTGTTGTTTAACCTGGTAGAATATATGTTCCTTAAGGGCAGGGATTGCTTCAATTTTGCCCCTGTAATTGCTAGTGCCTAATTTTAGTGCCTGGCACATAGAAGGTGCTTACTAAATGCTTATTGATAAGATAATCATTTGAAATGCCCTGACTGACATGCAGTCACATATACCCACATGTACACATTTATCTATAAACATATGTGCACACATTGGTTTATATTATGTACATATACACATACATGCAAATATACACGCAACATACCTATAGATTAAATTTGATATGGTCTCAAAAAAAGGTTTCAGGATAGAGTGAAAAGATTATTAAATCTGAATCTAGAGGGATTTGGATTTTAATTCTTTCTTTGCTATTTGCTATCTATATAACCTAAGACAATTAATTTAATTTCTCTGGTCCTCTGTTTTCTAATGTAGAACATGAAAAAGCTGAACTAAAATGGTGTCAGCTTCCTTCCAAACCTAAATTTAATCTTATATGTAGTTTCTTTAGCTTAGGGATTGTCCAGTGTGGAAACTCCTTCCACTGATTCAGGTGAGCAACTTATTCATAATACTTTATTAACACAAAATCTTCTCCTTCACTGGGATAACCTGGAGTGGGAAACAGCAGTTTAGATGAAAAAAGAGATGCGGGTTTTATTGCACTACAAACTCAATATGAGTCAATTACATGATGAGAAAGGGAAAAAAATCCCAAAACAAAAGCCAATGTATATGCTCTAAGAGGAGCATAGTTTTCGGGGAAGAGGAAAATCTAATTCTTTTATAATTTTGCTTGGTCCAACCATATCAAATAGTGTGATAAGTTCTGAGGTCCAGTTTACTAAAGTAATTCCTAAGCAGGAGAAAAATCCAAAGGAGATCAACCAGGGTAATAAAGGGCTTTAAGTCCAAGCAATAAGAGGAGTAGTTGAAGGAACTTAGAGGGGGATATGATAGCTCTCTTTGAGGTTGTCACATGAAAGAGCAATTAGGTTTTTGTAGTTTTCAGAAGCAGAAGCAATTGGTGGAAGTTACAAAAGGGTGAATTTATGTTTGATGTCAGGAAAAATTTATTAATGGTGGAAAACATTCCTAAATCAAATGGATTTGAAGGTCTTCAATTAAAAATTATATGACCATCACTGGTTATAAAGGGAATGTTATAAAGGGAATTCTATATTGAATGAACATTAGATTTAATAGCCATTAAGATTCCTTTCAATGCTAAAATTCATGAATATAATTTTTGCCCATAATCACACAACTGGTATATATCAGAGGCAGGATTAAATACCTAGATAAATATATTACATATGCATGTATATATACATGCATTTATGCAGACAGGCACATATTAAAGAAAGAAAAAGAAAGGGGAATGGGAGAGGAAATGATTTTTGGTAAAGCTCTTTTTAAAGATCTCCTTACTAATTTTAGCAACGTATAGCTTACTTGCAATTAGTGTTTCTCAGGGAAGGCTGGATCCAGTTTTGATATTCTATGATTGTGTCTCAGATCATAATAGCTACACATCATAGAATCATGTTCTGTCTTTCCAAACCAAAAAGGCAATGGAATTAATCTTCCTGAGGGCAAGGACTACTCCATTTTTTGTCTTTGAATCCTTAGAGTCTACAGTAGAACTTAGTATGTAGTGAGCGAGTAATAGTTGCCTGTGTATTGAGGTAGCATGGTTTACTAGGGAAGGAAAATAACTTAGAATTTAGTAGAAAAGATGCTGATTTTGGGGGCCCAGGGTCAAACCCCAATTCTGTTGCTATGTGAATATAGGTAAATTAACTTCTTTTTTTGAGCTTTATTTTCTTCTCTTAAAAAATAACCTTCTCAAGAAGGGGGTAGGGAATGAAAGGGAAGTAGAGAATTTGAAACAATTTAAAAAAATTATTAATTTTTTACATGGAATTGGAAAATATTTGATGAAATTAACAAAAAAAAAAGATTTTTAAACAAGTGGGATTGGACTAGATAATATCTAAAGTTCCTTCTAATTCTAAATCTGAGTATTTCTCTAATGAAGCATTCCTATGCTGTATAAATGCAGTTTTACCTCATCCCTTCTAATCCAACTGAGACAGCGACTACAAAGTGTCCAGATATTGGGTAATAACTCAAAGAACAAAGCATAGATCCAAAGGGGATGTTTCCAAGCCTTAGGATATCAGGTATTATATAAGCCCAATTGGAGTCTCTCAGTTCTTCCATGAAATCCTCATCCCATTCTGAGAGCCAACAATTATCTGGGTGTTACCAATAGTAGTAGCAATCCTTAAATTGGCTAAAAAAAATCCTAATCTTCCAGTCCTTCACATATAGTGGAGAAAACTAGTCTGGTTATAAAGCAATTTCCTGTCTTGAAGCAGAAAAACTGTCAGTAAATCAAAAGGGTAGGCAAAAAAAAAAAAAAAATCTCAAGGGCAAATAATATTGATATCTGTGGCTAAACCCTCTATGCAAACTCCAATCAGAGTCATTTTAGATGGAACTGGCTCCTCTTTCCACCAGTAGTTGGTGTGTCTTTTTCCTCTCTATACCATACTATAAGTATAGAACCGTGAAGATAAATATCCAGGGGCTATTCCAGAGACATTGAGTCTAGACCTTTAATTAAAGGTAGACAGTTAACTGAGTGCCTGAGCAAATGCATACATACTGGATTCGTTACCCAAGAAAAGGAGGGGAAAAAAGGAATTGGTAATTAAGGACAGAGTAAAATCATGTCAGAAAACAAGAAGCAACATCTCTTCCTAGGCAAGTTAGTAACAACAGTGGTTCCACTTAAGCAGCTGCCAAATAAGCAAACATTCTTTAAATAAACACAAATGGAGGAGATTTAGGGATCTTGTTTACTCTCTGGGTCACAGCAAAGGTTAAACAAAAATTTGTTTTAAAAACCCCAAAGAATTCAATAGGACATACTTCCTGAATCATTCTGGTGGAAGCAGAAAAAAGAAACATGTACACAGAGAAATTCTAGTTCTGTTCTTTCCTGGTTGTGTGACCCTGGCCAAGTCAAGTCCCCTTTCTGAAGACAATTTTATTATATGAGAGAGGTGAGCTTAATAATCCTAAAGATTCCTTCTGGCTCTAAATCCTATGAATATAATTTCCAATAAAAAGATTTCAGGACTTGAGACTGATCTGAAATGGGATGATCTTGGAAATTTGATTCTAATGCTTATTAGTGACTTCTGATGTCTTTAACTGGCACCTTGATCAGTTTTTGGCCATCTTTACCTTTGGCTACTCCATATCAATTTGACTTGTAAATTTGCAGTGATCCTGAAGATCCAATTCAGTGTGTAGGATTCCAACCTTTTCATTTAGCTAGGATTTGAAATATTTTTTTCTTCATCTGTAAAAGGGAAAAGTTGTACCAGATCCCTAAGTGCCCTTTGTAATGTAAGTCTTGTCATCCCATGATTCACATAGTACCATAAATACTGGGGATCTGGGAAGTCATTGATTTCTTGCCCCTGGCCTCTCTATACTATCCATATTCCAAGTCTCTCATTAAATTAAATCAGCATGGTACATTGGGAAAACATTGTACATGGACTAAGAGGACCTGGATTCAAATCTCAGTTATGATGCATTTAATTATGATGATGGACAAGATATTAGACCATTCTCAACTTCATTTTTCTCTTTTTTAAAATCAGAAGAATCCCTTCCAATCCTAGATCCAAAATCCTGTGAAATCAGAATGACAAAGATGTTTCTACCAAGGATAGGTGTCCACTTCCAGCTTAGGTAATGACTGTATTACATGCCCTATGAAACTCCTTCTGCCTCTGAGATTCAAGAATTCTCTAATTCCGGCCTTTATCCTATTTTTCTAAAAAAGAACATTAGATGATGTTAAAGAACACAATAATGAAACAAGTAAGTGTTGAAATTATTTGGTCATAATTGCAAAAAACAAAAGATAGAGGAATGAAAAGCAGTGCAATCTAGACAATATCTCTAGGAATCCTTGTTCTCAGAAAGCAGAAGTAAGAAGTCTCAAGTTCCTCATAACACAAATTTTAAACCTTCCATTAAATATGCAAGTTATTGTGTTTGGACATTTTAAAATCACATTTATTGATGTGTTTATGAATAAATGCTTATGTTATAGAATAATGAATGAAAATTCCCCTAGACTTTGAGTAAGTCACTTTCTTTACTCAAAGCCTCAGTTTCCTTATTTGTAAAATCAGGGATTTGTATTAGGTTAATTCAAGGGTCCCTTTTAGTTCTGGTGGTCTATGTTCCTTTGAAACACTTGCTATTATATTTTCTCTGGTGTTTTCTGGGTATTCTAAGTTCACAGATTACTTCAAATTCTAACATTCAGGAAAGCCATTGGGTCACAGAGTTAGTAGGTGGTGGTCTCAGGATTCTATTATATTCTTTAAAATTTCTGTTTAATACATTTTAAAATTTATATGTATATAAGTTTTACAATAGAAAACCCTTTTTATAAAACAACTGTAAACATTGAAATGTACAAAGATCAAGAAAGAGTATTGCATTAAAAACATCTACACCATACAATCTCATTAAAATGTCATAATATCATAAATATTGTCAGATGTGCTAGAACTCAGAACTCCATTCAATTATAGGCTGAGAAATACGTACATAACTAGTGTAATACCAGGATAGTTCAGGATCAATTAGTAAGCAAGTATTTATTGAGCACTTCCTATGTGTTAGGTGCTGTGGGATAAAGAAAACAAGCAATTTCTGTGCATGAGATCCTTTTCCCACCCCTTAAAATATTATGGATACCCTACTAATTCTGATATCTACTTGTATCTCTCACATTTCTGACATTATTCATCCTGTTGTTCTTCTCCAGGCCTAAATCCAGCCATTAATCCTAAAGTGAATTAGCTGTTAGTATTGTGCAAGAGTAGCAAGGAGATTAGTCACATTATCTCATCTCTTATCGATTTTCTTTGGGAGCAGGCAACAATCAAAGCAGGTCCCAGAACAAGAAGCCTCTAATCTCCTATCTCCACTGGTGCCTCTGGCCCCCATGTTAGTCCCTGCTTTCCTTTCTGTGAAGGACAGAGGGGGTCATGTCAGGATGCCATGGAGTCACAATGAGTTGGAGTCAGGAGATCTGGGTCTTGTAGTCCAACTATAATATTTACTAGTTTTTTTTTTTTTTTTGACCATAGACAAGTGACAACTCTTCTGAACTTGTTCCCTTGTGTCTAGAATGGAGATAATAATCCTCACCCTACCCATGCAAAGGGTTGTGAAAAAAGTTTGGTAAAATTGTGAAATATGTTAGAAATGGGAGCTATTGTTTTCATGATTACTCCAGAAGATATGAGAGGTATCCCTACTAGATAGCTTCCTAGTCATTGTTTCATTTAATTGGTGTGTGTGTGTGTGTGTGTGTGTGTGTGTGTGTGTGTGTGTGTGTGTGTGTGTCTGTGTGTGTGTGTATGTAGGGGAAGGGAGGGGGAGAAGCAGTACAAAGACATTGGGAAATTCTCTTGCAGGAATGAACCCATCAGCTTTTTTTCCAGTGACCTAACACTCAGTTTTCTATATAGTCCTGAAAAGAATGTTATCCAATTTGGATTCTGGAGACCTGTACTCTAGTCCCAATCTTGCCATTAAAACTCTGTGTGATCTAAACTTCTCTGTAAAATGAGAGATTTGAGGGCTAGCTAGATAGTGTAATGGATAGAGCTTCAGCCCTGGAATCAGGAGGAGCTGAGTTCAAATTCAGGCTCAGAAACTTAACAATAACAAGCTGGGTGATCTTGGACACTTAACCCCAATTCCCTTTAAAAAAAAAAGTTAAAATTTATGAGTGGTTTGAATTGCATGATCTCTAAGGCTCTTCCAGCTCTGACATTCAATGATTCATCACAAGATTTACCTGAATATCTGCTCTCTGAGAGTATTCCCTCAAGAGTGCTAGGAAGGCAAACAAAATAAATTTTGATCAGTCATAATCATTTCAATTTAAACGAACCAGTCAGATCTTCAGTGATAGATAACTTAGAGCAATACTTTGCAGGGAAGTAAGACAGCTTGGGGAAGAGACTACTGTCCAGAAGATCTGGGCATAGGCAATCTAAAGGCACTATGCTATGGTGCTAAAGAGACATGTTGAGGGAAGATAAAGGTACTAAGAGGGGAGAGAGGCCTAGGATTGTCCTTCCTTTTTGGATCCTACTTTTTTCCCATTTGTTTCTTCTTTAGAGAACAGGATTGGCCACTATGATGAGATGTAAAATTAAAGTCCTTTTAAAAGTACCATACTATTCTCACTTTCAGTAACCTAATCTATTTCTTCATTAATTCCCACCTGGAATAGTGTAGTGACTTTTTAAGAGTCTTTTTACTTCTAGTTTTCCCTTGTCCAATCCATTTTCCATAAATCTTCTGTGATAATCTTTTTCAGATATCGATCTGGTAATGACTCCCCTTTGATCAATAGTTCCTTATATTCATACTTCATAATAGTCAACATTTATATAGCACTTTAAGATTTGCAAAATGCTGTGCATATTATTTCAATATATCTTTGTAATAACCCTGTTGTTATTATCCCCATTCCATAAATAAGGAAATTGAGGCTGAGAAAGATTAAAAATTAGTTGCTCAGGATTACCTAAATGTCTGAGGTCAAATTTGAATTCATATCCTCCTGCCTCTCAACTCATTCCTGACTTTGCTCACATTGTATTCTGTGCTGGGAATGTCCATCTCCCCTATTTTGCTCATGGATTTTCTGTATCCTTTAAAATCCAACACAAATATCCCATCTTACAAGAAAACAGTTCTTATTGCACATTGTTGGCACTGATCTTCCTCTGTGTAATTCATACACTGCTTTGTACTATAAGCTTCTAGAGTGCAATGAATTTGGAGTTTTAAGGATTTGAATTAAAATCTTGTCTCAGATACATTAGCTATATGTCCTTGGACAAATCTTTTGGATACTTTCAGACTCAGTTTCATCATATGTAAAATGTGGATAATTAACCATGTTACCTCATATGGTTTTTGTGTGAGGATTTAATGAGATAATCTATATAAAGTACTTCATGATTCTTAAGATATTATGTAATTACCTGTTATAGTTACAATATTTCTTTTCCTTTTTCAGCTTTCCTCCAAGTGTTGTCTCTCCTAATTAGAATATAATTTCCTTGAGGGTGGCAGATGACATGCTTACTTATATTTATAACCCTAGCACTGAGCATAGTACCTGGCATATGGACATTTCAAGCACTGAAATTCTCTCTCTCTCTCTCTCTCTCTCTCTCTCTCTCTCTCTCTCTCTCTCTCTCTCTCTCTCTCTCTCTCTCTCTCCCCCTATTTCTGTGTATGTGTGTCTGTCTATCTGTCTGTCTTTTTCTTTCTCTCTGCTATATTGTATATTATAGCTATCAGGATTGGTGCCTTTCCCTTCTATTATAATATAACTTCCAAGGCAGTGAATATCATCATCTGACATCTGACATCTCTCCCTCAGGACCAAGTAGGTATATTTTAGGCACAGTAAATACACAATAAGTATTTGTGCAGGCAAATATAATATGCAAAAATAAATATGTTTAAATACTTCCAGGATTCATTGATTTATCAAATTGGGTATTATTTGTTTCTCATATATCACAACTCCTCTATATTTTGTCACCATTTTCAAGACTTATTATGATTGCTAATTAACTTTCTCATAGTGAACCTCTAAATTTAGCTAGAACTAACCTTTGAAGCATAATATATCACTGAATTGGAAATCAGGAGGGGGTGTTTAAGAATCAAAGGTCACCTTTATGAGGCAAGGTTAATGAAGAATGAAGATGCATCAAAGAAAAAGTAAAAAGTCTATGTACTATGTGATGTAGTGAGTAGAGCACCAGTTTTGGAGTCTGGGGACCTGAGTTCAAATCAGCCTCAGACACTTGACACTTATTATTTGAGTGACCTAAGCAAGTCACTTAACCCTGATTATCTGACAAAAAAGTCTATGTGCATGATTGGTATTTCTATATCTATATCATCTATGTCTATAGTTATAGCTGTCTATAATAATATCTGCACATATATGTCTATATTATTTATCTCTATCTCTATCAGGTGCCCCCAAAATCTTATTACAATTTGAAGCTTTAGTAGCTTCAAGTATATGGTATTTCCTTATCTGGGACTTGCCCATATCAATGAAATATGGATAGTTTCTACTCATAGAATTTCTATGATATTGGACCTCCCAGAAGAAGAAAACATAAATACAAGTTGGTGCCTTTTCTTTAACTTAAACTTAAAAAAAAACACATGCCAAGAGAACTGAAAGTTCTCAACATGACATAGCCATTTTGTGTCAGGGAAAGCTTGAACTCAGATCTTCTTGTCTTTAAGGTCATTTTTTAAAATCCAATATAGCATACTTCTTTTCACACATGCATACACTCTCTTCCTCCACCCCCCACATATACACATTCACTTCAAATTCACACAACTTGTGTGTGCAAGATAGCTATTGTTAAAAAAAAAATGTTCAGTTGGTAGTTTAATTAACCAATTCATATCTCAAATTGGAAGTGACAAATGACTTTGCTGTTGTGGAATCTAATTCCTTGGAACTGGAACTTCTCCATGACAGGGGCTTCTTCAAGGTGTGTGAATGCTCTGAGCTGAGAACTAGGTGTCAGGAAGTCTGTCCCAGGCCAGCCATCAGTCCTGACATCAAGTGGCCTCAGGCCAGACACTTTGTCTCCTACTGTCTCCGCTTCCTCAGCTATAAAATGGGGTTGATAATTTTACTTGCTTGCCTCACAGACATGTTGAGGGAATTAATGAATGCTTATGAAAGACTTTGAGATCCTTGGATGAAAGAAGTTATATACTGTATAGGCAAACTATCATTATCATTAACAACAATTGCATTTGCATTTCTGTTAGCCTCTGACAGGACCCACTTTCCATTGGTGTCAGACAACCGTTGCCTAACCTGAATAGCATCATGGGATTTAGACTGAGATGAGAATATAAAGATCATTTATCCAACCATCTCAATTTGGAGAAGAGGACACTAAGCCTCAGAGATGGGCAAACAACTTCCTAGAATCAGAATTCAAATTCAGGACCTTTGGAATTTTTAAAAATTACTCTACCATGACAGAATTCATGTGGATCAAGTTGGATCCATCCATTTATGTTTTTGAAGCATGTGTCCACACATCAAAACACACAATGCCAAATGAATTTGCTTGCAGTGTATTAGTGGCTTCTTATAGGTGATTTTCATACTGTAGCTTGGACAAAGGCTAGATTAAAAGCATTAGGTCCTACCCAATACATTCAACTACAAAATAAAACCAATTAGGAAGTCCCTTGTGGGGCGTAATAGAAGAAATATTATAGATGAAGTTAGAGGACTTACAATTGAATTTCATCTCTGCAACTTAGTGGCTATATAGCTTTGGATAAGACACTTGTCCTTCCTAAGCCTCAATTTTCTCAATGAGGGAGTGGGAGTAGAATGGTCTTATAGCTTCCTTACAACTAGCTCTAAATATTACTGTCATCCTAAATCACTTCTAAAATTTCATTTGAGTTTTCTTTTTTTTAGAGTAAAAAGTCCCAAAACCAAAAACCAAAAGACTCAGAAATTCTCATAGATATCATTCCAAACTTTTTTATAACTTATGACTACTTATACTTAAGAATGATTCCAAGATATAATAAAATAAACAGAGTGCTGATTCTGGACTAAGACAATCTGAGTTCAAATTCTACTTCTAATAATTTCTTTATAACCCCTCAGTTTCCTTATCTGTATAATGATGGAATTGGACTAAATAATCTCTGATTTTCAGCTTTCTATGTATATCTAGAATTCTTTTGAAGCAGCCATTTCCATGAATCTGGAAGCAAAAGACAAGAAAGGTATAAGCCGGAAGGAGGGTAATTTCCCAGGCTTTCTGGCTCATTGTTGTGAGAGCTGAGAACTGGTACTCAGCTGATTGTGCTCATGGGAGGTCTATGACTGGTAAGGCAGCCAGCCAGCCTTGTCAGGCGCCAGAGCAACTTCATTATTCCATCAAAGTTCATTATGCTGGGGAGGGCACCACTAATAAAACATGATTACAAGTGTCTCCAATGAGCACTTAAAGACATAATGCTGGGTTTACCTTTTGCCACATCCCTGCTTGTGGTCATGGAACGCACAGAGATTTGCACCTATGACATATACCGGCCTTCAAGTTAATTGAAGTGAAAAATTCCAGAAGTATTTCATTCAATTTGTCTTGGGATCCAGTTTTTCATTTTGTACAGAGGCATAATTTGCTATTTTAAAAACACAGGGTTAATTGTGTGTGTAAAATGTAGGTACAATGACATTATATTGATTCAAAGAAGTTAATAGCATCAAAGTACAAGAGATGGAAGATGCAAAACCCATATGAAGAAATTCTCTGTTGTTGTTTTTTTTAAACTTTCTGACATGAAAGCCTGTAATTAATGTGAGACACACACACACACAGAGAGAAGAAGAAGAAGAAGAAGAAGAAGAAGAAGAAGAAGAAGAAGAAGAAGAAGAAGAAGAAGAAGAAGAAGAAGAAAGAAAAAAAGAAGAAGAAGAAGAAGAAGAAAGAAAAAAGAAGAAGAAGAAGAAGAAAGAAAAAAGAAGAAGAAGAAGAAGAAGAAAGAAAAAAGAAGAAGAAGAAGAAGAAGAAGAAGAAGAAGAAGAAGAAGAAGAAGAAGAAGAAGAAGAAGAAGAAGAAGAAGAAGAAGAAGAAGAAGAAGAAGAAGAAGAAAGAAATTCTGCAGGGTAGAGCTAATCTAAGAGGATCTCTTTTCACCCCTATATAATTTTCAAGAAATAATTTAATGGAATGTTTGGTTGCATTAGAACCTGACTGACAGCAAATGTAAGAAGCCTGAATGTGAATTTGGAGAAACATCTTTGTTTAGTGGATAGAAAAGTCAATTTTAGAGTCAATGAAAATAGCCTATCTCTGATTTGTGAGGGTTATGTGAATCGAGCAAGTTATTCAATCTCTCCTTGCCTCAAGTAACTTAAAAACTGTAAGTTTAAGAAGATTTACATTGAAGGAATAAATTCATTCATCAAAATTTCCATGTATCCCCCCAAAACACTTGGTGGAACCAAAAAATAAAATAACCGCCTTCATGAACCTGTAAAATCTGTTCTCCAAACCTGCAAGACCATTTATTGCTGAAAAGATTCTTGGTCCAAATGGTTGGTTAACTCTGATTTTGTGACATTTTATCTTTAGAATAGTGAATGAGAAAAAGAGGGAGGAGGGAGAAACTAGAAAAGATCTACAGAGAGACAGAGACAGAGGCATAGATAGAGGAGAGACAAATAGAAAACAAGAGAGAGAGAATAAAAGAGAGAGAGATAGAACAAGAGATACACCCACACAAAAAGAGAGAGACAAAGAGAGAGACAAAGACAGAGACAGAGAGGTTGTGAGAGACAGAGATACAGAAAGAACAAAAGAGACCGAGAGAACAAGAGAGAGAGACAAAGAGAAACAGAGAGAGAGAAAGACAGAGAGAGACAGAGACAGACAGACAGAGACAGACAGAGAGAGAGAGAGAGAGAGAGAGAGAGAGAGAGAGAGAGAGAGAGAGAGAGAGAGAGAGAGAGAGAGAGATATTTAATTAGGAGGCCTAGATTCTATGCTTTCTTCTAGTTGATGCATTTTGTGAATGTGATCAAATTACATCCCTTTTCTGGGTTTGAGTTTCTTGTTTATAAAGTGAAAGAACTGTATTAGATGATCTCTGAGGTCCTTGCAACTTCTAATGTTCAATAATGTAAGATTCTTTATAGTACTAGAGTACTGTATTCTATATTATAAGCTTCCTTCTAGTTCTGAAAACCTATGAACTCTTTTCAAAAGGCCCTCCCAGCATTAATATTCAATATTTTGAGATTCCCTAAACCTCTGGCATTATGCTATTATGTGGGTCGTTCTAGCCCTGAAATTCTATGTTCTATGTTCCAGGAGACCTCTTAGCTGGATCATTATGCCTTAATAAGGCATATTGTTTGGTCTCTTCCAACTTAAATATTCAATGATTCTTTTGTTCCAGAGGATGGAAGAGACTCACAACATAAAAAAAAAAACAAAACAAAAAAAAAAACTGCACAACTGTGGGAGTTAAATTTAAACCAGAGTAATCTGCATGACTTGCTTTATTTGTGATGCCTTGATTTCCTCATCTGCATAGTGGAGATAAAAATAATAAAGTTACTATGCCTCATGAAATTTTGCCAATCTTAGTTAAGTAGGCTTAAGATGAATGATACTTACATTATTATGGCAACCAATAATAAACAGAGTTAACCGTCTCACAGAAACAAAATGGTGCATTAGATTTGGTCTCCAGTTTTCTTCAATGAGCTTAAGGGTGAGGCAAAGGATGAGCAGATGTCATTTCAAGATGGGGTGGGTCAAAACATCAATATAATAAAAACAAATGGAGTCACTCAAAAAATGATCAGTAAACTCAATGAGTTATGTTGTATTAGTCCAAAAGAAATAATTCAGTTACAAGGGTTATATACATCTGTAAAAAGCTGTAGAGAAATTTATTTGCTAAAACAATTACAGGACCACATTCCACCTCTCTACACCTTCCTTGTCAACATCTAATAGTTTAATACCAGAAGTGGATATAATTTTATTGTGATAATAAAGAAGATGTATTATCATGAGCTTTATTGCTACATCATTATTATTATATATTATATATTTATTATATATTATAGAAAGACTTAAGTCTTTCTATAAGCTTTGGTATTAAAACTTTTTATTTATGGTATCTCTCCCTGTTAGAATGTGAGTTCTTTGAAAGAAAAAAATATACAAGAATGGGCAGCATATTGGACTTGGAATCAATAAGAGCTGCATCAGATAATAGCTATGTGACTCTTAACCTTTCTCAGCCTCAGCTTTCTTATCTGTAAAATGGGATAATAATATTACTTACCTCATAGAGCTATTGTGGAGATCAAATGAGACTTTTACATATATGTCTATATATGTGTATATGTTTATGGCTTTTTAATACTTCAAGAGCTATGAAATCCTAGCTATTTATATTATTATTATCATATAATAATTAGCAAAGCTCTTTGCACTTAAAGTACTTTTCATTGATTCTTTTACATATGTCTCTCTGGTGTCTTGACATTCTTTAGCTTAATTATCTCTTTTTTATTTGCAAATAACAACTTTACACTGCTTCACCAATATTTTCTTCATTCCTTGAAGGGACTGAACTCTAGAGAAAATGATACTAGAATTGGAATCAGAAGAACAGTCTTGACTGTTGTTTCCTGGATGAATCATTGGACAGATCATTCTGGATTTCAGTATTTCAAGAAAATGGAGATTGGGAGATGATTAGACTATTTGTAAGAACACTTTTAGTTTCAAAATCCTGAGATAATTGGAATTATCTTTGATTTCTACCATAACAATACACATATTCTTGAGACAGTATGGATAGACAGCAAACCTTGAAGTCAGGGAAAATTGGTTCATAATCTGCCTCTGACACATATTGGCTCTTGACACTCTTAATGCCCTCCAGATAACTGTCTAAAACTTTAAATTGCAAAACAAGTGTAGATCTACTTTAATAGAGAGAATTGTTTACAAAGAATTTCTTTATGCCCATGAAATCACTGGTCTGGTCTAAAAATAATAATATAAACATAAGTATTTCAAGTTTTATTAACCTCGTTTTACAGATAAAATAAATTGAGACTCAAAACAATTATGGAATCTGTTCAAAGACAATATAGACAATTATTTATTATTTAGACAATTGTTTAAATAAGACAATAAATGTCATATTTAGAATTTGATGACCAGGTTTTTATGTTCCAAATATAGGAATCTTAGAAAATACTGGAATTTCTAGCTAAAGTGGATGCCTGAACAGAGATAGAATACTAAGATCTTCCATATTTTCTCCAGTCAACACATGAAATTTGCACCAGACTGAATAATGATTGACAAACAATGAGAAACTGAAATAAGTGACTTCTGTCATCCCAGAATTGTATGTGAATACTAGCACTGGAACTCAGTGCTAGAATCTCAGATCAAGATAAAATGTGGTGAACAGCTTAATCCAAAATTGGACCAGGAGAAGGAGTATTCTTTAGGAACAAATTCCTAATCTTGATAATATGTATGAAGGGGGAGGGTACACATAGTATACACAAACAGTCCTGGGATAACAGAAATCACATACTACTTTCGTTTCTCATTGTTTGTTTTGATTATTACTCACTCTGATATGAATTTCAGGTGTTGAATGGAGTAGATATGAGCATCCTATCTCTGTTCAAGCCAGAAATTCCAGTATCTTTTAAGAGTCCTCTATTTGGAGTCTAAAGGCCTGGTATAGTAGATATTAGGAACATGTGAAAAGAATAGTGAGGTCCTTTCAGTTCTAAATTATATCATTTGAAGAGGAATATAGACATATAGAATGCTGTAATTGGAGTCAGAAATTCCTGAGTTCAAATCTGCTCTTGATACATATATTCTTTGTGTGAACTTGGGTAAGTCACTTAGCTTCTGTCTGCTTCAATTTTTCCACCTCTCAGAGTTGATGTAGGATCAAATGAGATAATATTTGTAAAGTGTGGAGCAAATTCCTGGCATATAGTAAGTACTATGTAAATGTTAGCTGTTATTATTATTATTATTAATTTTTATTGTTACTAAAGCCAGAGAGATGATGGAAAGTTTTTTTTTTTTTTTTTTTTTTTAATGAAGACTAGCATGAACATTATTGGAAATCTAGAGATCTCTTAAAAGAAAAAGTAACTCCATAACTATAAGCAGAGATGTGAAGGAAAAAAAAGGGATTTTTCCCCAGTTCTACTTGAGTACCTAGAAGAAATGAAAGAAATATATATATATATATATATATATATATATATATATATATATATATATATATATATATGTATGTATATATTTAAATGAAATAAAAACTCTAGAAGAAAGAATCAGGAAAATTAGTAGTTTAGAAAAGAAGTTAGTAAATTTTAATCAAGAATTGTGATCTTTGAAAACTAGAATAATACAAATAGAAATGAGTTAATATGACAATACGAAATCTTGCATTAGTTCATGTAAATCTTTCCAGGTTTTTCTGAGGTCATTCTGCTTGCCTTTTCTTATACCACAATAATTTTACATTACAATCATACACAACAGCTTGTTTAGTCATCTACAATTAATGGGCATCTCCTCAGTTTCAATTCTTAGACACTACAAAAAGAGCTGCTATAAATATTTTTGTACAAATAGGTTCTTTGCCCTTTTGCTGGGGGATATCTTTGGGATATAGACCTAGAAGAGGCATTGCAGGAACAAAGTGTATGCACATATGCACAGTTTTATAGCTCTTTGAACACAGTTCCAAATTGTCCTCCAGAATAGTTGGAATGTTTGCATCTCTACCAACAGTGCATTAATGTTGGATAACATTTTATCTAAGGACAACACTGCAAAAAAACCAAAACAAAACAATTGTGAAAGATGTAAGAATTCAGATGAACAAATATATCTCCAGATTACCCATGACGAAACATATTATCTGCTTCCTAATAGAGAGGTGACAGGAAAAAAATATGTGTTTTTATTTATTGTTTTCCACTGAAGCAATTGGAGTCAAGTGACTTGCCCAGGGTCACACAGCTAGGAAGTGTTAAGTGTCTGAGATCAGATTTTAACTCAGGTCCACCTGGCTTCAGGGTTGGTGCTCTATCCACTTTGCCACCTAGCTGTCCCAAAATATGTATTTTTAGATAGAGACCCTTTATGGATTTGTTTTGTTTGTTTCTTTTGAACAGTGTTTTCCTTTTTTTTTTAAATTAGAAATGGAGGAATGGGTAGTGATACTGATGTGATAAAAAGAGGACTATTGGAATAAATTTTTAATACATAGAAGAGATTAGAAATAAGTTATAAAGGAAACACAGACAAGTAGTATAATTTTGAAAGTAATGTATAGAATATATGTATAGCCAGGTTGTCTCTCCACATGTATGGCAGTATCATTGTTTGGTTCAGAGGGAGACAAAATAAACTACTCTATTCTAGTCTTTTCCCTGAATCTTTCTCCAAGGAAGAGAAGCAGAATATTGGGGCCAGATGCTTGGCTACTTTGTATTCCCCAGAGAATGAAGTAACTGGGCCAGAATTATATTTAGCTGATCCTTTAAATATTATTAGTCTAGGGAATGTGGTTTTCAAGTTCAAACTAACTTCTGATCACTGCTTATTATTAAGGGAAGCAGGATCTCAAACTTCAAATTCAAGGCTTGATTCCTTTCCCACCAAGTACCAGTTCCACAATAACCACACGTAAGAATAAAAAAAATCCATTTGTACAAATCAATAGCAAAAAGCAACTAGAGGGAGTTTACATAGGAGAATGTAAAGCTGACAATAAAGGGTAAAGAAGTTCTCCCATTGGGAACTAGAAAGTTCAGCTCAATGCAGAGTTCAATGTCTCACCCAAGGGAAAGTTCTCTATAGTCTGTAGCAAGCTGGTGATAGAGACATGATGGATACTTCCAGCTCTCCTCAACTTGAAGTGGGGGTTGCCATTTTCAATCTCTCTAGAAATTAAAAGCACCTGAAACTACTTGATGAAAATTTAAAAAAAATGTCAGGACTGAAGAGACTGGTACTCTCTTTTCTCTCACTCTCATTAATTTCAACTTACCCCTCACACTGACACTAAAAATAAAGAGAGCGTACCATACCAACAGGATTTGAGACTCAATATGTAGGTATATATACACATATGCATGTTTGCTTTCTTATACAGGTATATATTTTATATCTCTAAACAAAATGGTATAAAATAGAAAATCATGGTTTCCTAAACAATCCACTGGTGTTCTGTTGTATATTTGGAAATGTTCTTTTTGGCATGTTTTAGTTAAAGACATATATATATATATATATATATATATATATATATATATATATATATATATATACATACACACACACATATATATGTACATACATTATATATACAATACATATACACATGTATATATGCACATATAAATCATACACATATACATGTACATACATATATACACATACATGCATATGCATTTATACATATACTCACACACATATACATAAAGGTAACTTGGATTCTTAAATGCTGTGCCAGCAAAACACAGCACTAGTATTACCAAGTTGGAAAGGCCTTAAGTGTGGGCCTAATGCTTGGATATTATCTGAGAACTGAGAACTAAGATCTAACAAAACTAAATTTGCAAAGTCATATCACCAGCTTAGTTGCATAGTAATGAAGTTTTTGTTCATAGCAATTTATGATGAACGTATACTAACTTTTGGAGAAGGACAGTCCTTATTGATTGAGAGAGCACCCATTCCTATAAAATTAAAAACATTCAGATAGTCTTTATTAATTGCCTCTCATGTGTAAAATCCTGGCCTAGGGGTGGGATATAGTTAGAAAAACAAAACCATCCCTCCCTGCTTACCAGGAATTTATATTCTCCTCTAGAGAGAAAATATACAATTCATGAAAGTATTGTCGAAGAAATATGAAGCTGGAGAGAATAATAACTGGTTAGAACAGGGAAAGCTTCATAGAGGTAGCATGATCTGTAATCTGTTTTGTTGTTGCAAAGGAGAATCATATATAATAAAGCTGCAAAGGTGGGTGGGGAACATTGTTTCAAGACTTAAAAATAAGGCTAGAATTTCTATTTTTGTCCCATAAGAAATAAGGAAACACTGAAGATTCTTGAGCAGGGTAGTGACATGGTCAGATCTGTTTTATGTAGATTCTTTTGCCTGCTGGAAGGAAAATGGATTGGAGAGGAGAGGAATCAATTAGGACACTGAGCATTTATTTGTTGAAGTTGTTAGAGAACCAGTCTAATAGCCAGGAAGAACTATATATGATTCTCACTTTTGCTGCAAAACGGAATGTTATTCTTAGACAAGTCACTTAAATTCTTAGCATTCTACACAGTTCTCAAGGATTGACCTGTGTTAGTAAAGAGAATTTCCTATATTAATGAAATCCCAGGGTCTACTATTATCTCTATAATAATTCAGGATATAGAAGATGAGGATCTGAAAAGGGCTGCTAATAAAGAGAATAGGATAAGTATTATAGTAGTAGAACTGATGAGATATGGTTATTATTCCTCTGCAGAATGGATTCTCCAGACTTCCTTCATTATAACAAAGAATCCTGTTTACTCTATAAATTCACTCCATTTCTGACCTTCTCACTTAAAAAACTCTATACCCATGTAGTACTAGCCTGTTATTGGTCAGTTCCTTCCCAGATTCTTCATTTTAAGGAAAGTCTTCATTCTTCTCCAGGACTGATTCCTGACTCTTTTGACTTTCTCCATATAAATATGTTCTCCTTTTCCTTCTGTCTTTTCTCATTAGAATACATTCCCAGTTATTAGCACAATGCCTTACACATAGTAGGTACTTAAAATGCTTGATGATTTGATTTGGCAACTGATTATATATATGAGAAATGAGGGAAAGGTAAAAGTCAAAGATAATGTGAACTTTATGAACTAAGATAACTGAGAGGATGTTGGTTGTGGTAGCTGAGTTGTTTTGCAGTTGTGTCTGACTCTTTGTGATTCCATTTAGAGTTTTCTTGGCAAAGATACTGAAGTGGTTTTCCATTTCCTTCTCCAGTTTACTTAATAGATGAGAAAATTCATCTGAAAACTCAGGATGACACAACTCCTAAGTATCTGGGGCCAGATCTGAATTCAGGTGTTCCTCACTCAAGACCTAGAGTTTTATCCACTGTATCACCTAGTAGTTGTCCCAAGAGGATGTTGGTGTCTTCAAAATAAATAAGAAAATTTTAATGTGTGACAGAAAATATAAAGAATTGCATTTTGAATAGCTTACATTAAAGATATCCTTAGTAAAACCAAGAGGAGATATATAATTAGCATTTGAAACTCAGGAGAAATCCTTCGGAACTGGGGCTGGGAATAGGGAGCCTGAATCCTTGGGAACTAATGAGATCCCTAAGAAAGCACATGAGAACTAGGGCAAGAAAGAGATGAAGATATAGTGGGAGAAAAGGAAAGAGAAAAAACTTTGCAGAGAGAAGAATAGGAAAGCCCAAGACTGAATAGAAAACATTTAGTTCCATATAACTAAACTATAGCTATTTATTTTGAAAGAAATAAACCTTTTTTCTCATGCTCACATTTGTAAGTAAAATAAATAGAAATACACATTATCTTGATGGGCTTCAATTTCTTCACTCATAACAGGTATCATAATTTAATGTTATCTAAAGAAAAGAACGTAAGCTCCATAAGGGAACTTAGAGATCATTACTATCAACCCCTCATTTTACAGTTAAGGGAAATGAAGACTAGAGAGTGAAAAGATTTGCTCAGACAAATTAACAGCAGAGTGATACTAAAGCCTGCAGTGATAAAGTAGCAAGAACTCTCTTCTTAGAGTCCAAAAACCTTAGTATGAACCTCAAAATATGTTTATTTCTTTGGTACTTAATTTCTTAATGTGTAAAAGGGGGTAGTTTTTTTTTTTTATCACAAAGGTGATATGATGATTTATCCATATGTTGGAGACATAAAGAAAATAGAATTAGTCCAAAATGCCCGTGGCTGATTGTTGACTTCAACCATTTATACATGGAATGTTTTATATTTAGGAGAATTCAAATGCTGCTAAGGTAGAGACTGGATTTCTGGATTAGATGGAAGAGATCTAGCCATGGATAGGATGGTATCTTCTCCATTGAGTTCTACTAGTTATGAACAAAAATTTGGCCCTTTGGCTTCTCTGTTCCTATGAGTGCATTCAGCTAGTGCACTCATCTTTCTCTTCTTCTATAGTTTATACATTTTCTTCTTCCTCTGTTTGATGATCACAGAAAGGAGGAATTCATTAAAGTGGCATCCAACATTATTCCTATTATGTCATGTTTTCTCCTTAATCTTCTATCACAGTATTTATTTTATTTTGAATTCAGGATACTTTTCTCTTTTTCCTTTTGAAGGAAACCCTCTACTCCTGATATTATTATCATCTCAAAGGGGGATTAATTTGCATTTATTTTTATTATTAACATGAAGTAGAAAGAACATAAAATTTAGATTCAGAGGACTGGACTTTTTTTACATACTAATTTGTGTCATTTTACACAAGTTTGTTTACCTTCCTTGGCCTAAGTTTCCACATCTATAATATGGGCATAGGTAATAATTAATGTCTTTAGAGCCAACCCAGAAATTTAAATCAATATCACATATATGGAGATAAGTTAATAAGGTGGTTCAGAAGGAAGAAAGGATTAATCATTGGGGTATAAAGAACCATGAAGATTTAGTGTAGAAAGTGGCCCCTGAATTAAAGGATTATAAGACACAGAGGTAGGTAGTATTTTTATTTCATATAAAGAGGACTATTTGTGGAAAGATATGGAGCAGGAAAATAATGATTTTGCTATCTCCCACCCCTGAATTCTCTGATTATTTGATCCTAAGCCTAGCAATGTGATCTCCTATCAAGACATAGTGTCTGTGATTTTTCCAGATGAAATCAAGCCTAGCTCCACTTTGTCCTGAAGTAAGCATCAAACCCCAAGAAGCTTAATGATGAAAAAATTTTGCTTTTTATGACCCATTCTGACCTTTAAAGAAAAAAAAAAATCTGCCCTCTACCCCTGGGACTTTGTGAAAATGATGATATTTGAGGGAGGAGGTTGATTTGAATTAGGGCTTACCTTATCACAGATCATTTTTGGAGGAAATCTAAAACAACAATTTTCAGGATAGCTATTTGTCAAATCATCCCTCCCCTTCCTCCAGTCTTTCCTTCCCCAGAAAGACAGATCCCTAATAGCTAAGCTCTCTTGGCACTGCTAATCAGTTCATTATCATATTATCAGCCTCATGAATTGCCTTTTTAGATTATGTGAAAATATACATGCTCGCCTATAATTATCCTAGGCCCTGCTTCTCCTTTTTCAGTTTGATCCTCTGTAAACCCAGTCATTACCCTGTGTCACGTCAGCTTCCCCACATGTCAAGAAGAAAATGGGCCGTGAAAATTTTGAGTAAGAGTGAGTCACCCAGGCAATTTGAACCAATAAATATCAAAGTCAGCCCAAAGAAGCAAGCAATTCATTTGATACTGCATCTTTCAACAAGCTTCTGGTAGATTTTCCTCAGGGCTGGGACTGGGACTCCACCCTCAGTGTCTACAGCTTCAATCCTGCTTCTGGTGTTACAGAAGCCAGGGCTGGCCTCCTTATGATGATGCTTTGGGGTAGGCAAGAGGCAGGCAAGGAGGCAGGCATGGCTAGCTGCACCAATGACTGAGCTGCACTTCCCAGCCGTTATCAAAACAGTCAATTCCAAAGCCTTTGGCTTGTCTTGCAGCTCCCTGCAATTAGATATTTTTTTCCCTTTTATTATTTTTATGAGTTGATGTGGGCCTTCAGCCAAGGAAAGAAGGGATTGAATCAATATTCCGTTTATTATGTCATCATAGGCAAATGAATTATCAAAACAAAAGCACCAATATAAAGCTGCCAATACTAATTATTGGGTAGGATGCAGAGGCACAATAAACAAAGAGTGCTCTGTCAAGATAGGAGCCATTCACTTCCTTGCTGTGTTTCTGGGCTTGGCAGTCTAAGCTTTCCATCTCACCTGGAGCTACTAGCTTGGGGAGAAGTGAGAAAAGGTTTGGCCAAATTTCCCTAGGTACCAATGGAGAGTCTGAGTTAAAATTGGGCTTTTGAGAAAAGGTAGAGATCAGCCAGAGTGGATCCAGTAGGAAGTGTGAGGTACTAGGGATGTAGATCATGATTCAAGAAAAGTACTTTAGATGTTTAGGATGGACATGAGGTCTGTCATCTAGGCTTTGAAGGGAAATCAAGTAGAAGGTTGATTAAATTTGTTCTACTTGGTTCCGGAGAGCAGAATCAGGACTGATGGAATAAGAATGACAAGGAAATAATATTTAGAATGGTTGTAAAGAAAAATTCAATAAGCAGAGCCATGCCAAGGTGAAACAGATTGTGAAAGGTGAAACAGCAGTGGAGAAGAAGCCCATTCTCTGAACCTGAGGGAAAAAAAATCTTTAAAATGAAGGGAGGGTGACCAAATACCTGTCAGAAACACTATAAAAGGATTTCTCATTCAGGTTGGGGTTGAATGTATGATCTTTGAGGTTCTTCTCAACATTGAAAGTCTATGATTTTTTTCTTCAAACTCTGTGTATGTGCACACACGTAATGATTGTATTTCTGGAGCAAGTAGGAGAGGAAGCGAAGGAAACAGGTATTACTTGAAGGTCGGCTAGATGAAATTACTTCTTTTTCCTTCCCTTCCTTCCTTCCTTATTTTTTTCTCTCCCTCTCTGTTTCTCTGTCTCTTTCTTTTTTTTTTTTTATAATTTTAAAATTAGAAAACCTGTAGAGATTAATTTAGCTCTGTCTAGTCAAGTAGCATTTTGGCCATTAAAGCACAAACTTTGTTAGATACTCAAAGCTCTCCACAAACTGGCTCCAACTATCTCTCCAACTTTAGTCTCATATTACTCTCCCCCATTCATGCTTAACTTCAGCCAAGGCCCCCAAACATGCCATGTGCTCTTCTGTCTCTGTGCCTTCCTTTATATTTTTCCCTGTTCTTGGAATGTTATCCTCTGCATTCTTCATTTGTCGAAATGCTCACTCCATGCTTTTCCTCATCCTTTAAGTCTTTAATAAATTTAATCTCTGAACATCACATAACATTGTATCCTTCTCCATTCTAATTCAGTTATTAGGTAATATTGTGCATTAAACATTGTCCAGGTTATCATATTTTTCACAATATTAGAGAGCCAATCTCACGAGGAGAGTGAATTTGTCTTTAATACTTTGTGTCTATCTCATCACCAAATATGGTATTCTTCACAGTTGGTGCTTAGCTGTTTGGTGCATCTGTTGTGAACGATTGTCTCTAGGAGGCATGGCTATGTGAGATTAGATCATTAGAGCTGGAAGAGACCCAATAGGTCATATATCATTCAATTCTTCTCCCTAGCTCTCTTTTACAGACCAAGAAATGGAGGTGATAATAGGTAAATAAAAGAAGGAAGAATAGATAAGAATGAGAGGGCAAGATTAATTAGGGCTCCAGAAGATAGTAAAGTTTCATAAAGTCTAAGAAGGGGATATGGAACAAAAACATTTCCATTTCTTAATTAATTAATTTGGTTAATTTATGAAAAGCTAAGGGTTTGCAGTAGGATTTTACTCTTTGTTATGTATGTTTAGTTGATTGATTTTTGACAATTGTCTCATTTTTTAAAAAAATAGTATAGTGATGAACAAGGAAATTGACTTGTTTAGAATTGATTCCTTTGGATTATTTGGGAAAAAATAAAGAGAATTTTCCTGAGAATTAATCTTATGATATATTTATTCAGAACTTATTCTTTCTTTACAGATGATCCCAGGGCCATTCAATGGAGAAAGCCCTTGTTTCTCTGTTCTTTAGTGAGATAAGCCCATTTCTTGTAAGCCTACTAAAAAAAGTTGGACAATTAGGAGAAAATTTCCTGTTTTGTTTAATTGTCCTTCATGTGAGAAGATAACTTCTGTCTATATAATACTTCAAGATTTACAAGGCACTTTGCTCATAACAAATCTGTGAGATACGTATATTATCCCTATTTGACAGATGGAGAAACAATTTCAGAGAGGTAAAAGTCATTTTCTCAGAATAACACAAGTAGAAAAGACTACAGAAAGGATTTAGGTCTTGGACTTCTATTTCTAAAGCATAATGTAGCCTGTGGTGGTATGACTTGCCTTCTTTTTCTACCCACATGCCTTGAATTCTTTTAGGCACTTGGCAATTTTAGCTGACCATTAACAGACAGCTATTTGATTGTTTTCTATAGTAATAGCCTTGGGGGACCAAAGACAAAATATATAATTACAATTTTGTTGTGTGCATCAAACATGTGCAAAAAAAGAAGCAAGGATTCTGAAGATGTTCTTGCTCATATTTGTACTATTGACTTGTTTTTGCATACCAGTTATTCATCATCCTTATTGAATCTACAATGAATCCATTTATTCCATATTGAAAACTCTGGTTCTCATTTTTAGTTCTACACTGACTCATTCAAAGTCTCATGAAGTATTCTGGTGACTCCAGACTGGATGAACTTCACAAAATAGGCTGGGAAGGTTCCCACAAAATCATCTCAATAGAGCCAGAGAATTTCAGAGTTAGAAAAAACCTTAGAAGTCATTTAGCCTATACCCTTGATTCTACAGAAGACAGGCTCATGGAGGGAAAGTGATTTGTCTAAGATCACATAGTGAACTCATGAGAAAAAGGGATAGAATCCAGATTTTTCAGGCCTGGTACAGAAATTTTCCATTGCTTATTTCATCATATCTGGATAAACTCCATTGGCAGAACTCATGGCAGCATCATGGCAAACTATATTCTATATGAAGAGGTAGATGGAATGGAAAACTTTGTAGTTCAGAGAGAAGGGCAAGAATAAACTCCTGTTATTTTGTACTAAGCTATCTTTAAGAAATAAGATGATGTAGTCAAAACCACGAGTGAGTTTGGGAATGAATGATTCTTTTTTGGTTTTAATCCAACAACACTATATCTCTTACAAGCATGGACAAGCAAGAGTAGGTCACAATGGTTTTGCCATTGTCTAAACATTATTTCCAAAATTTTGAAGAAACTAATGAATTTCCTAAAGAGAAACTTCTAGATAAATATACATGGGGACAGAGTTAGATTCTTCAATTAAGTTTGATGCTACTTTAGCATGATCACATATATTCTTTTAATACATTTATAATATGAGAATAAGGGAAATAATACTACAGCTGTCCCTTGTCTATGTAAAGACATATCTGTAATATTGAGTAATAATCCTGAAGTTAGAAGACCTAGGTTTAAAGCTTATTTCTGATCCTTACTATGTGTATGAACTTGGCAAATTATTAAACTCCACTCTTAGTTTCTTCATTGGTAAAATGAGAAATTTGGACAAGATGGAGTCTGAGATCTCTTCCATCTTAAACTCTTTAAGTCAGGTTTGGTAAGATCTTACAGATGGAAAAAGGGGAGAGAAAAATATTTAAGATGAAGGGAAGTTTGTTGCCTATGAAGCAGGCATTCCGATGATTCCATGGAGGCGTTGGGTAGAATTAGGTTGAACTTTTGGGGTTTAGAGGATTGGGAGTGATGAGAATGAAGAATTAGCCAAAACAAATCCAGTTCTTTTTGTTATGTCAATTTATATGGTCTCCCTACGATTCATTCCAGTGCCCACACCTACTATCCTTCACCCCTCCATAACATCTAAGCAACTTGGGATTTATGAGAAATGAATCTTCACATACTAAGAATGTATCTACACACAAAACTAGTTTGGGCCAGGGTAGTTAGGTGGGAGAGATGAATCCAGTTTATGAACTATTTTGAAAACAACTGGTACCTGTTACTAAATGTTTTCAAAATAATGTATTGTAACACTAACTACTGTTTTCCCAAATCCCCAGATTTAGTATGCACTAGATTCCTTCTGCTCCCTTTCAAAATAATTTGCCACATCATTGATTTTATCTTTCATTTTAAGCCTTGTCTCTGTAGAACAGCAATGTTACCAATCCACCAGGTCCAGGCACTTGAAACTGTTTTTTTGTTTTGTTTTGTTTTGTTTTTCTGGAGTGGGAGTGGATTTGTACCAAGCAATTGACATGCTCTTGGACAATAATCTGGTATTCTATGAGACGCATATGGAAGCAGACTCGGTATACAAATATCAGGGGTACATCTTTCCTTGGGCCTCAGTTTCCTTACCTGTGGAATAGAGACAATAATATGTTCCTAATGTCTCCTTAGGATTGTCATGGGAGGTAAATAAGAAAGCATATGTAAAAGTACCTTGAAAAGTTGAATAAATGTGAATCATTGAAAGGGAATATTTATCCCTTTGAACTATAAATACAGGGCTCTCAGCAATTTCTGAAATCTTCATTATTCTGTCATTAAGATTACTAATATCATCTAAGTCAGCAGATTTTGGCCTTGTTCCAGAGACTTTTTTGATAGTCTTTTCTTTCAGACTTAAATAATCCTTTTTACCTCTCTTTGCATTATTTTTGTTTTGTTTTAGTTGATTGGTTGGTTGCCCTTATGAGTTATATAATGCTCACTTGTTACAGGACACCTCTGCTTTCAACTTTTTCCTCTCCTAAACCAGAATTTTCATCTTTGGCTTTTCTAGATATTCCTGTGTCCCATGTTTACACATCTGGGTCCCTCCACTGACCAATAACTATCTATTTCCCAGCTTATAATATGAAGTATGGGAAACCAATAAGACATACTTGAGAGAAAACTCAGGCTACCTTCTGAAAACTCATGACCCTTGATTGCTTTAGTGAATTGCCCTAGTGTGAAGGAACCTAAGAATCTTGCAGTTCTACTAATTAATAAGAATAATAATCAATAGTAATAACTAAAACATATAATCATTTCAGATTTGCTAAGAACTTTACAAATATTTTTAGATCCTTTAACATGCACATCAATTATAAGGGAATCAGAGAGCTGGTAAAATTCACATGTGCCAACAGTGATGGTGGCCTTTTCAAAGAGCCATCCTTGAGCACTATCTCTTTTTTTTAATTTTTATTTATTATATATTTTTTATAATATTATCCCTTGTATTCATTTTTCCAAATTATCCCCCCCCTCCCTCTACTCCCTCCCCCGGATGACAGGCAATCCCATACATTTTACATGTGTTACAATATAACCTAGATACAATACATGTGTGTAAATACCATTTTCTTGTTGCACAATAAGCATTAGATTCCGAAGGTACATGTAACCTGGGCAGACAGATATTAGGAGCACCATCTCTTTACTAACTAAGTCCTGAAGATTGTTACACTAAATATGAAACCCAGATGGTCTTACCTCTAGCGCAGCAATTGAAACTTCTCGTGTTTGCCCTGTACCTGGGACTGAGAAAAGTATAAATACATGTTCTTTTTTCATGTTTTCCTATGCCCCTCCCTTTGCATGTTTCCTTTTAGACTCTGAGACTTCCCTGTGAATTGGAATGGAGAAGGATAAAGGACCTTGTTTTATATATTTTTGAATTGTATGATGTCCTAAAAGAAAAACAAAGCAAAAATGTGTTATATAAGCTGTGTATTAAAGTAGGAATGATCTCTTGGTCATTGGATCTGAGATACCCACCCATTTCAGCTAATCTGCTCTTGCTCTAGGTTTACATTTATAAGATTCAATTGTCAGAAAACATAGATTCTAAAGACAGGGGTCAGATCTTTTCTCATGTTCTCTGATTCATTACCTCCTCATCTCAGGAATCCCAAGGAAAAATCTTCTAAAGAAAACTTATGTTGGGCTCATGTCTAAGGTTTCCCAAAAAATGATTTCTGGGATCTTGCTAGAAAAATATTAAATGTATGGAATATATAAAGTATAGGACTACTATTTTATTTCCCCATCACAAAAGACATGCTTAAAATGCAAAAGACATATAGAATTCAAATATGAAATAGAAATTCCTAATTTCTAGCATGTTATTCTAGAAGACTGATTGATACTCAAAATATCGAAACATGAAATACATTTGTGACATGAATACATTGTAAAACTGCTCTTTCAACTTCATCTCAACTTTGTACTGTCCAAGTAAATAATTTGAGGTCCATATATTCTGGCTAGCTAGGAATTCTTAGGTTATGCGTCTGGAGGTTTATAACCTCCAAGAAGATTATAGTTGAAGAAATCACTTTTTACTACTGATCACCCTCATCTTTCAATAACTTCATACTTCTCAAGTCCATGAGGAAGCTGGCAAAGTTAGAAACCATCCCAAGATCCCTATTAGTCATATGTACTTTGAAAAAAACCCCACAAAACTGAAGAGGCAATCAAAGATATAGTATTTGTACTGATCAGTAAAACTTACGCTATCATATAAAAGCATCTAGCATGTGTAGACTTTTAGGGGAGAGGAATAAGAGGAAATCAGTCTCTATAGGAAGTTCAAGAACAACCTTTTGAAGTTCTAATTGTCTATCCAGAAAAGTAGAAAAAGAGAATAAGAGCTGAAGTAGTCTTTCTTGTTAAAGTGTACTGAGTGAGTGACTCTTGCTGTCCAGTGACCACTTCTGTTGGAGCATGCTCTTTTCTAATACATCTCACTGGAAGTGGCCAAAGTACTCTACAGGAAGTTCCCCAACTATAACATATATGTCAGCCAAACTGTCCAGGACACTTGTCTGTCCTTATGTATGAGAACATGAGAGTATGCCATACCCAAATTTTGTAACTTCCCATCACTCCCCCTTCCCACAGTCCCATATATACAGTAGGCATTTCCATGTTTTTGGAATTGAATTGAATATGTGTCTCTATGTGGGCAGTGTTGGTGCCTTGTCTGAACTTTATATGTACCTCAGCTCCAAGGATAGAGCTCTCTACTCAAAATGAATGAATGAATGAATGAAAGTCCTGTTAGAATAATTCAATGATTCCAAGTTTCTCAATATCATTAAAATACAGATTGGGATTTCATTGAGGCTAAAATACCAAAACAAAACAGCTTATGATCTGAGGGATATTCATTTGGTGTCAAGGATATGATGTTTATCTGAAAACTGAAACAGCAGCCTCTTGACTAAAGGCATTCATCTCCAGGCTGGAATGAGTCTCACACTCTACTCTTATCTTTATCTCAGTGTTTATTGTGAACTTTCTGTCCTACCCAATAATTAGTACTGGCAGCTTTATATTGGTGCTTTTGTTTTCATAATTCATTTACTTTTGATGATATCATAAAGAGAGTATAAATTTCATCCCCCCTCCTCTCAAAGTTTTGGCCCAATGCCGATATCCACTAATACAAAGGCACTAATTGCACAATCCTCTGGTGCCAGCTGCTTTGAAAATGTCTTTGGCTAATGGACGGAATTAACCTTGTTTAACATACAAATCCTCAGCCTAATTTGCTACTGGAGCCCCGACTCTGTGGCTCCATGTCTCTTTCCACACAAGGAAGTGACTACTTTATGATAGTCTTCTCAGTCACATGGAAAGGTGAGTTAAGTCCATTGATGGGACCACTATTTTAAAAATGGGTATTTTACAGAAGAGGATTTTTAGTTGGAGGGAATGATCTCATTAAAGATCATCTAATGCTCTTATTTTATAAATGAGCAAACTGAGGTTCTTATGTGTTAAAAGGCTTGTCTTGCAGCAGAGTTGGGGTTCAAATGGAAATTTTGTGGCTCCATATATATTGATAGCTTTTCATTTGTTTGCAGACTAACTACCACACTGAATGATTTTTATGAGACTTCCAGTGAGGTAAGCCTCAATAGTTCAAGCCAATATCTACTTCTAACTTCTTGGGTAATCTTAGTAATAGAGAAGAATTGTTTCCTTGACTCTTTATTAGCTCTGTGATAAGATATAAATGTCTCAGCCTTGCATTTAAAATTCCACACCATGACACTCATCTACCTTTTCAATGCTATTTTGTCTGCTAGATGATCCAATAAACACACAGAATACACAGTATCCAGATCTGTGCCATTGAACAAGTGGCCCACCACATCTGTAATATAACTCCTTACCTTTGCATTGTTGTATCCCTAGCTGCCTTTTAAGCATAGCTCAAGTGGTACTTTCTACACGAGGCCTTTCCTAGCATCCTCAGTTGTTACACATCCTCAGGTAATTCACTTTATATTACTTTGTGTTTCCTTATTTGAGTTTGTATTATACATGATGCTTCCTCCCTTCATTCTTCCCACAGAATATCCACTTCTTAATGATAGGACCTTTTTCTTTTTGTCTTTACATCCCCAACAACTAGCAAAGGGTCTGGCACTTGGTAGACGTGTGCTCTTGTTGACTTGAATGTCATCTAACTATGATTTCAGTTAAGTTCTCTGTCTGTCTCCTTCTCCCTCTCTTCCCCTCTCTCTGCCCCCCTTTCCCTTTTTGCATTTTCATTTATAATCAGCTTTTTTATTTCTTTCACTAAGTTATGGGAATATTTGTTTTATTTCATAAATTAAAAATAATTTTTAAAAGAATGCTTTGATCTACTCACGAGTCCTTTAGAATTGTCCTAGATCATTGCAATTCTAAGTCATTAACAGTTGATTATTGTTCAATATTGCTGTTATTAGGTATAATAATTCTGCTCATTTCACTTTGTATCAATCAATCACATAAGTTTTCCAGGTTTTTCCAAGAGCAACCTGCTCATTATTTCTTCTCTCACTTAATACTATTTTATTTTTCCAATTACATATAAAGATAGTTTTCAGCATTTGTTTTTATATGATTTTGAGTTTAAAATGTTTTCTTTTCCTTCAATGTGATACAGCTTATACATGTACAATAATATTAAACACACTTCCATATTAGTCATGTTGTGAAGGAAGAATCACAACAAAAAGGAAAAACCATAAGAAAGAAAAAAATAAAAAGTGAAAATAAAATGTTTTGATCTGCATTCAGACACCATAGTTCTTTCTCTGGATGTGGGTAACATTTTCCAATCTGAGTCTTTTGGAATTATCTTTGATCATCATATTGTTGAGAAGAGCTTAGTCTATCATAGTTGATCATAGTCTATACACAATGTTGCTGTTACTTTGTACAATCAGTTCCTTTAAGTCTTTCCAGGTCTTTCCAAAATCTTCAATTTCTAATTCTTTGCCACCACAAAAAGAGTTGCTGTGATCACAAGATCTATCAACAATACATTAGAGTTCCAATTTATAATATATAATTTTCCTTTTTTGTCAGATTAGCCAATCTGATAGGTGTGAGGTGGTATACCATAATTGTTTTAATTTGTATTTCTCGCATCAATAGTGATTTAGAATGTTTTTATATGAATACTGATAGCTTTAATTTCTTCATCAGAAAACTTCTTGTTCATATTCTTTAACCATTTATTAATTGGAGGATGACTTGTATTTTTATAAATTTGACTCTCTCCTCTATTTGAGAAATGAGGCCTTTATCAGAAATATATACTGATTGTAAAAATTATTTTCTAGCTTTCTGTTTTCCTTCTAATCTTGGTTGCATTGGATTTGTCTGTATAAAACTTTTTTAATTTATTGTAACCAAAATTATTTATTTTTCATTTCATTTTTTTTCTATCTCTTCTTTGGTCATAAATTCTTCCCTTCTCCATATATCTGACAGGTAAACTATCCCTTGCTCTCCTAATTTACTTATGATACCACTGTGTATCTAAATTGTGTATTCTATTTTGTGAGATGTTGGTATATGTTTAGTTTCTGCCATACTATTTTTCACTTTTTCCAGAAGGTTTTGCCAAATAGTGAGTTTTTATACCAGAAGCTAGAGTCTTTGAGGTTATTAAGCAGTAGATTACTAGAGTCATTTATTACTATTTCTTCTGTAGCTAACCTATTTCACTGATCCATCATTCTATTTCTTAGCCAGTACCAACTAGTTTTGATGATTTCCGCTTTATAATATAGTTTTAGAGCTGTTATGGCTAGGTCACCTTCCACTGAATTTTTTTTTCATTAATCCCTTTCATATTCTTGACATTTTGTTCTTCCAGACGAATTTTGTGGTTATTTTTTCTAGCTTTATGAAATATTTTTGGCACTTTGATTAGTATGGCACTGAATAAGTACATTAATTTAGGTAAGATTGCCATTTTTTATTATATTAACTTGGTCATCTCATGAACAATTGTTATTTTTACAATTAATGACTATGTATGGGACATAAAAACCTCATCACCAGAAGCAGAAAAGCAGAAATAGAAAATACATACTTTTCAGATCATAATGTAATAAATATTGCATTCAGTATTGGACAATGGAGAGATTAAAGTTAATTGGAAATTGAATAAAATAATCTTAAAAATGAGTGAGTAAAAAATCAAATCATAGAACAATTGATAACCATATTAAAGAAAATGACGATGAGACAACATATGAAAATTTATGGGATGCAGCCAAAATAAAAGTTGTATTTATAATTGCTTCCATCAATAAAGTAGAAAAAAAGCAAATCAATTAACTGAGCATGCAAATTTAAAAAATAAAAAAAGAGCAAATTAAAATCCCCAGTTAAAAATCCTCAAAATGAAAGGAGAGATTAATAAAATTAAAAGTAAGAAAGCCTTTGGATTAATAAATAAAACTAAAAGCTGGTTTTATGAAAAAAAGTATAAACTATTGGTTAATTAGATTTTTAAAAAGAAAGAACATAAAATAACTAGTATCAAAAATGAAAGGTGAATCCACCACTAATGAAGAGGAAATTAAGATAGTCATGAGAAGTTTTTGTTTGTTTCTTTGTTTGTTTTTAACTAATGCAATTGGGGTTCTAATGCAATTAGGATACAGTGAGTTGCCCAGGGTCATACAGAGAGGAAGTGTTAAGTGTCTGAGACTAGATTTGAACTCAGTTATTCCTGAGTTCAGGTGCTGTATTCACTGCTCCACCTAGCTGCCCCTCATGAGGAGTTTTTTACCCAATTACCTGCCAATACATTTAATAATCTAAATAAAATGGATGAATTCTACAAAACTATAAATTACCCAGATTAAAGAAGAAACAAAATGCTTTAACAACCCAATCTTAGAAAGATATTGAACTAATCAAGAAAAAAAAATCCCTAGAACCAGATAGATTCACAAGTGAATTCTGTCAAACATTTAAAGAACAATTAATTCCAAGAGAACATAAATTATTTGTAAAAATAGGTGAAGCGGTCCTACTAAATTCATTTTATGACACAAATATGGGGCTGATACCTAATCTAAGAAGAGCCAAAACACAGAAATAAAATTATAGACCAATTAACTTAATGAATATTGACACAAAAAATTAAATAAAATATTAGCTAAAAGATTATAGCAATATATCACAAGGATCAACTATCACTATGGGAGTTTTATAACAGAATGCAGGGCTGGTTCAATTTTAGGAAAACTATCAGAATAACTGACCATATTATAATAAGACCAACAGAAATCATATGATTATTTTAATAGATGAACAAAAAGCCTTTGACAAAATATAGTATTCCTTACTATTACTATTAAAAACACTACAGGCATAGGAATATTATTTATCTAAACCATCAGGGAACATTATCTATAATGAGAATAAGCTAGAAACTTTTCTAGTACAATCAGGGATGAAACAACAAAAAAAACATTTTCACCTTTATTATTTAATATTGTACTGGAAATGTTAGCTCTAGAAATAAAAGAAGAAAAAAGAAATTAAAGGGATTGCAATAGGCAAATAGGAAACAAAATTATTACTTTTAGCAGATGATAATGATATTATACTTGGAAAATCCTAAAGAATCAATTAAAAAGCTACTTGAAATTATTAATAACTTGAGCAAAGTTACAGCATTCAAAATAAACATACATAAATCATTAGCATTTCTAAATATTCCCAACAAAGTTCAGCAAGAAGAGATAGAGAAATTCCATTTAAAATGATTTTAAATAGCATAAAATACTTGGAAGTTTACCTGTCAATCCAAACCCAGGAACTATATGAATACAATTACAAAACACTTTTCACACAGATAAAGTCAGATCCAAGCAACTGGAAAAATATCAATTACTCATGGGTAGACAAAGGTAATATAATAAATATATATTTAATATGTATAATATATATAATAAATATAATAAAAACAACAAAATTCATCTGAAAGGACAAAAGTTCAAGAATATCAAGGGAGTCAGTGAAAAAAATGTAAAAGAAGGTAAGTCTAGTCATACCAGATATGAAATTGTATTATAAAGTGGCAATTATCAAAACAATCTGCTACTGGCTAAACAATAGAGCAGCAGATCAGTGGAATAAATTAGGTACAAATTACATTATAGTAAATTACCAATGTAATTTAATATATGCTAAATTCAAAGATCCAAGATTTTGGAACAAAAATTCATTACTTGACAAAAAGTGCTAGAAAAACTGAAAAGCAGTTTCACAGAAACCTAGGTATAGAACAATATTTCACACACAAGATAAGGTCAAAATAAGTAGATGATTTACACATAAAGGATGATGCCATAAGCGAATTAAGAAAGTGTGGAATAGTTTATCTGTCAAATTTATGGATTAAGGAAGACTTTAAGACCAAAGAATACATGAAAACATTACAAAATGTAAAATATATAATTTTAATTGTATGAAATTAAGATTTTTTTGCACAAAGTCAATGCAATCAAAATTATAAGGAAAACAGAAAGTTGGGGGGCATTTTGCAAGAAGTATTTCTGATAAAGACCTTATTTCTTAAATACATAAAGAACTGAGACAAATTTAGAAGAATGCAAGCCATTGAGTAATTAATAACTGGTCAATGGATATAAATGGGCAGTTTTCAGACAAAGAAATCACAGCTACTTATAGTCATATAAAAATGCCCTAAGCCATTATTGATTAGAGAAATACAAATCAAAACAACTCTGAGGTGCTATTTTAGATATATCAGATTGGTTAATATGACAAAAAAGTAAAATCTTATATATTGGAGGGGATGTGGGAAAATTTGGACACTAATGCACTCTTGATGAAGTTGTGGATTGATCCAACTATGCTGGAGAACCATTTGGAACTATGCCCAAAGGACTATAAAATTTTGGACATATATATCCAGCAATACTTCTATTGAGTCTAAAATTCAAATATATCTCCATAAAGGAGAAAGGACATATTTGTACAAAAATATTTATAGTAGCTCATTTTTGTTGTGGCTAAGAATCTGAAATTGAAGAGATGCCTATCAATCAGGAAATGGATTTAAAAAAAGCTGTGGTATATAATTATTGGGCTATAAAAAATGACAGGATGATTTCAGAAAACCTTGGAAAGGCTTAAATGAACTAATGCATAACGATGTGAAAAGAAACAGAATGTTTTACAACATAATAGCAATATTATTCAGTGAAGAACTGTGAATGATTTAGCTATTCTCAGCAATAGAATACTCCAGGACAATCCCAAAGGACTGATGATGAAGAATACTATCTGCCTGCCTCCAGAGAAAGACTTAATGTTGCCTGAATATAGACTGAAGCATATATATTTTTTTTACTTTTATTCATTTTTTCTTTTATTTTAGTTTTCTTGTACAATATAACTAATATGGAAATGTAAAAAGTTACACATATATAACCTGTATCTGATTGCTTATCATGGAAGAGAGGAGAATGAGAAAGGAAGGGATAGATTTTGGAACTCAAAATTAAAAAAAAAAGTTTTAAAAAAGAATATTGAAAGGCAAATTGTTAAGCCTATGGGTAATTTGGCATTAGTAATGGCTTACAAATTTCATCATAAGGCTGCTTCATTATAACAGGCATGTCATCATTAAAATTAATAAAATTAAAATTCATTAGAAAGTATACATTGCTAATAAATGGGTTATCACAAAAAACACTTTGTAAACCTTCAAGTGCTTTATAAATGGTAGTTACTATTATTACCAGCTATTATTCCTCTATGTATTCAATTTTTCTTTTTACCTCTTGAAACTAACTTTGCTGCAATTAAATTTGCTGAAATTATACTATGTATTCACACCAGGAATGGACCCTGTTGTCTGAAGATAGTTAAGTGTAGAGTATGTCATCACTAGAGAATTATCTCTCTAGTAATGAGATGAATGTTTTTGAACACAACGACTCATGGGAATTGTTTCCTAAGGCATGGGAAATATTGCCATTTCTCTTATTACAATATTAGACTTTCAAAATCTAATTCATTAAAGGAGTATTCAAGTAAGCACAGTCTTTCTTGACCTTAAGTGGTTTCTGTTTCAGGGTTATACATCTTGTCTTGGGACTGTCCTTGATCAAAGGCAATGATTACACAATATAGAGGGATGAGTATTGGCGAGAGAGAGAGAGAGAGAGAGAGAGAGAGAGAGAGAGAGAGAGAGAGAGAGAGAGAGAGAGAGAGAGACAGAAAGAGAGAGAGACAGAAAGAGAGAGAGACAGAAAGAGAGAGAGAAAGAGAGAGAGAAAGAGAGAGAGAGAGTTAAAAAGAGAGAGAGAAAGAGAGAGAGAGAGAGAGAGAGAGAGAGAGAGAGAGAGAGAGAGAGAGAGAGAGAGAGAGAGGATCTATAAATGTCTACTGGGCTCCAGTCACAATACTAAGCACTTTGCAAATATTGCCTCATTTGTTACAACCACCTTAGGAGGGGAAGCACTATTATTATCCTCATTCTACAGTTGAAGAAACTGAGGCAGAGAGATAAAGTTACTTCCTCATTTATTATGTGTCTGAGATGTATTTGAAATCAGATTTTCCTGATTCCAGAACAAGTATTCTCTATTCTATGCCACCTGTGTCAACACGTTACTTATCCCAATAGAAAATCATTCTAAGGGATTAAAAAAAAATTCAAAACAAGAAGAGATCTGTATCCTCTGAAAGCATATTTTAGGATCATAGAATTCAGTTCTAAGACTGAAAAGAGTCTTAGAGGTCATCAATTAATCCAACATCTTTGTTTTATAGATGAGGACCACAGGTTTTCAGAGAGAAATATCTTGCTCAAGATCATGTAAATACTGAGCTAAATACAGAGCTAAAGCTGTGGACCATCTGGATCTCAGAGAAGCTCACCTGGTTGGTGTGTGGAGGAAGGTTTGGAGGAAAAGATAGATGGTGTAGCTGTATTAAATGGTTGGAAAGTGGAGGGAAAGAAGTAAACTATATGGTAGCTTGTATTTTAACAACCAAGTAATTTTGCTAACTAGGTGCTAAACTCAGTGGTTTTTATTCTGTTTAAGGATCCTAAATACTGTAAGAATCTTCCAAACTGTGGCACCATGGAAAAGTCCTGAACATCCCACCCTAGTTATAGCCTTATACACAAAGTAGATATCAGACAAATAAGTTTTGGTTTGAAGAAAACCTGGGTTTAAATAAAGACTTCCATTTACTATATATGTAATTTTGAGCAAGTCCCTGGGCCATATTTTCCTCTATATGTAAAGTTAAAGAGTTCAACTTGACCTCCATGCCTTTATTTCCTTTTTCCTCCTTTTTTTAACTCTACAGTCTGGCTTATAAATCCATCAGTCAAACAAACTTGCTCTTTCATCTCATAATTGGCAAATACAAAGACTTTTTCTTAATTGTCATCTCTCTTGATCTTTCAGCAGCCTTTGACACTGCTGGTCACTTTCTTCTCTTGATACCCTCTTCTTTCTTGGTTTCTATGATACTCTCTCCTATTTCTCCTCATATATTTCTGACTTTTCCTTCCCAGTCTTTTTTATTAGATCTACATTCAGATCACACTCACTAACTGTAAATGTCCTTAGCATAATTAGTTTAGAACTGGGAAATGACCTTAGAGGCATCTTAAACTCAAATTTTACAGAAAAGGTAACAAATCTAGAAAGGAGAAATGATCTATACTAAATGTCACATATGTAAATAAAAGAATTAGAATTTGAACCCAAGGCTTCTGACATCAAGTCCAAGGTTCTTTTCAAACTCTAATCTGGAAACTAGTCATTTTTTTGACTTAAAACAAAAAAAAAAGACCAGTGTGGCTCCACATATGATTGAATCAATAGTAAGAGCTAGGATTAGAATTCACCTCTTGGGGGCATCAAGGCCAATGATTTCTCCACTATAATATTTTATTGTATTTTCAACTACTAGCTCTGCCACCAAGTTGATTCCCTTCACTGGAGCTTAGTTTACTCATTTGTAAAATACAGATTTTGGACTTAACGTTCTAAATTCACTTCAAGTTCTATTGTTCTATTTTTTGCTACTATTCTAGGTACTAGGTTCTGTGGATTCTATTCATATGTGATTGAGACTAGTTATTGATTCCATCATCTAATTCCCTCATTTCAGCCTCACTTCCTCATCTGTATAATGGGTGTAAAAATAGCTCCTCATTCTAACTCACATTATTGGGGTGGAATGTATTTTGTAGTTCTAAAAATGAGTTATTACTATTACATGTAGAACTTTGTACCTATGGAAACTTTTTTATTTTTTTTGTCAAAAAAATGACTAGATTCTAGATTAGAGTTTGAAAAGAACCTTGGACTTGATGTCAGAAGCCTTGGGTTCAAATTCTAATTCTTTTATTTACATATTGACATTGTGTATATATCATTTCTCCTTTCTAGACTTGTTACCTTCTCTGTAAAATTTGAATTTAAGATGGCCTCTAAGATAATTTCCCAATTCTAAACTGATTTTGCTAAGAACTCAGATCCCTTAAAATATCTCATTCATTTTCCTTTACATCATACATTGGTTCAGTACTCTTAATAAATTATCATATGCAAATTATTTCATAAGCACTACACAAATCCTCTATAATTACATATTTAAAATAAATACTTGAGCTATTTCTGTCCCATTGCTTCCATCAGACCCTTTTCCCATTACTTTCTCAGAAGAGATCTTTCCAACCTGAACTAACACTACTATGTCTAACTAGAGATGAAGCAATATTTTTCTCTTGGAAAGGAAAACAAACCTCTACTCACAGATTTATATGCATTGAAAGTAGTCTCTGAGAAGGAGCCCCTCCCTGTCTTTACCCATACATATAGGAAAGCAATTAGAATGGGAGTGGAAGGCCAAGTTCAGGGACTTGTCGGAGTAATCAAGAAAGTCCTGTAAAGGATTCTTAAATGAAATTGCTTTTATCCAGGGGCCAAGTTTTGGGCCAGAAGCCAAATATTTCAAGGGCTTCTGAGCCCTGGCAGGGCACGCCTGCCATTACCATAAGCTTCCTAAGTCTCTTCCCCCCACCTTTTGAATGATACCCTTTAATGTGCTGCTTCCTCAATTGTGTCTAAGAGGAATTGATTTATGCTGTCACCATAGAATAGGGCCCAAACAATGAACAAATGTGTACCCAAGTTGTTCACCTTTCCCATCTTTCAGAGAGCTTAGAAAGGAACAGAGCCCTGTCAGGATAAGCCATGTTATATTGGAAAGAACACTGGATTTGGAGTTAGGAGACTGAGTTTGTACTCTTACTCTGTCCCTTACCAGTCCAGTAACTTTGAGCAAATGGTCCCTCTTATCTAGGTTTCAATTACTTTCCTTGTGAAAGACGAATGTTGTGATAAATATCTAAGAGTCTGTTTAATTGCAGTTCTAGAATCCTATGTTTCATGAAAAAATGAATCCTAAATTCATTTCAGTTCATCAAACACATATTAATAGTCTATGTGCAATGAAAGCCTTTTGCTTCCTACTGGACCAATTAATGAAACTAATGATAGTCATAATCAGAGAAATATTAGAGCTCCAAAGAATCAATTGTTTAATGTTCAATGTGAACATTTATGTCTCAGAAACCGGCAAGGACTACAAATGAGGGATTGATTTACATTCATTGTTGTTGTTGTTGATTGTCCAGACTTAAGAAAGTGTTAATAAAGAGAATGTTAATATTTTATTTTAAAGTTAAAAAGTGAGTATATCTTTTTTGAAAGTTATTTGTTAAATATTTACTAGAAGCCCTACTGGGCATAACAATACAACATTTAATTTAGGGCTGGAATAAATCTTGTAGATAATTTAGTACAAACCTTTCATTTTATAGGTTACTTATTAATGAATGAGTATTTATTGTTTTCTATGTGTCAAGCATTGAGAATATGCCAAAAAGATAGAGATTCCCTGATATCAAGGAGCTTGCATTCTAAAGTGGGTGAACGAAAAAACTGTAGACAAAATAAAATAACTGGGTGTCTACCTGCCAAGACAAAATCAGGAAACATACAAACACAATTACAAAACACTTCTTGCACAAATAAAATTTGATCTAAACAATTAGAAAAATATAAATTGTTCATGGCTGATAATAAAAATAATAAAAATGACAGTTATACATAAATTATTCTAAATTAGTGCCATGCTAATTAAACTGCCAAAAATTATTTTATAGAGCTAGAAAAAAACAATAAAATTAATCTGGAAAAACAAAATATCAAGAATATTAAGGGAATTAATGGAATAAAAATACAAAGAGTGATGGTCTAACAGTACCAAACCTAAAACTGTATTATAAAATAGCAGTCATCAAAACCATTTGGTAGTGGTTAAGAAATAGAATAGTGGATTAGTGGAATAGGTTAGAATTATCAATGACTATAATAATCTAGTATTTGATAAAACCCAAAACCACAGCTTCTGGGATAAGAACTCACTATTTCACAAAAACTGCTGGGAAAACTGGAAAATAATATGCCAGAAATTTGGCATAGACCTACATCTCACATCCCACACCAAAATAAGGTCAAAATGGATACGTGATTTGAGCATTAAGGATAATACCATAGACAAATTAAGAGAGCAAGGGATAGTTTTCCTATCAGATCTCTGGAGAAGGGAAGAACTTATGACCAAAGAATAACTAGAGAACATTATGAAATACAACATGGACAATTTTGATTACATTAAATTAAAGTGGCTGAAGGCCTGGATCAATTATTTGATATTCCTTTTCTAGAAATGACACCAGTTTGATTACTGTTTCCAAAAGCAGTGGAAGCATTTGGGTCTAAAAGATGGCACATACAATTTTAGGAAACATTGGCCAAAGTGGACAAGGTGTGGTGATCTTGGCAATACTAGGGGGACTCTTCCCAATCAGGATAGCACAGCTCTCGAATAGCAGTTTTAGAGCCCAATAATTTAGCATATCCACAAAAAGTTCTCCTTTAGAGGACAACAGGATTTAGCAATAGCAGCAACAGTAGAAGGATATCTTGACAGGTTGATTTCTGGGAGAAGCAAGTAGGATCACATCAACCAGCACAATTAATCCTACAGAAAGATATCTTTTATCCTAAGTCACACAAAGTAGTAAATATTAAAACTAGCCTTCAAACTCAGGTCTTTTGGTTCTAAATCTAGTGTCTGCTTATTTTCCCATATCATATCAGAAATTACTGGTTATCCATCTGCCTCTCTTTGGCTAGATTTTCTTTGGGAATGTATAAAAGACTGGGTGGGGTGGAGATGTGGGATGTTGTTAGATTCACTGACAGAAGACCCAGGGTGGGGATGAGGATTTAGCAATGGGGGAACCCAATGTGAACAAGGCCAATGCAAATTCTGAGGTCAGATAGAACTGTTGTCTGTCTGAAGATATTTGAGAATGATTTTGCAAGATGAGTGAAGGTGTTTAAAGCAGCCCATAATCACAGAGGAAGTTTGAATATTAAAATGGTGCATCTTGAGGATACCAAGTTGGAAGAATTTTATCAGCTGGGAAAACAAAAGACTCAAAGAGTTTGTGGTGTGGGGGATGGGTTAGTTAGGTACAAACTATGTTTTGTCTCTGTGTTTCCTTATCTTACCATCTCATCATTTTATAGACTAAAGAGAGTCTGCATAACAGTCCCAAAGAGAAAACCAAGGGATGTTTGAATAATCAAACAAAGATTTTAGAATGAAATCTATGAATAGGTACACTAATAGGAATTCATATCATTTTCTTGTACACACAATAATTGTGGAAATGTGTAAAGAATTATCAAACAAACAATGGTGTCTGATACTGGGATATTACTGGGGGTTTCATATTGATAATTGTTGTAATAAAATTAATAGCCCAAAGAATAGAGGAGACTCCTGCTAGATGAACCAAGAAAATGACTAGGTCTATGTATGCTCCTGCTTAACATATATTGGATTACCAGCTGTCTAGAGGAGGAAGGCCAAGAGAAGGAGAAAAAAATTGAAACACAAGATTTTGCAAGGATGATTGTTGACAATTATTTTTGCATATATTTTGAAAATAAAAAAATCTATTATTTTAACAAAAGAAAAAAGAAAAAAAAGAATTGCCTAGATTAAAAAAAAAAAAAAAGATGGAACTTGAATTGAATCTTGGAGGAAGCAAGGGATTATATGAGGCAAAAGTCAGGAGTAAGTGCTTTTCAGTAATTGGGGAAGGTTATTGCAATACCTAATTCAGTGTCATGTGTGAGGAAAAGCAGGAAGGCCAGTCTGATTGGAGCATCATGTCCATATGGCAGGGAGGTGTCATGTATAATAAAGCTAGGAAGACAAGTTGAGTTCAGATCATGAGAGGTTTCAAATGCCAGAAGAGGTTATATTTTATTCTAAATATGATAGGAAACCAGAGGAATTTACTGAATAGGGGAGTGAGATAATGAGATCTGTACCTGGGGAAAATCATTTTGGTGAGAAAGGAAACAATTGATGAGTCAGTATTTTCTCTAGAGTATGTAAGAGTCTTGGATGGTAGGAAGGGGACTGACATATGAGTGATTTGGTAGTCTGGCTTTGACAGTAAAAGTATAATATGGAAATTAGGAGGTGCAAGGGGCTTCTTCTTGGTTCTCTTCTGCCTATGCATCATTGAGATGTATTGAGAGAATTCAAAGGTATTTGATCACTGCTTCTGAGACCTCATGTAACATGTACCACTATGGGAGAGATAATGATGCTAAAGCAGATACTTCATTTTTGGTTGAACAATCCTCTGAACTGTAAGTTCTGCAAAATCTGCTCTCAGTTTTGACAGAATAGAGGTCAGAACATCTGGGGATCTTTACAATTCAGAAAACATTACTTTAGGGTCCTGACCACAGGGGAAAAGTGAATCATTAATGGAACCAATTAGAACAGGGTAAAAACAGTAACAATACTGACATACTCTACCACAGGAGTTAGAAGTGTCAGGGAAAAGGTTATTTTGAAGTTATAGGACCTAAGTTGAAATCATGATTGTGCCATTTATTATTTTGCTGATGTTGCCCTGGCCACTTTTCATCTCAACCTCAGTTTTCTCTTATGTAAAATTGGGGGATTTTATTGCAGGATCTATAAATGTTCCAGCTTAAAATCTATGATTCTTTCATAATTGAATTGCTTGTCTAAGGCACCTTGTACTTTATCTTTTATAGATGAAATTAAGACTTAGAGGCTGAGGTAAATCTGATCTTATAACAAACATTAAGTGGCTCAGGCTGTTTCATAGGCTATAGAGTTGGAGGGGACCCAGAACTTCATTGAAACAGTCTTAAATCTGGAAGGAATCACAAAGGATATGTCCTCTAAACCTCTCACTTTGGAAATTGGGGCCCAGAGAGATAGGAAGCTAAGTGGCTCATTGAATAGAGCACCAGTACTTTGAGTCAGTAAGATCTGAGTTCAAATGTTGCCTTAGACCCTGTCACTTAAACATGGTCTGTTCCAGTTTCCTCAACTCCAAGGGATAATAGTAGACATCTCCTAGGATTATTTTAAAGATAAAATAATTAGCATATGGAAAGTCTTTTGCAAGACTTAGAATGCTGCATAAATGCTTGCTATAAGCAATTTATCTGCTCTTTGTTAGATCATTTCAAATTTAATAAGCATTTATCATGTACCTACTATGTTCCTGGCACCATGTAAGTAACAAAGTTTGGATTTCTACCTGGGTCCATATCTATTACCTTGTACCGCAGACAAACTGTAACAGTTGAATGCCCAAAAAATCATCCTGATAAAAACAGTATTGCAACACTGTGCTCCTTCCACCCTAAGGATCCTACTTCATTAGGGGTAACAATAAGAGACAGTTCACCATGGGGCATAGTGACACCAACTGTCTTTGCATTCTGGTGGGGAGCAGCACCAAAGGGGGTCTAATGGGGTTGAGGTGACCTCACAATGTGCTATCTGGAAAAATCTGTAAATGCCAATTTTGTTGGCAAGGACACAAAATAATTGCAAAATAAGAAGGCCTCAAGCCAAAATATTAGAAATGCAAAGCAGCAGAATTTGGGAAACCCACAGTGATTAAGCATTCTGCTCAATTCTTTATATGTGGAGAAGCTTATATTCCCCACAGTAATCTAGAAAAACAGAATTTTCTTCTACCACCAATGGTATCATCTGCTAAAATGGAGACCTAAGCTCTAGGAATCTTTTTTTCTGTTTTTGTGGAGATGCTTCTTAAAGAATATTGCATTTGACCTAGACTTTTAAGGCAACTATGGTTTCTAAGAGATAGAAGCAAGGAAGAGAAATATTGCAGGTCTGGGAGATAGCCTCATAAAGACTTGGAAAAAGGATGCCCAGGGAACAAGCAGCAAGAAGTCCATTTTAATTAGAGCTTCTCTGTGCCTTCTTCCTAATTAATTACTGTCATATTTTTCTTACTTGCTGCCAGATGAGGCAATCTTTTTTTTTCTTTATTTCCTCATTATTTTGTATCACCATTATTTTCTAATATATTTTTCTCTTTATCCCCAATTTTAAAAAAAACCACAAAAAGAAAGAAAAAATGGGGAAAACCAAAATAAGCAATACATGAACCAAGTATATACAATGCTCCCCAGCCTTAGTCCTTTACCTCTGCAAAGATGGTAAGCAGGAACATTTTTATATCTCTTCTTTGAGGTCATACCTGGTCAATATAATTAAAATTTGTTTTCCAATTTTCCAATTGTTATTATTCTTCCAATTCTTATTATTGTGCATACATGTAGGCTATATTCTCTTGGCTCTGGTTTCTTTGCTTTGAAAGAATTCTTATATGGAGTTTTTATAGAAACCATTTCTTATCGATCAATAACCATCCATTACTTTCATCAGCAAACATTTATTTAGCCAAGTCTTGTTTGCTGCACATTTACTTTCTTTTGTTTTCTTTGCTAATATAAAAATTATTGCGTAGTTGAGCTATTTTGCTCAACTATATGCCAGTAAGTCTGAAAATCTAAATGAAATGGATGAATACTTACAAAAATATAGATTGCCTAGATTAACAGATAAAGATATAAATTACTTAAATAGTCCCATTTCAGAAAAATAGATTAAACTATTAATCAACTCTAACAAAAACATCTCCAGGATAAGATGGATTTACATGTGAATTCTACTAGTCAATTCCAATACTATGCAAAACTATTTGGAAAAATAGGGAAAGTATGACCCCTACCAAATTCCTTTTATGACAGAGGTATGGTGCTAATACCTAAACCAGGTTCACAAGACACAATAGTCAATGACTATAGTAATCTAGTGTTTCATAAATCCAATGACTTCATCTTCTGGGAGGAGAACTCACTATTTGACAAAATAGCTGGAAAAATTAGAAATTAGTATGGCAGAAACTAGGCATTGATACATACCTACCACTTTATATCAAGATAAGGGTGAAAGTGGTTCATGATTTAGACTTAAAGAGTGATGTTATGAGCAAATTAGAAGAATAAAGGATAGTCTACCTCTCAGATTTGGGGAGCAGAAAGGAATTTGTGGCCAAAGAAGAATTAGAGTACATTATGGAATGCAAAATGGATAATTTAAATTATATTAAGTTAAAAAAGCTTTTACAAAAACAAAACCAATACAGACAAAATTAGAAGGGAAGCAATAATTTGGGAAAAAATTTACATCCAAAGGTTCTGATAAAGGACTTGTTTCTAAAATATAGAGAGAATTAAATCAAATTCATAAGAATACAAGTTATTCTCCAGTTGATAAATGATCAAAGAATATGAACAGACAATTTGTAGACAAAGGCATTAAAGTCATTTCTTGGTCATATGAAAAAATGATCACTATTGATCAGAGAAATACAAATTAAGACAACTCTGAAATATCACTATACACCTCTCAGATTGATGGATGACAGGAAAAGATTATGATGAATGTTGGAGGGGATGTGGGAAAATTGGGATAATAATACATTGTTGTTGGATTTGTGAACTGATCCAACCATTTTGGAGAGCAATAGGGAACTATGCTCCAAGGGCTATCAAACTGTGCATACCCTTTAATCCAGCAGTGTCTCTACTGGTCCTGTATCCCAAAGAGATCATAAAAAAAGGGAAAAGTCCTACATGTGCAAAAATGTTTGTGGCAATCCTTTTTGTAGAGGCAAGAAGCTGCAAATTGAATGGATGCCCATCATTTGAGGAATGACTGAACAAGCTATGGTATATAAATGTTATGAAATATTATTGTTCTATAAGAAATGATAAGCAAGATGATTTCAGAGAAGCCAGGAGAGACTTATATGAACTGATGCTAAGTGAAGTGAGTAGAACCAAGAGATCATTGCACATGGCAACAGCAAGATTATACAATGATTAGTTCTGATGGATGTGGCTCTTTTAAACAGCAAGGTGATTCAGGGCAGTTTCAATGGTTTTGAGGTGAGAGAGCCATCTACTCCCAGAGAGAGGACTGTGGGGATTGAGTGTGAATCACAACATAGTATTTTCCCTTTTGTTGTTGTTGTTTGCTTGCATTTTGTTTTCTCGTTTTTTTCTTTTTGTTCTGATTTCTCTTGTGCAATATGATAATTGTTGAAATTGTTGAAATATGTGTAGAATTGCACATGTTTAACATAAAAATTATTATAATACAAGTTTTAGTACATATGGCACCTTTCTTTGACTTCTTGAGGGTACATACTCAGTAATGGGAATGTAGGTCAAAGTATAAGGCCTTTTTTTTTTTTCCCTGAGGCAATCAGGATTAAGACTTGCCCAGAGTCACACAACTAGAAAGTGTTAAGTGTCTGAAACCAGATTTGAACTCAGGTGCTCCTGACTTCAGGACTGATGCTCTATCCACTGGACCACCTAGCTGCCTCATATATGGATATTTTAATCATTTTCTTGGCATGGTTCCAAATTGCTTCCCAAAATGCTTGGGTCAGTTCTGTGATTACTGTGATCACAGTTTGTCTTACTATTGATGTAAACTGAAATGAATTTACTGTATTCCTTGTCATTTCTGGAGAGGGAAACAGAAATAAGATAGACTAGTATAATTCCAATAAACAATACTAGACTGGATATTGTGTCATACATAATTTAATTACATGTTCCTTATAACAGTCTAGAGGACCCAATTAACATAGGCCCTAAAGTCTTATATGTCTTTGTATGAACAGAATGTTGGGTTTGTAAATGAGCATGCTCTGATTTACAAATCATGTGTATTTGCTTTGCCAACTGCTAGGAGCATTTTTCTTTTGTTCTTATATTCCACATCTGGGTCAGAGAAGATGATGCTTAATGCTTCAAGGATGCTTAATGGAATGCATATACTGCCTCATGAGAGCTTTGTGACCAGACTGACTTGTTTGTAAAATAAATACAAGATAATGTCCTTTTTTTTTGTAGATAAATTCTGTCATGCTTGCCTTTTATTGGTGGAATTCCTTGAGACATTTTGCTTATGTAATTTCCACTTACATGAGATGAGAGGTCAGTTCTACATATTAATATCTCTATATTTTTACATCCCCTCCAACATTTATCATTATTTTTTGTCATCTTAGCTAGTCTGATAGGTGTGAGATAACATGTCAGTTGTTTTAAATTGCATTTCTTTAATCAATATTGATTTAGAGCATTTTTTCATGACTTTAGATAGCTTTCATTTCTTCATCTGAAACCTGCCTATTCATATTCTTTGATTATTTATCAACTGGGGAAACAAAAAGGACTTCTAATAGCTAACTGAGCTACTTACTTTTTTGTGATAGCCACAAGTTAAGGTTTGTCTAGTGGCCTAGAAATGCCAAGTAATCAACTCTTAAATGTCCCTTTTAAGACATGTTCTTATTTGAAGCTATTCTCAAACTGAAGCTTGTTGTCCCATTGTTTAGTGAGTTTAGAATTCCTCTTGTGTTGTCTTTCCAAGTGTTGGTAATCCCTGGGTCAGGAGTGGGGAGTTAGGAGGTGAGATGGTTGCCTTGTTTTATTATAGGAACCTGGATGGATTTAAACCATGAAATCTGCTCTATCTGAATTAGTCTAGAGCAGAGAGGGAAGTACCTTAGTGAATCCTTAGTCCCCTCAGAAAGAAGGGAAAGTATTTGAGTATCATTCTCCACCCAGTTTCACTTTACAATCTAGTTTGTGCCCACTTTTTTCCATAATCCCTCTGGGGAGATTCCTACAAGGTTGAGAATTTTTGTAAATTCACTTTTACTTCTGAGATAGAAAGCTTGGCTTTCTCTTCCTCCTTTTCCTCCTCTTCTTCCTCCTTCTCTTTTTTCCTCCTCCTTCTCTTCCTCTTTCTCCTCCTTCTCCTTTTCTTCTTCCTCTTCCTCTTCATCCTCCTCCTTTTCTCCTTCTTTCTCCTCCTTTTCCTCCTCCTCATCTTTCTGTTCCTCCTCCTCCTGCTTTTCTTCCTACTTCTCCTCCCACTCCTCATTCTTCTATGATTAAACTTGTTTTTGGTGGGATGTGTACAGAATAGAGGAGCCCCTTTAATGGGAAAGAGAGCAGGCAAATAATCCAATCCTCTTTGGATCCAGCATTGATTTTGTTGTAGCACTTGGTATAGGAATAAATTCATAGTGGTGGTATTTTCCTATGGGAAAATGGGAGGATTCTCTCTAGAACCAGTCAGAGAATTAGCATAACTAGACAAACACTTAGGCAAGTCAATTTTTTTTTTTCTTAACATGAAGGATGAAGGGATAACTTTCAGATCATCAACCCCAGTAGTGAAATTTCAGGGAATTTTTTAAAGGACCAGGCTTTTCTTCTTGTATGAGAAGCTTGATTTATTTTCATTTTTTAATTTTATTTTATTTATTTTTGTGGATTCTAAAAGGCCTTTTGCAGGGATCAAGATGGAAGATAATCTATTAGAACTTTATGAAGTTATATTTGTTTGGTATGTTGTGTTACCAAGTATTTGAAAAGTAGAAGCATGTTAATTACCTAATATGAATATGAACTATGCCACAAAGACATTCCCTATGACTCTTTATTACAAGACACTGGAAAAAGCATTTAAAAAGGATAATGGAGAATGCCACCCCACCTCCCTTCATATCACTAAAGAGGATTTGAGATTATGAACTTTGCCAAATACTCGGGTAGTTTTGTGCTGAGGAAGGCAAATATTAAAATTAAGAGCCTCGTGTAGGAAAGGGGTTGTTTGATGAAATCTGTCAAATCACATCATTACACTTAAAGCAAGTAATAATATGCTAAGATATTTCAACTGCACAGGTTAGGAAGTTTATTCTGTTTGGTGAGAGATTTGGTAATTCCCAATGAGAACTATATAGAATCAAGGAGCTAGTTCAAAACCCAAGAGATTTGAGCAAATAGAGAAGAGAGATAATTCCTCCCAAATGCTTAAGAAGGAATCAATCAATGGTGATCAGTCTGGGGAAAAGTATATGTGGGGAATTCCCAACATCCCATAATGATGACAAAAATAAGGCCCACAATGAAATACAGTGGGTTTGGCATTTACATAATTTCATTCCTCTCCCTTTTACTTATCTCTTCCCAAACATCCATCTTTATCACCAAGCATTCCATCCTTATCTTTTATGCTAAGATCTACTTACTCTTTATATTACTGACTTTGGTTTTATTATTACCTGCTTATTCTTGGTCATATTTGGAATTTTGTGTACATTTGTAGACACCTCTATTTAAGTAGAACATTAAAACCTCTGGGACTTGTCTGCTTGCCCAGAGAAAACTGTCCAAAACAGAAAGAATATGGAAAACAATGGCTATTTAACCTATGATAGTTATTTTCAAATATTTGCAGAATTGCCAAATGAAAAGGAATTCTAGTTAGTCTTTTTGTGGCAGTGGACAAAATGAGAGGAATCTAAGAAATCTCTAATTAGCATCCAAAAATACCATGGATTGCTTCAGATGATTTTAGTGCTCTTCTTTGTTTTTATTTGTATTTTTATTACCAGCACTTATCATGGTGTCTGGCCCATGTACTTAATAAATGTCTGTCATTTCAGCTCTAGTCCCATCTCCACCAGGCAGCCTTCTCTAACAGCTTTAGATTACAGGCATCCATGTCTTCTGAGTTTCTATAGTATAGATTGCTATTTTCTAGAAACTAGGCACTGTCTACCTAGAAATAGTAATTTGTTCATATGTGACTCTCTTGATAGACTGTGAACTCTTATGAGATTAAGGACTGGGCCCTGGGTTTCTCAGTAAACCCAGCAGCACCTAGACCATCAGTCCATTTGCACATGGTAGTCAGAACTTTCTTATTCTGTGATAGGGTACTCAGATGGAGTTCATACTTCAGATCCCTAAAGTAAGACCAGATGACCTTTAAGGTGTGGTAGCCCAAAGAATCAAAGGTTTTATGACCATCAATTTACTGGTTCATCATCCTTTATACTGCTAAGATCCAGTCCTCTCTCTGAGTAGCCCATTTCTGGTATTACTCTGTTCCCCAGCTGGGCAAAGCAGTTGATCACAATAGAAAAATTGTCTACTTTTAAGCAAAATCCACAAGCTCATTGAATTAGAGACTTAGTGCTAGATGACCATCTAGTTCAACACTTTCATTTTTATAAATGCTCAGGGAACATAAAGGGCTTACCCAGAGTCACACAGACAAAAAGCACAAACTTAAACCAAAGTCCTTTGGCCCTAGAGTCAATTATTTTAACATCTCAACCTATTGCCTCCCTCAGATCAGGTCTCTGATCTCCCCCCCACACACACACACACAACATACACCTGTGATAGTATTTATCTCACAAATCAACAAATGCTCAAGTCTAAACGTACAGTCTTTAAGTAGCTGTATTAGAGGTGACACCATGGACACTCTTTTACAGGACAAGAATTACACACTTTATATAATCAAATCCATTAGTACTAGTATCAGATTAAAATGGAGATCTTAGGATCATAGGATAGAGAGTAGGAAAGAACTTTGGAGTTCATTTAATCCAATTGTTTAATTTTACAGATGAAGGAACTTAACTATAGAGCATTAGCTTGCTCCTGATCACACCATAGAGTCAAAATTTGAACCAAAGTCCCCTTTCCAAATCTAAGTTCTTTCCAATATGATGCCCTCTCTGACAAAGAGCTCCTTTAAACATGATCCTTAGGTGCAGAAAATATAATTTCTGTCTGCAGAAATATACAATCATTAGGAAAAAGCTCCCTTTCTATTTTGGTATCAACAAGTTATGAGCAGTGGGATCTCAATGCAACAAGAAAATTACAATTGTGCTGTTACTTTTATCACAATCCATCACTCAGCAAATAATTACCCTCTTTCTTTGGCATTCTAATACAACTCTTCTAATTATGCTATTGTTGTGTTTTATGTCAACTAAACAATAACTCAATTGTGTAGCAAGACGCCTAACTGAAGACCCACTGAAGAATAAAATGGTGAGAAATAGGAAGAATTAAAGATATAAACAAAGGGAGGAAGACCTGGGGACTATGGGGGCAGGCTCTCAAAGGCGCTTGGTATGATTTTCTCTAAACAAATACTCAAAAATAATTCTCCTTTTTCTCATTTGTTTTAGGTATATAAGTGTACCATCTTGATTTTTGTATATGTTCAGTGTCTTATTTTTAGGGAAGGACTCTTGAGCTGTTTAGACCTAGGTCACTCTACCTATAAAATGGGAATAACTATCAGCCATAATCCTTGAACCTCCAAGGGGTGTTGAGAAGGATTAACTAATGAATGAGAGAAAAATCCTCTTCAAACATAAAATACTAAACAGGGCCAACTAGCAACTTCCCATCACCTTGTTCCAAAATCATACTTGGCATCCCTCTCTGAGAAACTCTGCAACAGTCAAGAGCCAAATCTCCCTCAGGGAAAGTGGGAAGGCAGTGTTAATTCTTTTGAAGGGCAGAGCAAAAAGTGCTAATGGAAGAGGGAGAAGGAAACTAGGCCTCAATTCAGATTTCTGGGATTCATCTCTCATCATCTCTGATTTCTTGTTCAATACATGCCCTCCTTATGGTAGGAAGGAAGAAGTAAAGCTCTATCTTGAAAGCTACAATTTCCCTTAAACTTTGGCCATGTTCCAGTTCCAAAGTGGGAAGAACTGAATCCAGACCTTTAAGTTGTGATGGTATTATTATTGCAATAATAAATATTTTCAGTTCATGAAGAAGAGAGGTTTTGGCGACTTTTCTGTGCAAAAAAAAGAAAAAAAAGCATAAAGTTCCTAAAACTTCCTAAGGCAGCATTGATACTGACAATTTGAGAGAAAAAACATAATACTCTGAAGTCTTTCTTCATTTAATTTTTCCTTTAGGCTTGAGTTTTCTAACAATGATTATATGCTGGATACAGAACAGTAAATTCTATATTGAAACAATTTCAAAGAACGTTGGAACTGAAAGAATTCTTAGAACAATAGAATTTCAGTTCTGGAAGGGATCTCAGAACATAGAACATAGCCTGTCAGAGTTGGAAGGTACATTATTTGAGCATAGAATATCAATGTTAAAAGAGACCTTAGAGTAGAGGTGTCAAACTTAAGGAGAAATAGGAACCACTAATCCACATATAAGGATCCATGTGGGAAGCATGTTGACTTAATTCTAAAATATAATGTTCAATTGATGTTCAGTAGTTTTTTCAATTGGATTCAAATTTCTGTGACCCCACTTGGGGTTTTCTTAGCAAAGATATTGTAATACTTTGCAATTTCTTTTTCAGCTCATTTTACAGATGAAGAAACCAAGGCAAACAGAATTAAGTCACATAGCTGATAAGTGTTTGAGGCCAAATTAAAACTCAGGAAAATTAGTCTTCCTGACTCTGTGCCTGAGGCTCTTATCTACTGCATTGCTTAGCTGCTCCCAAAATGTAATGTAATCTATGTTTAATTTTATTTTTATTTATTTGTTAAGTATTTCCCAATTACACTTTAATCTAATTTGGTGGCATTCAGAAGAAGTTCTCCTGTAGAACACAGAACATGGTAGTGGTGGTTTTCTTTAGTTCTTGAAGAGTTTCCTTCTGTACTATTGTGGCCTATCAGATCAATATAAGCTCAGAATGCTCTACCCCAGGTCAGGTGCAAATAGTCCATGTGAATACTTGAGGCATATCCTCTAAATTTGAACATCTCACAGTTCTTTTGAACTATTTCAATTCTACTTTACTCATAGAGCACAGCATTTTCTTTGATGAGGGCATGCTTTGCTGGGTGGTCCTATATCAGTGTCTCCCATATTACAAATCAATTTGAAAGTTCTTACAGAGACTTTAAAAGTCTTCTTGTACCACTTTTTCTGACCACGATGTGGTCACGATGTAAATGTTTACCTTGTGTGAATTCTCCATTGACATTCAAACAATGTGGACAGTCCATCAGAGTTGTGCTCTCTGCAGTACAGTTTCAATGCTTGGCAGTTTAGTTCAAGAATGTACCTCAGTACCTACTATCTTATCTTGCCAAGTGATCTTCAGAATTTTCCTAAAGCAATATATATATGGAAGCAATCCAGTTTCCTTGGACTGGTGTTGGTAGACTTTTCATGTTTCACAGGTATACAACAATGAAGTCAGCAGAATGGGTCTGTAGACCTTCAGTTTGGTAGTCAGTCTAATACTTCTCTCCCATACTTTCCTTTGGAGTCTCCCAAACACTGAATGTGTTAACCTCATTATCAATATGTACATCTCTGGAAAGTATACTTTCAAGGTATTCACAGCATTCAAAATTCGCCATTTACTGTAACTGATGATTTCACATATGGCTGGTATGGTGCTGACTGATAAAACACACATTTTTTTTGGTATTAGTTGTTAGATCAAAATTAGCTTAAGCATCAGAAAATTGATCTATACTTTACTGCATCTCAGTTTTAGAGACTGTGTCACATTCACAATCATCTGCAAACAAAATATCATGCACTAAAACTCTTTTCACTTTAGTCTTGGCCTGTAGCACCTTCAAGTTGAAAATTTTACCATGAGGTGGTAAGTGACCTTGACATCTTAACTGAAGGCATTTGACAATATAGTTGAAAACATCTTGCTAAAAAGCATGAAAGCAAGCACACAGCCTTGTTTCCTTCCATTGGAGATTGTGAAAGCACATAAACATTATCCATTATATCCAGAATCTGGCAGGCATGCCATTATGAAATTAATGACAATACTGATGAATTTTTTTAGACAACTAAATTTTGACATAGATTTCCATAACTGCTCATGAGTGACAGTATCAAAAACCTTGGTCAGATCTACAAACTTCTGTTCTGCTCCCAGCATTTCGCCTGGAATTGTTCAGCAGCCAAACATCTTATTGATCATTCCTTAGCCCTTTCTTAAGCCATACTGACTCTCAGGTAGATGACCATCTTCCAGATGAAGTATTAGCCTAAAAAGAAGGACTCTGACAATAATCTTGCCAGCTATGAGTAAGAGAGAAACCCATTTGTGATTGTCACAGAATAATGTATTGCCTTTACTTTCATAGAAATGGACAATGGAGGTTTCAACTGACTGAGGAGGTCATGAAAAATTTAGGAAGGTTAAAGGTATCAAGTATTTGGGGCAGCTAAGTGGTGCAGTGGATAAAGTACCAGCCTTGAATTCAGGAGGACCCGAGTTCAAATCTGGTCTCAGACACTTAACACTTCCTGCCTGTGTTACTCTGGGTAAGTCACTTAATCCCAGACTCAGGAAAAAAAAAGGTATCAAGTATTCTGCCAAGATTTATTTTTTTATATAAAAATAAACAAGTACATCTATCTCACATGCAAATTTGCTTTCATTTTGAATAAATAGTAAAATGATATGTACATCAAAGAATTGTTTTAAAATAGATTTATTTGTGATTTATTATCAGTAAATATTTGATTGGTATACCTATTTTATATACCTATATATCTAGGATCACATAAAAATTTCTCAGGCGAAAAGGGGTCATTAGTGGAAAAAGTTTAAGAAGTCTTGCCTTAAAGCATAGAACATGGAACATAAAAGTTGAAAGAGATTTTAGAACATAGAAAATTAGAGCTGGATTGGACCACTGATCATAAATGTCACAGTTCTAAAAGACTTTAAAAAATAAAATAACAATACTAGAAACATCTCAGAATGTTTGTTAGCAGGAAATTTAAAATTCATCCAAAGATGATTTTCTCATTTTACTAATGATGAAACCCAAACCTAGATTTATTCAAAGTTGCAACAAGAAGTAGCAGAGACTTCCATTATCTGCTAAATTACTCTTTCCTCTTAGCCATAGTAGTAGTTGAGCGATAAGGAATTAGCAAGACTGACCACACATCCAATAGCAAAGAGGTTACAGGTCATTTGGAACATTCGATGTCCCCAAAATAATTATGGGATCTGAAAGGTTAATGAATCCTGCAACTGAAGAGGAATTGAGGTAATAGCAACAAAAGTAAGTCAGAGAAGCAACAAGGGCCTGGTCTTACACACCTTTGAGTAATGGAGAACTCATTATTTGATGATACTATTTATTATGTTTTGAGTCTATTCTTCTTGAGTCCATAAATTTCTTTATAATTTATTATTAGTAAATGTTTGATTCATGTGTGTGTGTTCTTCTTGTTAGAAATATCTTCCTGATGTTGAATTGGTAACCAGCCTCTCTGCTCTGCCCTCCATTTTTCCTAGGTTTTTCTTTTGGGGTGCAGAGAAATTTCAATGTTTCTTTAGAAAATAGTATTTGAGATATTCAAAGACAGTTAAAACATCCAATTCCCAAAACTTCTCATCTACCATCTTAACATCTCAATTCTTCAACTAAATTTAGTTCTTCCACCTCAGCAATTTCCTTTTTAAAATGTGCCTCTCAGAAGTAAATAACAGAGAGCTGACAAAAGGGCCCATTGTGGATGCTCATTCCACTAGATGTCACAGTGGAAAGAGCACTAGGCCTGACATCAGAAATATCTGAGTTGAAATTTGACCTCAGATACTTACTAGCTATATGACACTGGGAAAGCCCTTTAATTTCTGTTTGCTCAGTTTTCTTATCTACATAATGTGGATAAGAAGGTCACATACTTTCCAGGGTTGTTTTAAAGATATGAGATAATAATCATAAAGTACTTCACATAGTGCTTGGAAGATAATAAGCACTATATAAAATGTTAACTATGATTATTATTAAATTATTAATTAAAATAGTGTACCCAAATATGGCTCTAGTTTTATTTATTCAGCAAGCTTCACAAAAATAACAGTTTAATGACACCATTTCAGCAGGAATTTACACAGCCCTAATATTCTGGGGCTGTATTCATATGAGGCTGTCTAAATCAGTGTGACTGTTTCTATACTTCTGAGAAAGTCAGGGACTCAAAAACACTAGTTCTAACCCTTCCTATATCTATATAAAACACAGTAGATCAGATCAACTCATAAACTGCTCCAGCTGTATATTTCTGACTTGCATTTCAGAAATATTGATTTAATCTTTAAATTGTGGTAAATCTCCTCAGGTAAGAAAAATCATAAATCATAAAAGAGGGAAAAAGACCCAGATATGCAAAAATGTCCAAAATAGTTCTTTTGGAAATTGAATGAATGCCTGTCAACTGAGTGAATAAGTTATGGTATATAAATGTAATAGAACACTCTTACAAGAAATGTTGAGCAGGCTGATTTCAGAAAAGCCTGGAAAGACTAACATGAACTATGCTGAGTGAAGTAAGCAGAACCAGGAGACTATTGTATACAATAACAGCAACATTGTGTGATGAACAACTATGATACATTAATTCTTCTCAGCAATACAATGATCCAGGACAGTTTCAATAGACTGGGGATGGAAAACACTATTCTCATCTAGAGAAATAACTATGGAGACTGAATGTAGATCGAAGCATGCTATTTTTACTTTTTTCTTCTTTTGTTTTTTCTGTTTCAGGATTTTCTCTTTTGTTTTGATTTTTCTTTCAAACATGACTAATATGGAAATGTGTTTAAAATGATTGTACATGTATAACCTATATCAGATTGCTTGATATCTTAGCAAGAAAGGAATGAAGAAAAGAAAGGAGAAAAAAATTGGAACTGGAAATCTTTAAAAAGTAAATGTTGAAAACTATCTTGACACCCTTGACAAAAAAAAAAAATCTTCTCATTGTCAGTCCAAGCTTACCTGCAAATAAAAGCTGCTAATAAAGTAATTCTGATAGCAACACATTAACATTGATATAATATCCATTATAAATGAAACCTTGCATTATGTCCTAAAGGTCTGTCAAGTAGTTTTGTACTTAAAATAGGCACTTGTCCTGGGTAGGTACATGGCAAAGCAGGATTACTTAAACCTTGCAACTTTCCCAACCCAAAACATTAAGGATCATGCTCTGAAGTGTCCTTTTATTACTTCCACATTCCCATTCCTTTCCTACTAGAGTTACTGGATATGAAGAGCATAATTCAAAGCTGTGCAACTAATGACACCACAAAAATGATTAAACTGCACTAATCAGACTGAGAAGTCCTCTTGCAGGCCTGAATGGTCTGATTTTTTAAGAGTTTTTAAGAGGTGGTGTTGTGCAATGCTGAAAGAGCATTTATTTGGGAATCAGCGATTCCAGGTTTAAGTCTCAGCTCTGTTATGTAATGTTGGGCACTTCACATCAGATTTCTGTGCCTTAGTTTCTTAATATGTAAATTGAAATAGTAATACTTGCATAATAACTTGTCTGATTATGAGGACACTGCATTTCAAATCTTAAAGAGCTATAGAAATGTGAGGTTATTAATCCGATAACCAGCTACTAAACTTTCTTCTTCATGTTAGGCAGACTGCGGTCATATTTATGCAACCATGCTGAATGTTATTGGTCCTGACATATGTGATTCATGTGTCAGGCCCAATTGATTCTCCCAATGACCATCTTCCTAATGACCTAAAGTGGACAGATGTGACAATAGTTTATTCCTTAGAGTTTCCAGGCAACAATGCATATGCAAACTAATAAAACAAATTAAAAGCTCTTAAAAGAAAGAAAAAAAGAAGGACCCTTACAACATCCCCAACCCAAAACATAAAGGAACATGTTCTGAAATATCCTTTTATTACTTACATTTTACCATTTCTTTCCTAATAAGGTTACTGGATATTAAGAGGATAGTTCAAAGCTTTACAACTAATGGAGCCTATAGATATGGTGAGAGAAAGAGAAAGAAAGAAAGAAAGAAAGAAAGAAAGAAAGAAAGAAAGAAAGAAAGAAAGAAAGAAAGAAAGAAAGAAAGAAAGAAAGAAAGAAAGAAAGAAAGAAAGAAAGAAAGAAAGAAAGAAAGAAAGAAGAAAGGAAGGAAGGAAGGAAGGAAGGAAGGAAGGGGAAGGAATAAAGAAAGAAAGGAAAGAAAGAAAGAAAGAAAGAAAGAAAGAAAGAAAGAAAGAAAGAAAGAAAGAAAGAAAGAAGAAAGAAAGAAAGAAAGAAAGAAAGAAAGAAAGAAAGAAGGAAGGAAGGAAGGAAGTAAGAGAAGGAAGGAAGGAAGGAAGGAAAGAAAGAAAGAAAGAAATTAAGAAAGAAAGAAAGAAAGAAAGATAAGAAAGAAAGAAGAAAGAAAGAAAGAAAGAAAGAAAGAAAGAAAGAAATGAAAAGAAGGAAGGAAGGAAGGAATCACTGGGAAGATATTAGTAGGCAGGATTTCTCGTAGAGACAGGCTCTCAGTTAAGTTTTAAAGGAAATCAGAGGCAGAAGTGATGAAAGAAGAATTCTAAGCATGGGGAATAGCCAGGAAAAGTACAGGATCATGTGTGAGGAATCACAAACAGATCAATATTACTGAATCATAGAAAGGTATACATACAAGAAAAATAGGAAAAGATTAGAGATTTAGAAAAGGGTCATATTATGAAAATTAACTGCCAAACAGATGACTTTCAATTTAATTCTGGAGGCAATAGAAAGTTGCTGTGGTTTACTGAGCTAGATTGGACTAGATCAGGGCTTTTTAGACTTTTTTTCTACTCATGACCCCTTTATGCTTAAGAGTCCAGTTTAATAGGTATATAAAGTAGGTGCGCAAATAAAACACTGATAATAAATCATATTTTTGTGATTCCCCATTTGGTTACAAAACCCTGTATGGAGTCACAATTCAAAGTTTAAGAAGCTAGAGACTAGATAGCCTTTACTTTCAGTTGCCTGAATAGCCATTCCATTTCTAAAGTTATGATTCAATAACTATTAAAATAATGTTAAAGGATAGTTATTGTATAGGACTTTAAATTTTCCAAAGTATCTTCCTAACCACTTTGGAAGGAAACTGAAGTAGCTAGGATTCAGTGACTTGCTCCTGATCACACAGCTAGTAAAGGTCTGAGGCTGAATTTGAATTTAAGAAGAGGAGTCTTTGATTCAATGTCCAATGCTCTATCCACTAAGCTGCCTAGCTGCCAAATGAATAGCTATCTTATAGGACTTTAAGTTTTCTGAAGTATCTTCCTAACAACTCTGAGGTACAACTTCACCCCTCTCAGATTGGTTAAGATGACAGGAAAAGATAATGGTAAATGTTGGAGGGGATATGGGAAAACTGGTACACAATGCATTGTTGGAGTTGTGAAATGAAATCTGGAACTATGTCCAATGGGCTACCAAACTGCATATCCTTTGACAGTGACACTATTGGATCTGTATCCCAAGGAAATCATAAAGAAAAGGACCCATATGTGCAAACATGTTTACAGCAGCTCTTTTGTGATGGCAAAATATTGGAAAATGAGTAGGTGCCCATCAATTGGGGAATGGCTGAATAAGTTGTACTATATGAAGATAGTGGAATATTATTGGTTTATAAAAAATAATGGACAAGTTGATTTTAGAATGTCCTGGAAATATTTGTACTGATTCTGAGTAAAACAAGCAGAACCAGGAATTCATTGTACATAATAACAGCAAGAATGTGTGATGATCAACTATGAAAGATTTGGTTCTTCTCATTGGTTCAGTGATCCAAAGCAATCTCAATGGATTTTGAACAAAAAATGCCATCTGCATCCAGAAAAAGAACTATGGAGATTGAATATAAGTTAGCAATGCTATGTTCACTTCTTTCTGTTTTTTTTTTCTCTCCCATAGTTTTCCCCTTTTGTTCTGATTTTTCTCTCCCAATATGATTCATAATGTGTATTAAAAATAAATTTAAATTAAAAATGATATCATAGACAGCTGTGACATTTCATGACCTGGCCATCCAACTGAACATACAATGACTTGGTGGAAAGAACTACTGAGTCTCATATAAAACAGAAATAATGGGATAATGTGATGTACCCCCAATGTTTGGGGGTATTCCAAAACACAGCAAATACTGATTGCCTGGGGTTAGTGGTGACTATAAGCTCAAGTATATTTGTTCTTGGTAAGAATCCTTGCCAATTAATAATCTTGGCTAGTGTTTCTCTATATATGTACCTCTCATGAGTCTACTATCTAATTGAAATCAACAATCTTTTTTTAAACCCTACTATATGATAGGCACTGTGCCAACAGTGGGGCTACAAAATCTCATTATCTAACCTTATGCTCAAAGAGATAGAAAGTATCATATTAAATTAATATCATATCCATTTGTTGACATGTATCTCCTTTCCCTCTCTTCCCCTAATGTCTTAGCATAAGGACTGTGGAACTGTGAATTTTTCTCTGAAGTCCAAAGCACTAGGTCCTACATTATGGAGCAGACTCTCCCTTAGCTGAATTGAATGGCTTCAGCCAAGGCTCTGAATGGAATGTATACCTTTCTTCTTTTCCCCACATGCATACATGGTAGGTGATATACCTCAAAGATCAAATATGGATGCCTTCAAAATTATTATCCCCTTTAAAAGACTTCACTTGCCCCCACCCCCAGTTCTAATTCTTTGTCTATTGGTTCCTAGGCACCTTTCTGTCTCACCTCTGCCTTGCCAAAACCATCAGATATCACTGTCATGTGAACTAGGCAGTCTGCCAGCAGGTCAGAGCTTACACAATTTGTGGCGCCTACTTATAGTGTCTGAGAGACTCACCAATCAGTCAGGACCTGGGGGCAAAGTGTAATTATCTTTTTTCCCCCTTTGCTATGGAGGTATAGTATGGATTGATATTTTCCTCCAACTCTCCCTCTCCCTTCACACACACACACACACACACACACACACACACACACACACACACACACACTCCTTTTAAAGCCAGCAGAATGAAAAGACTCCAGTAACTTTCTGACAAAAACCTAATCCTGCCAATATAATAGAAACCCTAGGTGGCTTTTAGTTTCTTCTAGAAGCACTTTTTTAAAAAAGGGAAGTCTGGAACAGCAAAGAGGTTTGTGGAAAACTTCCTTAAGGACTGTCAAAGAGAAGATTTGAAAAATGACAGTACTATTGCATTCCTTTTTGCTTTGTTGTTGTTTTGTTTTGTTTTTTTATTTTATAGTATTTTATTTTTTCCAAATACATGTAAAGATAACCTTCAACATCTATTTTCAAATAGTATTTTATTTTTCAAATACATATATAGTTTTCAACATCCATTTTAATAATATTTTAAATACACACAATATGCATTTTAATAGTATTTTATTTTTCAAATACATACAAAGATAGTTTGCAACATTCACTTTTGCAAAATCTTGTGTTCCAAATTTGTCTCCCTTTCGGCCTCTTTCCCTCCTCCCCAAGACAGCAAGCAATTTGATATAGATTAAACAGGTGCAAATCTTCTAAGCGTATTTTCATAACCATCCTTCTATAAAAGAAAAATCAGATCAAAAGGGAAAAAAGGGAAAAAAAGTTTTTGTTTTTTAACTGAGATTCACCAAGGTTAAGATATTTTTCCAAGGTTATAATCACTAAGTAGCAGAGTCAGTATTCAAAACCCCAAACTTTGACACCAAGTCATTCTTGCTAACATACCACATTGTATGCTTTTCTGATTTGAAATCCTTCACTTCTATAATCAGCTAAAATGATCTAAAGTAATGGAGCTTGTCATAGAGCAGTGGGAAATAATAGTAGGTATTCAAACTCAGGTCCTAATAGAGGCAGCTAGATGTACAGAATTCTGGCCCTGAAATTGATTTAAACTTAGCCTCATATGCTTGCTAGCTATATGACCTAGGGCAAGTCACTTCACCTTTGCCTGAGTTTCACCATCTGTAAATTGTGGATAGTAAGAGCACTTATCTCTTAGAATTACTGTGAAGATCAAACATAAAGTGTTTGCTATAATACATGCTTAAGATGGCTTCAGGTAAGGCTCTGAATGCTTCCTTTTCCTTCATTTTTCAGAGTTATAGTCATATTACACCATGATGGGTCACCAGCTACCTCTTTTACTCTTTTCCTTCTCTTTGTCTTTGTCTTCCTTCTTTCTCTTCTGTTTCTCTCCACCTCACTTTCCTACTGATTGCCATGGGCCTTGAGAAAAGAAGAAAATACTCATTCTTAACTATTACTGGGTAAGTTATTATGTGCTTTAACACAGTGGAGGCTCACCTTAGAGGCTGTGGTTTTAAAAATTTTTATTTCCTGTGTCTGTAAATATTTCTTATGAAGATCATCACTGGATTTAAAGTCAAGAGATAAGGGTTGTAATACCAGCTCTATTACTTATGACTTCTGTGAATTTAGGTAAATTGAATTCTTCCTGTGGACCTCTATTTCTTCATCTGTAAAATGAGAAAGCCAGATTAGATAACTTTGAAAACTCCTTCCAGCTCACATATTTTGTCTTAAGATTGCCTTTAACATTCAGTTCTATGCTTCCCTACAATTAAATTGTTTGTCCCCTTACCCTGTTGCCAATCATGCCCAGCCAAATCTCAACTTCCAATTACTTCCACAGTACACCTTTGCTCTTATTTACATGTTCCTGAATGGAGATGAAGAAAATCATAAAAACTGTGTTGATTGAATTCATTATACATTTGTTATGGGCTTCCCTACAATAAGGGAAATTTTATCTGTTCCCTACTGTTGTTGTTTGTCCTTCCTTCTATAAGAGGACTACAACATCAGGGAGGTGATGCTGTTATATGTAAGTGAATTGGATTTAGGAATGTGCAAGGTCAGCTGCCTCACTTTCCCCTTCAGTGTGATATAAGTCCAGGGGCAAGATATTTTTTTAATTTTAAAATTAAGGTCTTTTAAATTTAAAATTAAGATCTATATCTGGCCATTGAAACCAAATGGTTTTGGAAGGGAAAGTGGGGCAGGTAACTTTGCAGAATCCTCTCTCACTTAAATCCAATTCACTTGCATGTCATGGCATCACTTCCCTGATGTCATGGTCCTCTTCCAGAAGGAAGAGCAAACAACAACCCCTGGGCCAGGAATACTGTTCCAAAAATTGGAATTGGTCAGTTGGAATCTCATTTGTCCATTCATTTGTTCATTCATTCATTTGTTCATTCCTCCCTCCCTCCCTCCCTCCTTCCTTCCCTCCCTCCCTTCCTCTTTTCTTCCCTCCTTCCCTCCCTCCCTCCCTTCCTTCCTTCCTTCCTTCCTTCCTTCCTTCCTTCCTTCCTCCCTCCCTCCCTCCCTCCCTCCCTTCCTTCCTCCCTCCCTCCCTCCCTCCCTCCCTTCCTTCCTTCCTTCCTTCCTTCCTTCTTTCCTTCCTTCCTTCCTTCCTTCCTTCCTTCCTTCCTTCCTTCCTTCCTTCCTTCCTTCCTTCCTTCCTTCCTTCCTTCTTTCCTTCCTTCCTTCCTTCCTTCCTTCCTTCTTTCCTTCCTTCTTGTCTTCCTACCTTCCTTTCTATCTTCCTCCCTTTCTTCTTCCTTCCCTCCCTTCCTCCCTCCTTTCCTTGTTCTATTCACATAAAGTATCATACCCTTACCTACAAATGCTCTTAAAATATTTTTTTTCCTCTGAACCCTCCCAAGATATCTTGGGGTTTACTGGCAAGATTTCTTTCTTCAGAGCTAAGTCTTAAACCAAAAGCAATCTGATTCTAATTGTCCACCAAAAGGTCCTAGACAAAGCTTCTTTTGGTCACTGTTTGGGTCCTGATTGACTCAGATTGAATGTAAATAGAAGTGATTTCTTCTTTGGTGAGAAATCCTAAGGGTCTTCCCCTCTCAAATTCATTGATATGCTTAGATTTTTTTGGACTAAGTGAAAGAGGAGATTCTTTGCCTCAATTGCTACCCAGCCTTAATCATTGAATGAATGGTCTTAGTCAAACTGATATATGTATGTGTATAAAAATGTGTAGTTTTTAAAAAATTATTTTTAATTCCAAAATCTTTCCCTTCATCTATCTTTTCCTTCATGCAATGAGAAAGCAAAAAAACAAAAACAAAAACATAATCTATTACAAATATTTCTACTTATGTAAAACAAATTTCTGTATTAGCCATATTTAAAAAAAAATAAGAAGGAAGGGAGAAAGAAAAAACTTTCAGTCAGTATTCTGGGTCCATCATTCCTCTATTTGGAGGTGTATCATGTTTCATTATGAGCTTTTTTGAATTATAATAGGTCATTGTGTTGATCAGAGTTACTTAGTCTTTCACAGTTGATCATTGTTGTTACTGCAGATTGTTTTCCTGGTTCTGCTTGCTTTCATTTTATCTGTTCATCTAAGTTTTCTCAGGTTTTTTGAAGCCATCTCCTTCAACATTATTTACATCATAATAGTTTTTCATTACACAGTTTGTTCATTCATTCCCCAATTGATGGGTATCCCTGCATTTTAAAATTGTCACCACAAAAAGAACTGCTTTAAGTATTTTCATACATATGAGTCCTTTTCTTCTTTTCTTGATCTCCGGAGTATAGATGTAATAGTAATATTGCTGAATAAAAGATTATGCATAGTTTAATTGATTTGGGAGCATAGTACCCTATTGCTTTCTAGACTGTTTGAACTAGTTCACGGGTCCATCAGCAGTACATTAATGCATCTGCTTTTCCCCAATCTTTTCCAGCATTAATGGTTGTGAAGTAGTACTTTGGGGTTATTTTAATTTTAATTTTTCCATTTAGTAGATATTTAGAACTTTTTAATACATGACTATTGATAGCTTAAATTCTTCCTCTAAAAACTTCTTATGTATCCATTAATCATTTATCAATTGAGAAATGACTCTTATAAATTTGACTCAATGCCCTATATATTTTATTCTCTATTAGAGAAAATTGCTATAATTTCCCCCCCAGTTTCCTACTTTGCACCTAATTTTAGCTGCATTGATTTTTTTTACTGCAAAAACTTTAAAATTTAATACAAGAAAAATTATCCAGTTTACCCTCCTTGTCTCCTATCTGGCATGATCTCTTCCTTCTCTGTAGATCTAATAGGGAATTTCTTCCATGCTCCTCTAATCTATTTGTAACAATATCTTTTATGTCTAAATTGTTCTTCCATCTTGAGCTTATCTTGTCATACAGTATAAGATAATGGCTTATGACTAATTTCTTCCAAGTTACTTTGTCGTTTTCCCAACAGTTTTTGTCAAATAATCATTTCTTACCCCAATAATTGGGATATTTAAGTTTATCAAACACTAGTTTACTGTGCTCATTTGCTTCTGTATATTGTGTACTTGATCTTTTCCATTGTTAAATCTCTCTGCTTCTTACCCAGAACAAAGTTGTTTTCTTTATATTCTTGACTTTGTTCCTCCAGAAGAAATTTATTATTTTTTTCTGGCTTTATCAAGTAATTCTGTGGTAATTTAATTGTACAGCATTGCATAAGAAGTTGATTTAGGTTATACTGTCATTTTTTCTTATATTGGCTTGACCTACCCATAGTCTTCAATTATATAAATCTATTTATTAGTGTGAAGAGTGAAAACACTCTTTTCAGTTTTTGTATAGTTCCTAAGTGTGTTATGGCAAGTAGGTTTCCAAGTAATTTATACTGCCTATAATTGTCTTAAATTGACTTTCTCTTCTCTTTCTTACTATTGGATTTTGATAGTAATATATGGAATTACTTATGATTTTTATGAGTTTATTTTATATCCTGCAATATGTCTGAGGAAATTCATTGTTTCAATCAGTTTTTTAGTTGATTCTTAAGGATTTTTCTAGGTAAATTATTATCTAAAAAAGGAATAGTTTTGCTTCCTCCTTAACTGTTTATTCTTTCACTTTCTTTTTCTTTTCCTATTGATATAGCAAGCACTTTGAGTACAATATTGATTAGTAATAGTAGTAATTGAATTTTCTGAAACAGATCTTTTACTCAAAACTCCAGTGGTTTCAGGATCAAATACAAAAGTTTTTTGTTTGGTATTTAAAGTCCTTCCTTCTTTTGCATTCTTCTTACACTCAACTTCCCACTGATCTTCTTCCTTAATCTCAAACATTACAAAGCCTCCTTTCAATTTTTTCGTGTTTTCATTAACTGTCCCCCATGCCTGTCCTACTATTCCTCCTCATTTCTGCCTCTTGACTTCCTTGGTTTCCTTCCAGACTCAGCTAAATTCTGATTTCTACAGGAGGCTATCCCAAATTTCAATGCAACTCAACTTCACTGCTGGTTATTTTAGTTCTGAAGTTTCCTTCTGTACCTTGCATGTACAATGGTTTTGTTTTGTTTTGTTTTGCATATAATTTCCCCAATTAGAATGTAAAGATCCAGGAACTATGTCTTGTTTTGTTTGTTTGCTTTCCTTTCTTTGTATTCCCCATGTTTAATAATATGTTTAATAAATGTTTAATAAATGTCTTTTGATTGACTGCCTTTGGATTTGATGTTCCTTATTCTTTAATCTCTATTAATTCTGATAGTCTAATTTTTTGTATTTTAAAGTTCTTCAATCTCTGAAATTATATATTCTATGAAATAAGTTTGGCATATTACTTGAAGCTTGATATTCTGAGTTAACAAAATTTATCAAAAAATCTAAGCATCATTTATAGAGAGACAAAAAGAACTTTGAAAAGCATAAAGTTTTATCCCATTATTTTATAGATGAGGCCCAGAAAAGTTAATACTTGTCCAGAGTCAAAAAGGCAGTAAGTATTTGAGATGGGCATGAACCCAAGTTTTCCTAACACCAAGTCTAGTATCCTATTTTATCCAAATGTTATTCCTAATTCTGCATGTTGAGATGGAAAAGAGGGGATCTAAATACAAAAATCTTTTGAAATATTGGTTTTAAAGTTTTTTAAAATTTCCCCATGTTTTCCTGACTATAACACATATCATGATGGCACTTTATAGTATAGATAAAAGATGATATCACTTTACTTATTGAATGAACACTTAACTAGTAACCTCAGTTGTGTCAGAACTCTTTTTTGTTGTTTTGCTCATTTTGAAAGGTTGAGGTCTGTTCTTATGGCAAAGGGGAGATTGTCTCAAGCTTATTCTACAGGCAACAGCAGCTTCTCACTGACCTAGGATTGATGCTGCCAGCTTTCTTCTCATACTAGGTGGGTATGGTCAAGTCTCACTTGTTATGCTGGAACTCACTATTTGCTTTCTATAGTGGTTTTGAATATCTATTTGATATCTATCTGAAATAAGACAGAATAGTAAACACTGCTGTATTTTGTATATGAGCCTGCCACTGCAGAAGCCTTTCCACTCTGGATCTTCCTGCACTGCAAAATGCTGGGCTGTAACCATGAGCCCTATCCTCCCTCCTGCCCCAGCCTAATTGAGACAGACCTCTCCTGAAGTTCTTCCAAAATATCTTTTGCTGGAAATTTGTTACACTCCAAATATTTGTGGGTTCTGTCACTTCAAAACCTATTTATAGGCTTGATCTGGTGTTGATCTGAAGAAAGCTAGGAAGAGCTCAGATAAAAGCCTGTCTACTTTCTGCCATATTAGCTCCATCTAAGATTTGTACATTCCCCTTTTCCCTATACCCTAAAACCCTTCCCCCAGAAAACAAGGAAAACAAAACCTGTTATATTTATAGCCAAGTAAAATAAATTCTCAAATTTATAATGTAAAAAAAAAGGTGTCTCAGTCATCACTCTGGGTCTGTCACCTATCTACCCAGAGATGGACAGTACATTTCATCATAAGTCCTCTGGAATTGGTGGGTGATGATGGTGTTGACTAAAGCTCCTATAGGACCAGATATTTAGAGTTGCCTCAATAGACTAGTAGATATTACTATATTATAAAATAGTATAATTCTTGATATTCACTATTTCTTGTTTCATTTATAGGTTACAATAACTAGCACAATACACTAGAATAGGAGGTATTTAATAGATGAAGATAAAATGATGTTGACTAGACTGTAGTATAGTTAGCTGGTTGAGGAATGGATTGACTAAATCCAAAGATTAGTTGTTAACAGATTAATATTAACTTATATGGAAGACTCTAATGTAGTGTCAAGGGGCTCTTTCTTCCTCCTTACCCTGTTCCATTATATTATCAATTATTCAGATAGGGACATAGATCATGTAATTATCAAATATGTCCATGGCACAGTGTTAGACGGGTCAATTAGCACTTCTAGCCACAAGATCAGATGATGTTATAATATCAAACACCATTAATTTATTATGTGTCAAATAGTGAATTCTTATCCAAAAGTTGTGATCTTTGGGTGTGTCAAACACTAGATTGCTATAGTTATTGATTATTTAGTCCTGTGAACATCAACTATTCCACTGATCAACTAATCTATTTCTTAGCCAATACCAAATGGTTTTGGTGAGCGCTGCTTTATAATATAGTTTTAGATCAGGTACAGCTAGGCCGCCTTCATTTTATTTATTTATTTTTTCATTAGTTCCCTTGAAATTCTTGACCTTTTGTTCTTCCATATGAATTTTATTGTTATTTTTCCTAGGCCATTAAAATACTTTCTTGGGAGTCTGATTAGTATAGCATTAAATAAATAGATTATTTTAGGGAGTATTGTTATCTTTATTATATTCTTTCTGCCTATCCAAGAGTACTTAATATTTTCTAAACTGCACTCTCTATCTCACTTAGGGGGTGACTCACGATTACAATATTAAACAAACATTTAACATACATAGACTAGAGGCTATTAAAAAACTATAGAATAGCTCTGAGGGAAGTTGTTGCAGCTCGAGAGTCTTCCTTCACTTGGGGGGGACTCCCTTATAATAATCAGCTTTGCCGTTTCTTTTTTCTTGCCTGGAATGGAAGCCCTCACTGAGACTGCTGCCGGCCAATATCTGACCTGTGCCAAAGCGAACCCCGGCCATCCCCCCACTGTGCCTGCCCTGTATCCCCAAGGGCTCACACCTGGGGAACACTGGAAAGTTAATTTCATGGACATGGAAGTTTGGGTTCTAGGACATCTAGATGCAGTTGCTAGCTAGCAATAAACACTCATAAATTTTCAGTTTTTTGGCTGCCATGTTTTTTGTCTCGCCTGGGTACTTCATTTGGAGGTTCCCCAGAGAGATAGCTTTTGTCTCTGTTTCTACAGTCAATCCTTTTCCTTGGAGGGCAAGGGAGGTACCATCTCTAGAGGGTGGCCAGAAAGAGACATTCCTCAGCCTCAGACTTCGGACCAGGAAAGGAGGCATAAATTTGACTAAATTGGCTTTGAGCATTCTGGGAACCCGTTTGTTTCTGGTTGAGTACTCAAGGATTGTAGATCCTTACACTGGATGCAGCATTGGCCTCCCCAGGATGCTGGCAGAGTGCCCTGCTGGTTTGGTTGTTGTGTTTTGGAATTGTTTGTCTACTGTCTCTTTGTGCTTAAGTGTACTTGTGTCTATCTGGTTCTGTATGCCAGTGGCACAACTCTGGTTCTGAGTGCCTTTTAGCACTCTCTGGTTCTCTGGGCATTCTCTATGAAGGCAAAGACATGCACCAAAGTGAGACTCAGAAGCCGAAAAAGCTCCGTTTGGATTCTGGGAGGGAAGACTAAATGGCCAAATGATATGAACAGACAATTTTTCAGATGATGAAATTGAAACTATTTGTACTCATATGAAAGGGTGTTCCAAATCATTATTGATTAGAGAAATGCAAATTAAGACAACTCTGAGATATCTGTCAGATTGGTTAAGATGACAGGAAAAGATAATGATGAATGTGGAATAGGGCATGGAGGGATTGCGGGAAAACTGGGACACTGATGCATTGTTGGTGTAGTTGTGAACAAATCCAACCATTCAGGAGAGCAATTTGGAACTAAGCTCAAAAAGTTATCAAACTGTGCATACCCTTTGACACAGCAGTGTTACTACTGGGCTTATATCCCAAAGAGATACTAAAGAAGGGAAAGGGTCTTGTATGTGCCAAAATGTTTGTTGCAGCCCTTTTTGTAGTGGCTAGAAAATGGAAAATGAGTGGATGCCCATCAATTGGAGAATGGCTGGGTAAATTGTGGTATATGAGTGTTTTTTAAATAGTTTTTAATTACCAGATATATGCATGGGTAATTTTACAACATTGACAATTGCCAAATCTTTTGTTCTAATTTTTCCCCTCCTTCCCCCCTCCCCAGATTGCAGGTTGACCAATACATGTTCAATATGTTAAAGTATAAATTAAATATAATATATGTATACATGTCCAAACAGTTGTTTTGCTGTACAAAAAGAATTGGACTTTGAAATAGTGTATAATTAGCCTGTGAAGGAAATCCAAAATGCAGATGGACAAAATTAGAGTGACTGGGAATTCTATGTAGTGGTTCATAGTCATCTCCCAGAGTTCTTTCGCTGGGTGTAGCTGGTTTAGTTCATTACTGCTCTATTGGAACTGATTTGTTTCATCTCCTTGTTGAAAATGGCCATATCCATCAGAATTGATCATCATATAGTATTGCTGTTGAAGTATACAATGATCTCCTGGTCCTACTCATTTCACTCAGCATCAGTTCATGTAAGTCTCTCCAGGCTTTTCTGAAATCATCCTGCTGGTCATTTCTTACAGAACAATAATATTCCATAACATTCATATACCTCATGAATATTATGGAATATTATTGTTCTGTAAGAAATGACCAGCAGGATGATTTCAGAAAAGCCTGGAGAGACTTACACTGAAGTGGAAAAGCACCCCAAATGGGACCGTGAGAAACATAATCTTGAATCTTTGTAGTTAGAAGTTTATTATTAGTTCTTCACTCCCTACTGCAGATGGTATTCTTACACCCCCAGATGTGCTGTCCTGAGAGACCTGAGTCTTTGACTTGAGAAGCTTAAAGAAATACTCCTTGCTGCTGCCTGAGAATGACCCCCTTAGAATGATAATTTTTTTGCCTCCTCTTGAGAATAGAAATTCCTTCATTATGACAAATGTATCAAGAAATATTTTGATGTCTCTCTCTTCTTCCTATAAATATGTGACCCTGGGACCACTCATTTGCTGACCCCCCTGTTCTGTTGGGGTGTGGTCGCTAGCTAGCAATAAATGCTCATAAATTTTCATTATTTTGGCTGCCCTGTCTTTTCTCTTGCCTAGGTACTTCAACACGAACTGATTCTGAGTGAAATGAGCAGAACCAGGAGACCATTATATACTTCAATAACAATACTGTATGAGGATATATTCTGATGGAAGTGGATATCTTCAACAAAGAGAAGATTTAATTCAGTTCCAATTGATCAATGATGGACAAAATCAGCTACACCTAGAGAAGGAACACAGGGAAATGAATGTGGACTACCTGAATTTTTGTTTCTCTCCCCAAGTTATTTTTACCTTCTGAATCCAATTCTTCTTATACAACAAGAGAATTGTATGGTTCTGCACACATATATTGTATCTAGGATATACTATAACATATTTAACATGTACAAGACTGCCTGCCATCTAGTGGAGTGGGTGGAGGGAGGGAAGGGAAAAGTATAAACAGAAGTGAGTGCAAGGGATAATGTTGTAAAAAAATTACCCATGCATATGTTCTGTCAATAAAAAGTTATAATTTAAAAAAAATAAATAGAAATTTATTTTTCTTTTTCTCTCTGGTTCTAATAAATTAATTTTCTTTAGAATTTCATATATGGTATCAATTTTTATTTGTTTATCTTTTTCAGAGATAATAATAATTCTTAAATTACCTCTCTGATTCATTTCCAAATCAGTTTTTTTTTATAATATATACTTTTCAAGTTTTAATTTTTCTAGTACTTTAATTGTACTTTAATATTTCTTCTCATTGCATTGTTATTAAGATTGCTCTATTCTATTTTTAGGGTTTTCATTATTGCATTATGTTTTTCACTTTCTGTTCTATGCTATTTATTTTCCTTCCATTGTTTCCTTCATAATTCTAACTTGATGTTTAAAAAATGTTATTTTAATTTTTGGCTTTTGAAATCTTTATGGTTGCATCATTTTTTTCCCTGAGGCTCTTCTTGTATAACTGTGGAGTTATTAGTCTAATATTATCTTCTGATCTTTGTTATATTTGAATTGTTATATTTGGATTTTTCTTGTTTAGTCATATTTCACTTTTTCTTGTTTAGTCATACTTAACTTTAAGCCATTTGAACTGGAACTTTGTGTCAATGCAAAACTCCATTAAATTCTGAATGTCTGGGGAAATGGTTCAGGACCTATATGGTCCTGAACCTTTTGTATTATGAATGTTGTTTCTATAGTTCTAAGTAGAGTAGTTGGTTCTGGGCTGTGTCTTCTATATCAGTAGAATATAGCTCAAAAAGATGGGGACCACTAAATCATGCAAAGTTTTACAATATAGCAATATCTATATTAATTGCATTTTTATTTGTTTCTTAAATATTTTCTAATTACATTTTATTCTGGTTGGGTTCCACAATTGAGAGTGTTGTGGGTTATATATGGTTTTAGGGCCATACTCTGCTTTATACAATCCCTGGCTTTTGTCTCTGTTTCCTGGAGGCCCAACTCAAATATGGTCTTGTCACTATGTCTAATCTCCTTTCCTTGAATAGACCCCAATTTGGAACAGGATCTATTGTGTTCTCAAGAGATTTCAAGTGAATATCAAAAACTGCACTGGTCTTCTCATGTCTCCTAGAAAGTACCTGAAACTCTGAGAGGACCTGGGTTTGAATTACGAGAGGATTAGGACATAAGGAATATTTAACATTTATGACAAGGGGAAAAAAGGAAATCTGGAAGGGAATGTTGGATATAATTGTGACATCAGAATAAAGAGTCACATTGGTCTCTGAATTATTATACTTCACATAGCCAGATGACATAATTATTTAGCTTTGAACAGTTACTGATAATTCTACTGATAATAATACTGATATTGAATTATCAATAGTCACTATTAGGAAAAAGGAATATCCATTTATACAGTATTTACTATGTGATAGGCACTGTGTTAGAAGCTTTCTAAATATTATCTCATCTTTCCTTCATACCAACTCTATAAAATAGATGCTCTTTTCAACAGCAAGGAGATTCAGGCTAGTTCTGATGGGCTTGTGATGAAGAGAGCCATCTGCATCCAGAGAGAGGATTGTGGGGACTGAGTGTGGATCAGAACCCTTGTTTTTTGCTTGCATTTTGTTTTCTGTCTCATTTTTTCCTTTTTGACCTGATTTTTCTTATACAGCATGATAATTGTGGAAATATGTGTAGAAGAATTGTACATGTTTAATATATATTACATTACTTGCCACCTAAGGGAGAGAGTGAGTGAAAGTGAGGGGAAATTTTAAAATGCAAAGTTTTGAAAGGATGAATGTTGAAAATTATCAGAGCATATATTTTGAAAATAAAATCTTTAATAAAAAAACATTTAGGTACCATCATAATTCCCCATTTTATAGTTGAGGAAATTAAGGCTGATAGAATTTAAATGATTTGCCCAATGTCATACAGCTAGCTAATTGTGTGAAGCCAGATTTGAACTAAAGTGCTTCTGATTCCAGGCCTTGTTTTCTATCCATTGAGCTATTTTGCTGCTTATTATAGTGAAAGTCAGGAGAAAAAATTATTTTTTTATTCATCCTTTCTTGTATAAAATCTGCTTCCAATTTTTAGCTTTTGGAGATGTGTTGGATCCAGCTCTAATTGGGTTCCTAAGATGTGTTGTTAAATTTTCAGTACAAACATTTAGATCTCATCTACAAATGAGGACTTGATTTGCTGTTTTGTTGAAGTGAAGAAAAATTGAAGTGATGGAAAAAACATTACTAATGTAGATTGAACTGAAAATGTGTCCTGTATATATCTTTCTATACTCCCTCAATCTCTCAGGAAATTGCTATATATTTACCAGCATATACCTGTTTATCTCCTATAGAAATACTCTGAGAACTGCAAGCCTTCACTGGCTATCACTACTGTTGAGCTTCAGAGGACTTCAGGGTTCTTGCTGGGCCTGGCTTTAAACATAGCACTACCCTTTCTTTTGGTGTCACTCCACAGAAGTGTTAGCTTCAGAATTCCTAGAATACTCATGTTCAGTCTCTTCATCTGCCCTCTTGCTGGTTTCAGGCTTCCCTGGCATCTCCCTTCTCTGTCAACCCATAAGCTTTGAAACATCTTCTTAAGCTTTTCTTGCTGGGATGGGGAGCTTACTTGTGCTCTCTTTGGTATTCTCAATCATTGCTCCATTTTAAAGCTTTTTAGAGTTTTTTCTGGGAGTGGGAATTTTGTTGTAATTCAATCATTTCTCAGTTGTGTCTAACTCTTTGTGATCCTATTTAAGGTTTTCTTGGCAAAGATACTAGGGTGGTTTGTCATTTCCTTCTTCAGCCCATTTTATAAATGAAGAAACTGAAGCAAATAGGATTAAGTGACTTGCCCAGGGTCAAATAGCTAGTAAGTTTCTGAAGCCATATTTGAACTCGGGAAGAAGAATGTTCTTGATTTTAGGTCTAGCACTTTATCCACTGTTCCATCTAGCTACCTGACTAGCAATCTACTTTAACATCTTAATCAGAAAAGTAAAATTTCCCATAAAGATTCACAGAACTTAAAGCCTTCATCTGGCTGCTTAATATAATGTATTTGGTAATACACAGAATATCCATCCCTCATGTTGGCACTTAGCCATAATTTAGTCTCCTTATCACTCATATATGTCCTGCACAATATCTCTCAATCTATTGCTGCATAAAGTCATCACTAGAGAACCTCGCCTCCTATTTCACTGAAAAAAAGAGGTTATTTGTTGAGAACTCTCTCTTCTCTCCTCATTTCACATTATCTAGATGCCTTCATTCACTTCTCATTCTCCTTCACCTCCATCTCACAATGATGAGGTGGTCCTTTTCTTTGGCAAAGCAAACTCCTTTATATAAGTAATCTCATTCTATCCTATACTCTCCAGCGGATTGTCCTGTTCATTATTTCCACCCTCTCATTTATCTTAGATTTCCCTGCTACCTATAAATGTGCCCCATATCTCCTCCATTCTCAAAGAAACTTCACTTGTTTCATCCATCACCACTTGCCATTATTTAATATCCCTTCTTTTTTTTTTTTTAGCTGTCTAAACTTTTTGAGAAGGAAGTCTATAATATATACTTCTATTTTCTTTATTCTTACTCTTTAAAAAATCTCTCTACAATCTAATTTTTGATCTCCCCATTCAACTGAAATTGTTTTAGAAGCAGTTAGAGCAGTTGATAAAATGCTGGGCCTTGAATCAGGAAAACCCGATTTCAGACACTTCTACCTCTGGGACCAAAGGTAAGTCACTTAACTTTTGTCTGCCTCAGTTTTCTTACCTATAAAACATGGATAATAATATCATCTAAGTCCCAGGGGTCTTGTGAAGATCAAATGTAATTATATTTATAAATGTCTTAGCATAGATCCTAGTACCTAGTAAATGGTTCCTTCCATTTTGAAGAGAGGAAGGATCTCTCTTCAAAATTATCAGTGATTTCATAATTGCTAATTCTATTGTTCTTTGTTCATCTTCATTCCTTCTTGATTTCTCTACTGCCTTTGATACCATAGGTCACTCTCTTCTCTACTCTTAGGTACTCTCTAGCTTTTAGTGATATCACTCTCTCTGTTTTCTTCCTATACATCTGACTTCCTCCCTCTCAATTTCTTTTGCTAGCTAACTCTTTGTATAGATCATAGCTATTCACCATCAGTGATTTCTAAAACTGTTTTATTTAGTAAAACAAGTTCCCATGTTTTTAACTATCATCATTTTATGAATGATCTCCCAAATCTATTTATACAGGCCTAACCTCCACACTTACAACTCAGTTATCTATTGGACATTTCAAATTTAATTCTCCTTACATTTTAAATTTAATATGGGGCAAAATTGAAATTATAATCCCCTGTTCCCATCCATTCCCTTTCCAAACTTTAATATTATTATTATCAAGGACACTGCCATCCTCCCAGTCATACAGATTCACAAATCTAGGTGCCATCCTAGACTCCTCACCCTTCATATCCAATCTTTTGCCGTCCTGTCAATTTAATCCCTATAACAGTTTATGAATATGTGTCTCAATCTTTGCTCTGATATAACTATCACTGTAGTGCAGGCCCTCATTCTATTTTACCTAGGTTATTGTAATAGCTTTCTGGTTGGCCACCTGGCTTCTCACCACTCCATTTAATCTTCACTAATCTGACAAATTAATTTTTTTAAAGTGCAGAATGGACAATGATACTTTCTCCCTCAACAAGCACTAGTATCGAAAGAATCCAGCCATTCTGGAGAGCAATTTGGAACTATGCCCAAAAAGTTATCAAACTGTGCATACCCTTTGACCCAGCATTGCTGTTATTGGGATTATATCCCAAAGAAATACTAAAGAGCAGAAAGGGACCTGTATGTGCCAAAATGTTTGGGGCAGCTCTTTTTGTTGTAGCTAGAAACTGGAAGTTGAATGGATGTCCATCAATTGGAGAATGGTTGGGTAAATTGTGGTATATGAAGGTTATGGAATATTATTGCTCTGTAAGAAATGACCAGCAGGAGGAATACAGAGAGGCTTGGAGAGACTTAAATCAACTGTTGCTGAGTAAAATGAGCAGAACCAGAAGATCACTATACACTTCAACAACAATACCGTATGAGGATATATTCTGATGGAAGTGGAAATCTTCAAAATAAAGAAGATCCAACTCACTTCCAGTTGATCAATGATGGACAGAAATAACTACACCCAGAGAAGGAACACTGGGAAGTGAATGTAAATTGTTAGCACTACTGTCTATCTAACCAGGTTACTTATACCTTCAGAATCCAATACTTAACGTGCAACAAGAAAATTGGATTTACAAACATATATTATATATATATATATATATATATATATATATATATATATATATATATATATATATATATATATATATATATCTAGCTTATACTGTAACACATGTAAAATGTATGGGATTACCTGTCATCGGGGGGAGGGAGTGGAGGGAGGGAGGGGATAATTTGGAAAAATGAATAAAAAAAAATAAAAATTAAAAAAAAACAAGCACTAGTATCTCCATATTCTCTATGGAATCAAATATAAAATCTTCTACTCAGCATTCAAAGCCACATTGACTGACTAGAAATCATGCTATACTCTAATTAAAACTTCCATCCATGCTCTCCTTGCTCCTTGGGTCACCTATGTGTGTCTTCATTCAAAAAGCATTTATTAGTTGTATATTATGTGCCAGGCACTATATTAGGTGTCACTGATGAAGTAGAAATAAAGACCTGAACTGTGATTTCAATAGCATAAAAAACTTCCAGGCAAGGGTTTATAATTTCAATCTTTTCCCATGTTAAGTTTTAAATGTAAGGGGAATCCAGTTTGAGTTGTCCAATAAGCAGTTGAAGATATAAATTTAGAGATTAGAGCTAAATAAATAGACTTGAGAATCATCAGCATGAATTTGATAGTTAAAATCATAGTAACTCGTTTTACTAAGTAAAACAGTATAGAGAAAAAGAAAAAGATCTTAGAACACATTTCTTATTCTTTTTTTATTACAGCTTTTTATTTACAAAATATATGCATAGGTAATTTTTTAGCTTTGAGAATTGCAAAACCTTTTGTTCCAACTTTGCCCCTTCTTCCCCCACCCCTTCCCCCAGATGACAGGTTGACCAATACATGTTAAATATGTTAAAGTATAAGTTAAATACAATATATGTATACATGTTTAAACAGTTCTTTTGCTATATAAGAAGAATCGGACTTAGAAATATACAATTAGCCTGTGAAAGAAACCAAAAATGAAGGCGGACAAAAATAGAGGGATTAGGAATTCTATGCAGTGTTTCAGTCATCTCCCAGAATTCTTTCCCTGGGTGTAGCTGGTTTAATTCATTACTGCTCTATTGGAACTGATATGGTTCATCTAATTGTTGAAGAGGGCCACACCTATCAGAATTGATTATCATATAGTATTGTTGTTGAAATATATAATGATCTTCTGGTCCTGCTCATTTCACTCAGCATCAATTCATGTAAGTCTCTCCAGTCCTTTCTGAAATCATCCTGCTGGTCATTTCTTACAGAATAGTAATATTCCTATAACACAATTTATTCAGCCATTCTCCATTTGATGGGCATCCACTCAGTTTCCAGTTTCTAGCCACTATAAAGAGGGCTGCCACAAACATTCTTGCACATACAGGTCCCTTTCCCTTCTTTAAAATCTCTTTGGGATATAAGCCCAGTAGTAACACTGCTGGATCAAAGGATATGCACAGTTTGACAACATTTTGAGCATAATTCCAAATTGCTCTCCAGAATGGCTGGATGTAGTCACAATTCCACCAACAATGTATCAGTGTCCCAGTTTTCCCACATCCCCTCCAACATTCTGCTTTATCTTTTCCTGTCATCTTAGCCAATCTGACAGGTGTGTAGTGGTATCTCAGAGTTGTCTTAATTTGCATTTCTCTGATTAATAATGACTTGGAGCATCTTTTCATATGGCTAGAAATAGTTTCAATTTCTTTGTCTGAGAATTATCTGTCCATATCCTTTGACCATTTATAAATTGAAGAATGGCTTTATTTCTTATAGATTAGAGTCAATTCTCTATATATTTTGGAAATGAGGCCTTTATTAGAACCTTTGACCATAACAATGTTTTCCCACTTTGTTGCTTCCCTTCTAATTTTGTCTGCATTAGTTTTGTTTGTGCAAAAACTTTTCAATTTCATATAATCAAATTTTTCTATTTTGTGATCAATAATAATCTCTAGTTCTTCTTTGGTCATACATTCCTTCCTTTTCCACAGGTCTGAGAGGTAAACTATCCTATATTCTCCTAATTTATTTATAATCTCATTCTTTATGCCTAGGTCTTGAATCCATTTTGACCTTATCTTGATGTATGGTGTTAGGTGTGGGTCAATGCCTGTTCTTGCCATACTAATTTCCAATTTTCCCAGCAATTTTTGTCAAACAGTGAGTTCTTATCCCATAAGCTGGGGTCTTTGGGTTTGTCAAACACTAGATTATTAATGTTATTGGCTGTTTTGTTCAGGACATATTTTTAAAAACCACTCATGATTAATGGCTATGATCTATCAAAATGCAGGTTGAATGTTCTCTGAAACTTAGAATCTTACAGAGTTGACATTAAATGCCATGCCTAGGATCTCAAAGCCAAGTCTTCCTGGCTTAGAAGGCAATTGTCTATTCACTATGTTATGTTGCCTCTCTAACAGGCTGTAGGGAATGTAAATGCACAATTAGAATCATCATAAGATTATAGACTTAGAACTGAAAAGAACCTTAGAGGGTACATCTAGTTCTCCTTTTTCCTACTGTTGCAACTCAAGGAACTAACATTCTACTAAAATGTTCTGAGGAGGAGATTCTTCTGAGCTTCTGAAATTCCATGAATCATGGATATAATGACATCACTGGGACAATTCTCATATTTCAAAAAGTAAAGAAATAGCATGCAAGAAATTTTTGAAAATTCACATTTGAAATGAAAGGAATTCATTATTGTCTCAAAAGAAATAAACTAAGCATCTGTTTTGAGACTTAGCTGGGATTTTATAAGCTATTATATCCAAAAAATATAATATGTGATAATATGTTATCCATCTTATTCATTTTATAGATGAAGTTGCCCAAAGTTCCTAGTTAATAAGTCACAGACCTAAAATTAGAACCCCATTCTCTAACTCCAAACCCAATACTTTCTCATCTTGTATTCTGCTTCTCATATTGCACAATAAGTATCAGAATCATTATTTGAGCCTAATTCCAAATTGCTCTCCAGAATGGCTGGATGTAGTCACAATTCCACCACTTTTTGATTTCAGGTCTAACTCTATCACCACTTCCCTAGAGCTGCCTCATTCCATTTCATAGGCTCTACATAAGCTAGATAGTAATCTAGAATACCCTCCCAAAGCTTCTTAACTCTATTCTCAAATGATGGCCTGGGTCCAAGAGGGTAGTTCAATCTCCATGCCCCACTGACTTTTCCTCTTTGGTTGTTGCCTGAAAATTGGCACAAAGGTTTCAATTGTAACGGTAGGCCCTCTATGCTGTTGATGGATTGCCCATTAGGCTTTATTACAGGCAATTACAATTTCTAGCATTTGTCATCTGAAAATGTCTTCAAACATCAGTTCTTTGGAGACTTGCTGCTTGGAACATAGGTCGAGCTTGTTTTGCTCCTGCCTTGTCAATTTACAGCTGCAGTACTCGATCAAACAGAACCTTCTAATAGACATAAAAATCAACTGAAACAGCATGGTCCACTGCATCAGACTGAAATGAATATGAAATATTTTAGGCCCTTCTCCTGGCACAGACTTGCCCTCCCTCTCAGGAAACCAGAAGAGAAACAAGAGCAAAAAAAATGGTCCTATGAATTCAAATGCCCACCATCTCCAAATTGTTTTCATTGGGGCAGTTCTGGGTTGAGTTGACATAATAATAAAAAGCAGTTTGATTCAAGTGTTTGTGGTCTTGAGAGACCAGTGCAGAAATTTTGATCAAAGCCTGTTGGCAGCTATAGCCATCAGCCAGTCGACAGCCAATTTGGGTGAAAAGTACTCCTTTCTGGCTCTCCGGGTTAGGCCCACCCTAGAGACAACCAGGACCCAGGCAAACAAGTGGCCGTTAACAACCAGCACCTCTCTTCTTGATGTGCTATTAAACACAATCCAGCAGCAGGAGCCCAAGCACAGATATCATGTTTCACATGGTGAACTGCGTGTATACATATGACACACAGTAATTGTGTCCGTGTAATCCATTTTGGCAGTGATGGATCATCTTTTTTCTAGTGCCAAACAGTGGTCTTGAACCTATATTCATTTCAACTCAATAAACATTTATGAGCAAGGTGTTGTTCAAACAAGGAGTCTGTTCCTGACTAGTCAGAATAAGTTAAAGAAAAGTATAAGGGAAGGAGCAAGAAGTCATGAGAAGGCAAAGGTTTTAGTCTCAGGTTTGCCACTGATTTCCTGAATAACAATTGATGGGTCACTCTCTCTGGGTTTCAGCCTCCTTTTCCATGGATAGGGGTTTTGGATTAGATCATTTCTAAGGGACAGTCTAGTTCTAATGGACTAAAGATGGAAATTGCAGCAAGGCTGATTTAGCTTTGAGATAAAGAAAAATTAGTCCCAAATAAAAGCTATTAAAAAAAGTAGAATAAGTTGCCTTGGAAAATAATGGGTTTTTCCAAGGAGTGCACTTGTAAATATTTAACAACCAGCTTTACAAGAAAAGTGGTAGATATACTAATGCTGGAATCATATTGGGCTTTTTGTTTGTTTGTTTGTTTTTACAATTCTTCTATATATAGTTACACAATTATATGTTGTACAAGAAAAATCAGATCAAAAGAAAAAAATGAGAAAGCAAACAAAATGCAAGCAAACTACAAGAAGAAGAATTAAAAGAATATCTTGCAATCCACAGTCATCTCTCTGTGTGCAGATGGCTCTATTCATCATAAATCCATTGGAACTGGCTTGAGTCATCACGTTGTTTTTGTTTGTTTGGTTTTTAAGGTTTTTATTTTCAAAACATATGCATGGATAATTTTTCAACATTGATCTTTGCATAGCTAGAGGCATACTGTTAAATTTAATCTGCATTATTAACATTTTCCTGCCACTCTATTAAATCTAGACAATCAGCAAAACAATAAATCAAGTTTTCATTTGTAGCTTTTCCTGATTTTTGAGGTATGTGTTCAAAATTTAATAATTGGCTTTCAGAGATAATTTGAGTTAGCACTAGCACATCCCTGTTTAACTTCTCTAGAGACTTCACAATCACTTGCTGGAGATATTATACCAGGGATTCCTGCTAAGATATAAATTAGGCAAGGAAGACTTCAGAAGTTCCTTCCAATCCCAAAAATATGCAAGAGGATAACTAGAGCCACTGGATTAATTTAGGCCTGTTTTTAAAAAAATTCCTAATATTTATTTATTTATTTATGGTGACAGAGACTGAAATGGATGATCACTAAAGCCCTTACTACCAAAAAAAATCTTATGATCTTAAGTTGACCAGTATTGAGGAAGAATGTTATTAATTGATTTAATTATCCAGATTCCTCAAGGGTGTTTTTTTATGTAACTTGACTCATCTGGGTAATTGTCTTAACTTTACTCCATAGTAGGTAGTTAGCAAATGTTTGTTGAATTCAATTTTACTTTGTCTCTATCCATACAGCCCAAGGCTGTATACTTGGGTAAATTAGTCACATTTTTTTGGTAAAGGTTGTTGTCTTTGGCTTCATTTGTTTTGTTTTGTTTTACACACACACACACACACACACACACACACACACACACACACACACACACAAAATCTTTGTGGCTAAAGAGTTGCCAGCATGATGATAATTGTATCTCTGACACTGATGCTATGTGGGATATATCTCTGCCAGTAATGGTCTCATAGCACCCCTGACCATCTACAAGACCACCCATGAGATCATAGCTATTGGCAGTAACAAGAATTATCTCAATTCACATTTCTGTGGTACTTTTTTCTATATGATATACTTTTCCCTAAGTCAGTTAGTACAGGAAATGTATAAGGGAAAAACTATGGCCAACCCACTCAGAATCCTAGTACTTGGATAGAAACAATCCAAAACATATTGCAATAGAAAGACATTGGATTTGGAATAAGAATTGATGAATTTGTGTTGGTTTTGTTTTAGGCTTTTATTTGGGGGTGGGGCATTTTATTCGGGGCAAATCAGAATAAATGAGTGCCTAGAGTCACACATCTAGTAAATGTCTGAGGCTGGAATTGAATTCAGATTCTCCTGATTCTAAGTCCCAAGCTCTATGTACTGTGCAACCTAGCTATCTTGAACAATTAAATTTGATTCCCAATTCTGCTCTGTAGTACCTGTGTGTTTCTGAGTAAAACATAACCCTTCCTTGGGTGACATTTTTTCTCATCCATAAAATGAAGGCTTGGGCTAACACAAAGTGGCAAACTAAAATACGCTGCCTATTTTTTGGTAGCCTAAGCTAAAAATGTCTTTTCAATATTTTAAAAGGCAGTTTCATTGTGTTTTAAAATATAGAAACCACTTAGCTTGTAGGCTGAATTTGGACCCAGGATTGTAGTAGTTTGCTAACCTCTGAACTTTGTAATTATTAAAGAAACTCATAGTTCTCAATTCCATGATCTATATATGTGGAATTGAAAGGAATGTTAGAGAACATTCAGTCTCCAAGTTCTTAAACTCTTTTGTATGATGTATTCTTTTAACAGTAAAGCTGACTTCTCTAAATACTATTTTTAAATTCAAAAAGTAAAATAAAAAGATTAAAAAGGAAATCAATTATATTAGAAGAAATTATCAAAATATGAAAATAATGTATATATCCCCACAAATTAGTAACTCCTCCCTTTATTTCAACCCCTTCCATTAACAAAAACATAAAAACTCAATTTATAAATGAAGAAACACAGCTGGGATGCCAGAACTGGTATTTGAATCCAAATCTCTTCCTTCTTCAAGCTCACCATTCTTCCTACAATAAGCACAGTTGAAGCATGCTCCATTAGGAATCATTGCCTGTCAACTGGTCTTATATAGCAGAGAACAGTCTGCTCATTCATCTGGTAATATGCATTATTTTAAGAACTAACCTGTAGGAGTAACAATTGTTGGGTAATGACCTTTATATAACTAGCTGCTTCATTTCCTTAAGGCTATGTGGAATAGTGCAGCTAGATGGCTCAGTGGATACCCCTGGGCTTCAAATGAGGAAGGTTTATCTTCATAAGTTAAAATCCAGCCTCAGCCACTTATTAGCTGTGTAACCCTGGGCATGACATTTAACTCTTCCTGGAACTACTGAACAATATGTATACTACCACCCGAGTCCTAGTTGTCTGGAAGGTTATTTTGGGACAAGACTTTTATTTTTGGAGGCAAAAAAAAGACTATCAAACCCAAGAGATACTGAAGGAGCATGGAATGTGCACTTTCCTCCCACTATATGATTTTCATGCTTCTGCCCACTGTCAGTGACTTTGGACACTAGCTTTCTACAAAGCTACTTTGACCAAGGGATAACATATATAGAATTGAAGGAGATGTGAGAAAACCTTTAGTCCTCAAGTTCTTAAACACTTTTGAATAATTAACTTCTTCAGCAGTAAAACTGAGTAACTCCTCCAAATATTGTTTTTAAATTCATAAAGTAAAATAAAAGGATTATAAAGGAAATCAATTATATTGGAATTATCAAAATATGAAAATAATGTATATGCCCCCACAAATTAGGAGCCCCTCCCTTTATTTCAAGCCTTTCTTTTTACAAAAAAACGAGAAAGGTTAAGTAGTACAAGAGGGAAGTAGTCAAGCAAGAATTCTAATCAGATCAACACTCCTACTATGCTGCCCTGCTTCCTACATTAACATTGTCATATAGATGAGTACATTTGGACTGACACATGAGTGTTTCAAGAAGGTCTTTGGAACAATGAGGAAGCAGGAGATTTAACAAAATAAGGGACTAATTCTATTAAACTTCTAGTTTAACTTCTAGTGTTCTCTTGAACCCTACATGACTGGCAAAGTCTGGTTTGGCAAAGAATCTGAAATTGTTAAATGTAGCAGAATTGGATGGTCCATGTTATATGGACGATGACACTGAAGTCTCATTGTAATTTAGCTAAGGAAATTCTGAGATTATATGAACAGTAGGAACAGAGTATTATAGGCCTTTCCCCCAAGTTCAGCAGTCTTTGAACTGAAGTAAACAGCAAACTGTGTCTGAGGTAGCTGTAATGAAAGATACTCTTTGTTGTGCTCGTGTCAAAGAGGCAGAAATAATACCAGTATAACACAAGCAGATTCTCTATCACTGTGAAACCTAGATCTTTGGTCTTCCTCTCTAACTCTTGTTGTTTCAGTTTCCAGGAGAATTTGAGAAGCAGGACAGAGCAAAATTTCCTGTAGAGGAGTCAGATACTTTCAGGAAGGTAAATATTTCTAGCAGGACTAGAAGCTTTTTGCTTCCCTCACTTTCCTGACCTCCCAAATCCTTCCTCTCTTCACAGACAAATAAGGGAGATACTTCCCAGCCTACTGTTGACAATTCCTGGCTCCTCCTCTCCCCAGAGAGCCCAGACCATGGAGACTTTAAGAAATGGAATCCCTGCAAACAAGCACCAGGTCACCTTCCTCGCTATTTAACTGGATCTGAGTTTGAGGAACCAAAGCTTACAACCTCTTCTTGAGATATTTTAGAGATAATCAAGTTACTCTCCCATTGGGAATCTGCCTTTCCCTGCCTCCTGCTTCAGCATACTGTTATCTCCCCTCTACCTCCCAACTCACCCACAGATCCTTCTTTGTACCCCTTAACCTAGACTTCTTTCAGAGTGAAATACAATGCCTTGTCACTATTCTTACTTATTTTCTGCCTTGGAGCAATTTTCTTTTCTACTGAAAAGCCTGAATAAACCTACTAATAGGCCTGCTGCAGGTATTTTCTTCAGAATCTCATTTCTTGAACCTGTTTTATCCAATCATTTAAGTCACATCTGACTCTTCATGACTCCATTTAAGATTTCCTGGCAAAGATATTTGAGTGATTTGCCATTGCCTTCCCCAATTCATTTTACAATGAGGAACTGAGGCAAACAGTTAAGCAACTTGCACAGGGTCATATAGTTAGTGTCTGAAATCACATTTGAATTCAGGTCTTCATGATTTCAGGCCCAGTGTTCTATCCATTGCACTATCTAGCTGCCCTTAGAATCTCATTTCTTCATATTTAAAAGTCACCACAAAAGTTACCTACTCTAACTCATACTTGATCAGGATTCCCCATCATGACATCTCTGATAAGTGACCAATAGACTGCCACTTGAAGAGGACTGCATTTTTACCTTTCATTAAACACATGGTAAGTGCTTGATCTGGGTATTCAAGCATTGGGCTTGAAATGAGCCCCTCTTATCTTCATGAATTCAAATCTATTCATTCCAGACTCTCTAATTTTTGTCTTCTTTTCTCATTATTAAACAGTCCAGAATATTGCTTACTTTACTATTCTATCATCCATAATTAGTCCTAATTTGTATTATGGAAAGAACCCTGGAGTCAGTCAAGAGATAATGCATACTAATCTCAGCTCTACTACCAAATGGTGTTACTTGGGGCCATCACTTGAGTTCCTTTATGACTCAGTTTACTAGTCTTTCAAGTGTGCATCAAAAGAGATTGGGAATAAAAGATAACATAGAGGTTAACCAAGGGAAGAAGGAGTTTGTATCTCTATATCCTTTTTTTTTTCTATCAAAAATAGTTTGACTCTGATTCAAACAACTTGACCTTTACAATCCATAGTTTCTGGGAACCATGGAAATACCATGAGAAATGAAGACATCAAACTGTCATGAAAAGTAAGCATATATAATGTGGTAAGATTTAAATGTTTGATCTCCCAGATCTTCAAACACAAATCTTGGGGTCATAGATAGGCAATAGAAAATTTGAAGAATTCCCTTTTATGGAATCCAGTCTATTGATCTTTCAGGGATAGTTTCTAAATAAACAAAGAAAACTAAAATATCCTCACCGCCTTAGAGAATGAACAAAATATTAGTGCCTATCTGAGATGAGAAATAAATATTTGCAAACTTGTGGTTGACTTAACATGAGAAAATTAACACATATTAATTTTTTTCTAATTTTAACTATATTGGTATTGTTTGTGCAAAACTTTTTCAATTTTACAAAATCAAAATAATCTATTTATCATCTCTTATACCCTCTTTGCCTTACTTGGCCAGGAAATTTGCTTATGATATGACCTTATAAATTTAAGTCACATAGATTTTTTGGGGTTTGTTGTGATATATGGTGTCAGATTTTGGTCTAAATTTTTGCAAGTTTACATTCTGATATTTACAGCAAATGCACGCTTACCTCAGTGGTTGGAACACTCTGTTACTTTTTCTCTGTATATTATACATCTAATTTGTTCCACTGATTGACTTCTTTAGTCTTTTTTTCATTCATATCAAAAGTTTTGAAAGTTACTGTTTTATAGTATAGTTTTGAGTCTAATATTGATATACCCCATTTATTCTTGTTTTTCTTTTTTATTTCCCTTGACATTATTGGTCTTTTGTTTCTCCAGATGAATTTTGTTTTTATAATTTTTAAGACTATAAAATATTCTTTTAGCACTTTGGTATGACACTGAATAAGTTAATTTAGGAAGCTTTGTCATTTTTATTGTATCGTGTGTTAACTCTGAACAATTCATATTTCTCTAATAATCAATGTCTATTTTTAGAGAGTGTTTTGAAGTTGGATTCATATAGTTCTCACATATATCTTGGTAAGTTGATTCTGAAATTCTGTAATTATTTTGAATGCAATTTATCTTTTCCTGCAGTACTTTACTGTTAATATAGAGAAACATTGAAGATTTATGTGGGTTTGTTTTATATCATATTACTTTGATGAAAGATTTTTTATACAAATAAAATTTAAATGACATCAGTTCACTACAACTGAAAATTAAGGACCTCAGAAAGGGTTCTCATGATGACTTTTAATTTTCAATCACATGGTTGTGTAGCCATGAACCTTGACATTATGTTCTACCAGATACCTTCTTTTAATTTGGGTGATTGCCAGAATCATGGTAAAAGGTTTGGGAGAAGAGGACATGCTTACAGAATCTAGTCAAGGAAGAAATAAAAACACATTGCAAACATCAATGAAAAGCAGTTATAGATAGAAAAACGTGAGATCCCAGCTGTCTATTTTATCCAATTACTAGAGAACATACAAGGAAAGTGACAGATAATAATACCATTTTCCCAAATTGGTAACTTATCTATTTCCTCCTTCATCTTCTTCCTTTTCCTGTTTTCCTTCTCCTTTCCTTCTCAGTTTCTACCTAGTCCTCTTCTTCTTTCTCCTTTTCCTCCTTCTCTTCTTCCTCCTCTTCTTCTTCCTTGTTCTCTTTCTCCTACTTTTTTTTTTTCTTTTATCCAATTCTCTTCCTTTAACTTTATAATGTTATCACTTTCTGGTAGAATATTCACAGAACGGTCTCATTCTTTAGGTTAACATAAGAAATAATAAAATAAATTTAAAAAAATCTAATAATAAGAAATAATAATAGCAATCTAATAAAATATGCCTGAAGGTCCCAGTCCAACCCAGGCTAGAATCCACAGAAAAACTAGGGCGATTCATTGCTATCTTGTAAAACATGTGTGGTATATTCACTCCTTTATGCTTAAGTGCTTCTTTAACCTCCCTCCCCTTTACACACACTCTCTCTCTTTCTCTCTTTCCCTCTCTCTCTCTTTCTTTCTCTCCCTCCCTCCCTCCCTCTCTGTCTCTGTCTCTGTCTCTGTCTCTCTCTGTCTCTGTCTCTGTCTCTGTCTCTCTGTCTCTCTCTGTCTCTCTGTCTGTCTGTCTGTCTCTCTCTCTCTCTCTCTCTGTGTCTCTCTCTCTCTCTGTCTCTCTCTCTCTGTCTCTGTCTCTCTCTCTCTCTCTCTCTCTCTGTCTCTCTCTCTCTCTCTGTCTCTCTCTCTCTGTGTCTGTCTGTCTGTCTCTCTCTCTCTCTCTCTCTCTCACACACACACACACACACACACACACACACACACACACACACACATTCCCTTTTTATTCTACTTCTGTTTAATTTCACTGAAAAGCCTGGAAAACCCTTTAAAATTAGTGTGAATTTGGCAAGATGATATACCCATTGTTTACATGAGGGGATGTATGTTAGGAAGTGTCTGTACCAAGACTGAGAACAGCTGCTACTAACAGAAATGTCACATCTGTCAACTTTGCTGTTATTAATGCTATATTCAGCTGAGGTCCACTAGTGGTGGAGTTACTGTACAAACATTCTCTTTCATGTTGATATGACACCTTTTTTCTGAGGTCTTCTCATCTTAATTTATTTTAGAATCCTTCCTAGATTGACTGGGGAACTGGGGAAGGGCTGAAGATAGATTTTATTCTTATAGCTATTTCTTAGATTTGAAGAAAAGGCTCAGAAATAAGTCAGAACTAACTAAAACTTTAAAATATGGTAGTGGAGTCAGATCATATAAATCCATGTTTCTGACTGCTCCACTTGGTGTTTCATTTGAAGAAAATATATTCTTGTTGGCAACAATAGCTAAAACTCCATGAACAAAGGCAATGGCAAATACAGCCTTAGTATGCTTTAAAAATCATAGAATGTTAAAACTGATGAGGTCCTTAGAATCTTGAAGAGTATAGCTATTTGGAATCTTCAATTTCTGTTACAGCAGAAAGAAATCATGCTGCATGGGGCATAGAACTTAGAAAGTTAGATTTGAGGAAGACTTGAGGGCATAAAATTATAAACTTGGAAAGGACCTTAGAACACAAAATGTTAAAGGCCCCTTAAATCATCTGATATAGGTGTGATATTAAAGAACATTTTCTCTGAAGAAATGGAAAAGACCATCTTGGAGTTTGGTGGGTTCCAACCATTGGTTTTCTTCAAGGAGAAACTGGGTGGCAATTTATAGGATATATTGAAGTGGAAATATCTTTTTTGGGGGGTGAGAGTTGGACTAGTTGACTGCTGAGATATCTTCATAAATGTTTGGCATTTTAAAGCCCTTTAAAACCTGATTTTAACCTATCTGTTTAGGCTGATTTTTACAATCCTCCCTTTCATTCTCTATTTTTCAGCCAAATTGGTCTACTGATTGTCCCCCATATAAAACTTTCAGTGTCTTACTCTTTACTCTCCCCCTCACTTGTAACTCTTGGAAATTCATAGCTACCTTCAAGGCTCATTTTAAGCATCATCTCTTCCAGTTAGTGTTCTTCATAGTGTGGTGTGCCTCTTTTTTGTTATTTCCCCTCTAACTAAAATGTAAACTACTCCAAGGACTTGTCCTAGTATCTCCAGTACCTATCAAATTACCTGATTATTAAATAAATGCTTCTTCAGTAGCTAAAAAATTGGATTGAATAAAATATTCAAAGTGAAAGGCTCTTTAGAGTTCAAACTTGAATATTAGAGCTAGATGAGGCATTAGACCAAAGAGTATGGAATTTTAGAACAAGAAAGGGATTAAAGATTGTCTTGAGCAACCTTCTCATTTTGTAGATGAAGAAAATGGGACTTCAAGATGTGGATTGACTTGGGAAGTAATGTGACTAGTAATTATGACTGGTAAGTGGAGGAGGCAAAACCCCAACTTAGAGTTTCAGATTCTAAGACCAGTGTTTTCTGCACTCTGCACCAGATCTTTAGAAGTTGCACAGTTGACATTCCTTACTTAACAGATAGACTGAAGTTGGGAAAGAATATATGACTTCTTCAAGAGTTCACAGTGAGTTAATTATAGAGTAACAACAAGGGCTCAGGTCTTTCCTGACTCCCAAATCATTACACTTTGTACTAGGCTATGCTGTTTCCTAGATGATAATTTCCTGGTTTTCTCTTGCCTGGCAAGGAGCCAAGAAAAAATTTGTAAAAAATTCAAAGTAGATATTTCAAGCAAACCCTTTCCCCCCAATATTCCACCTCTACCCCTCCTAACTCAGACACCTTTACTTTTCTGAACAGAGTTAGGGGTTCTAAATCATCTAATCAGTAATCTCAGTTTTATTGTTGTTTTGACTATGATTCTAGACTGTGCTTAAGTACATATCTATGCATAACTGAAATATTCAGTAATTTCCTTGAAAAGATAAAAATTCTGGCTAGTTATATGGCATCATGCATACAAAACAAACAGTTGCTTAAAATTCTTGTCTTTTAATTGGTTGTGTAGTAGTTATATAGTAGAAAGATCTATAGACTTCAAATCTGTGGTGTAGATTCTGAATCTATCTCCTTGATTCATGGGTGACCTTGAATAAGTCACTTAAATTCTTTAAACCTTACTTTTCCCCCTCTGTGAATGGAAGTGGGGTGGATTAAATGATCCCAAGATAGCTTCCAGCTCTGCCATCCTCTGATGTCTGGGTTGGCATTGTGAAAGAAGGTACATCCTTTTAGTACCTGTCATTACCCCACCCCACAACCCCCCAAGCAATCGCCTCCTTTTTCTCCCTTGCACCACCACAGGATCAGGCCAAGTGTGGGAAGAAACTGGGCCAGCTTCTCCCATGTACTTCTGTCAAAGCATCATAATCCTAACCTGAACTTCTCTGTCTTTTTCCCAATATAGGAACCACCCATAACTCCATCAAAGAACTTGTATTCTTGACCTAAATCTCCCCCTAATTTTAATCAAGGAGGTGCAGGTTATCTACCAAGGGGGCTCTATATTTTTGGACCTCTGGCATATCTTGAGATTCTGTGTACCTAATCATTCACCTTCTGGAGCATTCCATGGTAATTAATTATATTCAATAAATAAACACCTACTATGTGTGAGGTGCCATGCTAGACACCAGAAATACAAAAGCAGAAACAACAGTCCCCTCCCTTAAGAATCATAGATTCCACCTGACGGAAACAAAATGTACACAGGTAGATAATTATCAAGTATGTAAAGTTTCTCAAATAGTTTTGTGATGTCACTGATCTGGATGTTTCCTTTAACAAGGTCAATCCCAACCCACCCTTTAACAATGCAAATTCCCAAGCCCTCCAAGCCAGTTCATCCTATGAGACTCTCATGCTTCTTATTTATATCTTCCTCAAATTTTCCCAAGGAAGTTTTTTTCCCTCTAACATTGCAAAGGTACCAGTAGAGCACTCTAGTGGGGCATCAGTTTTCCAAACCATGTGACCAGCCCAAATTCTATTATGAGCATATATTTTTCTGATGACATCATATACTTCTGTTCTATTCTGTCTTTACTGTATGTCAAGCACCATGCTAAGTATAGAGAGTTCCAACTCTTAGAGAACTCACATTCCAATGGAGAGAGACAAAAGATAATAGGATTCAGTTTTGGGGCAGATGGAAAGGTCCAGGAGCCCTTACAAAGAAGAGGCAAGGTGGGTGACATGGTCTAGGAATTTCAAGGATGCAAAACAGGACACATATAAATACCTGGGAATCCAGGTGAGATAGTCACAGGTTAGATTGTAAGGCATTTTTTCCTTTGATAATATTCATTTGTTACATGTTACAACATTCTCACATCCCACACCTATATAAAGGTATACAATATAATTTCAAAATGGAGAAAGCACTTATAACTGAAAGAATTCATCATCAGATATTTATTACTCAATACATTCCCATTACAAGCATTAACATTTCTTTGGGATTTCACCCCCTATCCCTCTTTTCAGCTTCTTTTTTCTGTTGTTTTTCCACATAAGATCATAAAGGTCATTGAGGGCAATGACTTTCTTTCTTTCTTTCTCTCTTTCTTTCTCTCTTTCTTTCTTTCTTTCTTTCTTTCTTTCTTTCTTTCTTTCTTTCTTTCTTTCTTTCTTTCTTTCTTTCTTTTTAAATATTTGTATCTCTAGCACTTAGCACAGTACCTAGCACATAGTGGATATGCCAGGCACTGTGCAAATGTGAGGGATACAAATATGAAAAGGAAAGTACTCCCAAAGGTTTACTTTCTATGAATGGAGGCATTATGTGTGTGTGTGTGTGTGTGTGTGTGTGTATGTGTGTGTAGAGAAAGATAGAGGCAGACACATAGACAAGAAAGAGACACAAAGGAAGAGAGAGTGAGAAAAAAAACAGAGACAGAGAGAGACAGAAATACAGAAAGATAGACAAAGGATGACACATATAGAGGGAGAGAGGGAGAAACAGAGAGACACACACAGAGACACAAAATGAGATAGGGATAGAGAGAAAGAGGCACAAAGAAGCAGAGACAGAGATGGAGACACATAGAAGGGGAGAGAGACAGACACAGAGAGAGACAAAAACAGAGACAGACACACAGAGACATATACACACTGAGAGACAAAGAAAAAGGAAGAAGGGGAAGGAAACAGAAAGTAAACACAAAATAAATATTCAAACTGAAAAATGAATGAACAAACAAATAAATATATGTCAGGTAGTTCTGGGAGGGAGGGCATCATTGGGTAAATGGGGACTTCAGTAAAGTATTTCCTGTAGAAAACAGAACTTGAATTGAACCTTGAAGTGACTCAAAAAAGGCCTTTAGTATGAAATGGTTTGAAAGTTATGCTCTGAAGGAAGCCAGGTATTCCTGTGAAACAAAAGTGAAAAAGGAGAATTCTAGACTTCAGGAGATACCTGAATAAAGTCATGATGATGAGAAATAGAGGGGGCGATGAAAGTACCATAGCTAGCAAGTGGTTCCAATGAGAAATGAAATAAACTCAAAAAATACTAGAAAGGTAGATGATAATTATACTGAAGCTTATTACTTGTATCAGTGACAGGAAAGAAAAGAATTCTAAAATTGAAGAACTGGATGCATGTCTGAACTCTTCCAGTGACTATGACCCTGGGCATGTTACTTAGTTTAACTACTTGGACCTCAGTTTTCCTATCTGTAAAATGAATAGATTGGACTAAATGATCTCAAAGATCTTGCCTGGCTCAAATATTCTATGAAAATAGGTGACAGGAGAAAAAAATCACTAGACCTATATATTCTTTGCCTTGTGTTCAAGAAAATTCCTGAAAGGAAAGATTAATTTCTTAATCTTGCCAGTCCCCAGGAGACACACATACATATATGCACACAAATAGACTTTGGAGATCTGATGGA